>NC_048235.1:23875085-23906200 GCF_002007445.2 Ailuropoda melanoleuca | reverse complement strand
GGCTCTTCCGCTATGAGCCTGCTTCTTCCTCTCCCGCTCCCCCTGCTTGTGTTCCCTCTCTCGCTGGCTGTCTCTATCTCTGTCGAATAAATAAATAAAATCTTTAAAAAAAAAAGAAGGCACCATCCAAACAGCCTCCAGGGTTTCCTCTTGTGAAGACTGTCTTAGCTCCTGCCATCACCCCAGGATGCAGGACGATGGGGCCACGGAGAGAGGGCCTTGGGCCCCCAGCTCCAGGCTCCACCAGTCCTTCAATCCACCCCAAATAAAAATGGTAAATATAACATTTGATAGGGGCAACTATATTTTCTTAACCTTTTGTTTAAAGTAAATAAAATCATCTTGAAAAACTTTATTTAAAGTGTTATGAAATCTCAGTGTCTAGAAGGTGCTAATTCTTTCAAATGAGGCTTTAAGGTAAGACCCCAGGGCTGGCCTCCTTCCTGCCCACGTCCAGACTTCTATCCCACATCCCAACGAGGCAGTAATTCCAGAGCTGAAGCAAGATGAAGCCTCACTGAGGACAAAAAGGTTTGCTTACTAGCTTCAGGATATAGGGGCAGGCTGGGGAGACAAGTGCTCAAGGGAGGGAACTCTCTGGTCACAGGTGGGGCATAGATAGAAGAGAGATGACCACAGACAGACGGGGACAAAACAGCAGTTGTCGTGAAGGCCCTGGTTTATGCACTCCTCTGAGAAGCTTCTGTGAAACAGAGTTGATGCTGCAACAGTGACCACTATACAATTCTTCCTACAAAATTTAACATCTTGGGGCTCCTGGGTGGCTCAGTGGTTAAGCCTCTGCCTTCGGCTATGGTCATGATCCCTGTGTCCTGGGATCGAGCCCTGCCTGGGGCTCCCTTCTCAGTGGGGAGCCTGCTTCTCCCTCTGCCCCTGGCCCTGCTTGTGCTCTCTTGCGCTCTCTCACTCTCCCTCCATCCCTCTCTCTCAAATACATAAATAAAATCTTAAAAAAAATTAACATCTTGACCCAGCCTGTTTTCAAGTGTCTCTAGTCTAAACCTTGCACATTTGGTTACTGCTTTTTCTGTGCCCACATTTGATGAACCGTCTACCAGGGTATGGACTTCTACTCTGGAAATCATCTCCCAAAGGCTCTTGAAACTTTGTTCCCTTGTCTTTCATGATCCACTGTTGCTCCTGAGAAGTTTGAAGCCCTTCTGGTTCTTAATACTTAGTATGTGCCTAGTTCTGTCCGGAAACGTGCAGGATCTTCTCTTTATTCCCACATTCTGAAATCTGACGGTGATGTGTCTTGATACAAATCTGTTTCCATCCACTGGCCGGGCATTAGGTGGGCCCTTTCCATCTGGAAATGTATATTTCTCAATGCTGGGAGCATTTGTCAGTTACTTCATTGAGCATCTCCTTTCTCTGCTTCCTCTGTCTGGAGTTTTTACTATTTGCATGTTCACCCTCCTAGACTAGTAATTCTCAACCACTCTCCTACACTAATCTTTAAAATTTTCCTTTTTCTTCCTATTTTCTTTGTCTTTTGGCTTTACTTTTTAGTTCATTTCTACTGCCATGTTTTTAAACATTCAAAAGCCCATTTTTGTTGTTTTCTGAGGGACCTCTTCTTTAAAAAAAAAAAAAGCTGCTTTTTCTTGTTTCATGGGTAAAACATTTTTTTCTTACCTCCCTGAGGGTATTAACGTTAGCTCTTTCCCAAGTTTGATTTTTTTTCCTGCATGGTCTCTTTTTCCCTCGTGATTGTTATTTCTTCCAGTTTATTTTGTTCTCTTTTTTCTGATAGATGCCCATCCTTGGTTGTCCATATTTATAAGGAAGGGAAACTTTGTGTCCATGGGGAGCCTTGTGGAAGAACAGTGGGTCTCGATTTCAGTGTGTACTTGGGGTCTTATTGAACACAGATTTCAAAGCCTCCCCACCCCCAGTGTTTCCCATTCTGTAGGTCTGGAGCAGGATGCAAGAATTTGCCATTAATTTAATTAATTTCTTGAGAGAGAGAGTGTGGGAGTGGGGCGGGTGGAGGAGAGGGGCAGAGGGAGAGGGAGAATCTTAAGCAGGCTCCATGCTCAGGGTAGAGCCCGACGCAGGGCTTGATTTCACAACCCTGAGATCATGACCTGAGCCAAAATCAAGGGTCTGATGCTTAACCAACTGAACCACCCAGGCACCCCAAGAATTTGGATTTTTATCAACTGCCCATGTGGTGCTGATACTGCAGGTTTGTGGAACTGCTGCTGTGACCGCTTATTTTCTTGGGGACTCTCCAAAATGATCTTTAAGTATTTCCCTCTGGGCTGGCCAGATTCCTCAAACAAGGGCCTCCCAGTCTCATGCTCAGGGTCTAGGCCTGGCTCCTGTATTTTGTTAGCCTAAGAGGGCTGGGAGGGAGGATCTCATCATCTGATATGTAAATGGCCATTAGATACCCCTGTTTTATTGTTGATATTCTTGCCACCAACTATTTCTGGAGTCCGACCTGTGCCAGTGGGGATGAGGAATTGTCCTTCAGCTGGGCAGCGTGGAAGAGGAGATCTGGGGGTCTAAATGCTCCGAGGCAGACTCTCAGCTGATGCTTTTAGAGCCCTACCTTGATCCCCAATTAGCAGATCCCGTTTGGGGGATGCTGAGCGGCAATAACTTGGCAATAAGTTTGCATTTCCTCTGTCCTTGTGGGTTTATATCCCTTAAAAGCCCCCATGACCATCATTTTAGTAGGCTTTCAAGAGGGAAGGGAGACAAATGAAAATGTTCAATCTGCTATCTTTACCCAAAAGTCCCTAACAGCAGGATACAAAGATGTGGTTTGGTATTAATTGCAGATAATTCTGAGCTATTTGTATTTGCAAAGACAGATGTGGCCTCATTGTGACCATTTCAGGTTTATGGGCTATTTTTTTCTTTCTGGTCTAAAGAAAGCTTCCTGTTTCAAAATTATGTTGCTTTAAGCCCATCCCTAATAATGACCCCCAGAAGAAAATACGGGACTCTCACTTTTCTAGCTTCTCAGACTTCTATTAATTAAAAATGCCCACAAGAAACAGCAAAGCTCTAAATCAGATTCATTTTGATATTCAATGTAACATATTTGAGTTGTCAGAATTTTTACAATGCATCTAATGAAGTGCTCAGCGTAATGAATTGTACAATTATAACAAAATAGGGTTCTAATGAGCAATTATCAGTCCAAGCAAGAACATTCCAGGTTTTTTTTATTCTCCTTCTCTCAAACTGGAGCCTAACAAGTAGTTATGAAAAAAAAATCAATGGGGAGGATGAAGCATAGCACTCATTTGAAATGACTTTTACAAACCCAGTTTCCCCCTAAGTTTGTAGGTGGCAATATAGCTTTAAAATGGGTTCTCAGGACTATGGTGGGAATGTAATTGGTACAGCCATTCTGGAAAACAGTATGGAGGTTCCTCAAAAGTTTAAAAATAGAACTACCCTATGATCCAGTAATCCTACTTCTGGGTATATACCCAAAGGAAATGAAAATAGGATCTCAAAGAGACAATTAAACTCCTATGTTTATTGCAGCATTATTCACAATAGCCAAGATATAGAAACAATATCAGTGTCTGTCAATGGATGAATGAATAAAGAAGATATTGGGGTGTGTGTGTGTGTGTGTGTGTGTGTGTGTGTGTGTAGTGGAATATTATTCAGTCATGAAAAAAGAAATCCTGCCATTTGCAACAACATGGATGGACATTGAGGTCATTGTGCTATGTGAAATAAGACAGAGAAAGACAAATACTACGTGACCTCACTTGTATGGAGAGTCTAAAAAAGCTGAACTCTTAGAAGTAGAGACTAGAATAGTGGTTACCAAGGGCTACGGGGAGGGGAAATGGAGAGATACTGGTCAAAGGATACAAACTTCCAGTTAGAAGATGAAAAAGCTGTAGAGATGTAATGTACAGCTTGGTGACTATGGTTAATAATTCCCTATTATATACTTGAAAGTTTCTAAGACAGTAGATCTTCAGTGTTTTCACCACAAGAAAGAAATTATGTAACATGATGGGTGTATTAGTTAATGACATGGTAGTAATAATTTTACAATATATAAGTGTATCAAATCAACATGTTATACACCATAAACTGGGTTAGGTATGGTCCCAAAGTCTTTCCTGATCCATGTGAGCTTTCTCATATATGAGATGCAGCTGTATGGATTGGGGGGATCAGGAAGGAATTAGTGACTAGCTGATCATATCTGAATTGAGTCTCTTCCATGGGACACTATCCTTCCCTTCTGTCCTGTGAATTTGTGGTCTTAAGTGACAATAGGAAGGTAAATGGCCCAGAGGATCTCTGCTGTCGACAAAAATCTGAGGGAGAAAGGTCTGTGAATCATTGCTCTAGTTAAAATAAATCTTCCCTCTGCTGAATGCCCATCTTGTATGGGCTATGATCACCATGCTAGATGATTTGCCATGTGTGATTTTGTACTCTTAAAATAGTCTGCAAGGTGCATATTTGATAGATGAGAAAAGCTGAAGCTTCACAGTGCTAAGTGGCCAAAGTCTACAGGCAGAAAGAACCAGAGCCAGGTATGCCTGGCTCCACACTCCAGCTAGACTTCAAGGAGCCCCTATCTTGGTGGACTCTTCCTGGTTTTCTTACTGATCCTGTCTGTGACCCAGATGAATCTATTTGTTCACTGCCTGTTTTCTGGAACCTGCTCTGTACAACTCCAGGGGCGCTGATCACATTTTGGCCTAGAGATCCGTAATGTGAGAGCTCTGCTTTGACCATCGGCCTTCCTCACCGGGATGGGTAAAAAATAATGAAAATTACCAGAAAACTCTAAATTGACCCACCTAATAAAGTAAAGAAAAGAAAGTAAAGAAAGCGAATTATCTCATATGAAAGAGGTCATAGTAAGGAACACCTTTAAGCTTGGTTAAGCTCATAACTTCCCAATGCCACCAGAGCCCTATGTTCCTCCTGTCTTCTTACTCGGTCATCAGCTGGGATCCTCTCATCACTGCTGTTCCAGGCACCATATCCAGACACAACAGCATCCAATGGAATAAAAGGAACAAACACTCGTGTTACTGCTCTTCAAAATCAAGGTAATGAGAAAACAGGAAAAAAAGCTCCATAGGATGGGTCTTAGGAATGATATTTTTTGGATATGACACCTAAAGCACAAGCAATGACATGAAAAATAAATGAGTGAGACTATAACAAACTAAAAAGCTTCTGCACAGCAAAAGAAATTATTAACAAAATAAAAAGGTAACCTATAGAATGGGAGAAAATATTTGCAAGCCATATAAAGGGTTGATACCCAAAATATGTAAAGAACTCATATAACTCAATAGAAAAAAAAAAGGCAAATAATCCCAAAAAAATGGGCAAAGGACCGGAATAGACATTTTTCCAAAGAAGATATACAAATGGCCAATGGGTACGTGAAAAGGTGCTGAACATCATTACACATCAGGCAAATGCAAATCAAAACCAAACTGAGATATCACCTCACACCTGTTAGAATGTTATTATCAAAAAGACAAGATATAACAAATGCTTGTCAAGACTGTGGAGGAAAGGGAACCCTTATGCATTGGTGGTGGGATGGAATATGGTGCAGCCACTGTGGAAAACAGTATGGGCAATGCTCAAAAACTTAAAAATAGAATTACCATATACTCCAGTCATCTCACTTCTGGGTATATATCCAAAAGAAATGAAATCACTATGTCAAAGAGATATCTGCATCCCTATGTTTGTTGCAACATTATTTAGAATACGCAGACATGGAAGTAACCTAAGTTTCCATTAACAGTCCCTTGACAGATGAATGGCTAAAGAAAACAAGATATATGTAATGGATATATATACGTATATAAATGAATATGTGTGTGTGTGAATATATATATATAGAGAGAGATATAAAATGGATATTTATTTATTTATATAATGAAATAGTACTCAGCTACAAAAAGAAGGAAATCTTGCCATATGCAACAACACGGATGGACCTTGAGGGCATTATGTTATGTGAAATAAGTCAGACAAATACTATATGATCTCACTTACATGTGGAATCTAAAAAAACAAACAAGCAGACAAAAATCCCAGACTCATAGAAAAAGATCAGATTCGTGGTGACCAGAGGCACAGAGTGGGGGAACTGAATAAAGGCGATCAAAGGTACAAACTTCCAGGTGTAAGATCAGTAAGTACTGGGGATGTCATGTACAATAGCACGACTATAGTTCACGCTGCTGTGTGGTGTGTTTGAAAGTACTTAAGAGAGTAGACCCTAAAAGTGTTCATCACAAGGAAAAAAAATTTTTTTTGGTATCTGTATGAGAGCTAGACTGACGGATGTTATCTAAACTTATTGTAATTATTTTGCAATATATGTGAGTCAAGTCCTTATGCTGTGCATTTAAACTTATGTAGCACTGAATGTCAATTTTATCTCAATAAAACTGAAGGAAAACA
This sequence comes from Ailuropoda melanoleuca, assembly GCF_002007445.2. Classification (NCBI taxonomy): domain Eukaryota; kingdom Metazoa; phylum Chordata; class Mammalia; order Carnivora; family Ursidae; genus Ailuropoda; species Ailuropoda melanoleuca. The sequence continues at coordinate 23,899,744 of NC_048235.1, read as the reverse complement.
ATCGAGGTAACATCTCCAACAAGTCCCCATGCAGCCCTGTACTTACACCTCATTGGACAGAACTGGGTCAATTAAACCCATAACTAAGAAGGGGTTCAGGGATGCCGTGATTAGATTCGACTAGTTTGGGTTTTCTCCTGAGTCAGGTTAGGAAAAAGCAGCCATCTGGACAGAACCAGGGCTTTGAGAGCAAGGAGTAAGGAAAGACTGGCCATCGGATGGCGAACCAACAGTGACTCTTACTGAAGTGTGCTAAACTTCCCCGAAGACAGATCACATAAAAATCACGGTTTTCACGTTTCTGAATTTTCTATTGTTCTCTAGATTGGGGATACGGCACTGAAAAGGGCTGGACCGAGACCTTTGTTGCAGAGATGCAAAGAAACTAAAGAAACTTAATCTGGGTTGGGCCTTAACTAAATCTCCACGCACTTGGAAAGTGCTGTAATAGAGAAATGCAGTTAGCTATCAATATTACAAAGCAGCAAGAGGACTGAGAATCTATGAAGAAATGGATATTTATCTTTTAGCTTAAAAATTAAGATGGGACTTGTCCTCAGCTGGAACCCAAGGGTGTGAATGACAAAATACACAAAGAGTTGCAGTAATTCCCTGAAATCTAATTTTCATATTCCGAGTTACACCATGGAATTGGCAATTTTTGGACAGAGTTTTCCATGACACTGACAAATGATGCTGCCTGCAGCTCTCCTTATTTATCGCTGTGCCGTCCGCAGGAGGTTTTCTCAACTCAGTAAAGTAGGTCATATAGGGACATTTGACTCTTCATATAGGACATTTGACCCTTTTTTTTTTTTTAAGATTTATGTATTTATTTTAGAGACAGAGAGAGAGAGAGCGAGCGCATGCAGCAGGAGGAGCGAAGGGGGAGGGAGAGAAATCCTCAGCCTCTGGGCTGAGCTTGGGCTTGATCCCACACTGAGAGCATGACCTGACCCAAAATCAAGAGTTGGATGCTTGGGGCACCTGGGTAGCGCAGTCGTTAAGCGTCTGCCTTCGGCTCAGGGCGTGATCCCGGCGTTCTGGGATCGAGCCCCACGTCGTCAGGCTCTTCTGCTATGAGCCTGCTTCTTCCTCTCCCACTCCCCCTGCTTGTGTTCCCTCTCTCCCTGGCTGTCTCTCTGTCAAATAAATAAATAAAATCTTAAAAAAAAAAAAAGAGTTGGATGCTTAACCGACTGAGCCACCCAGGCTCCCATCTCCTGTGCTACTCTTGAAGAAACTAAAAGTCCATTATCAGTCATTTAGCTATCTACTGACCTCAGCCAACCATCAAATACATGGAAAAGAAAACACCTCTTTTAAAAATATAAATCTGGGGCACCTGGGTGGCACAGTCGTTAAGCGTCTGCCTTCGGCTCAGGGCGTGATCCCAGCATTCTGGGATCAAGCCCCACATCAGGCTCTTCCACTGGGAGCCTGCTTCTTCCTCTCCCACTCCCCCTGCTTGTGTTCCCTCTCTTGCTGGCTGTCTCTGTCAAATAAATAAATAAAATCTTTAAATATATATATATATATATATATATATATACATATAAATCTGATGATGTTACTACCTATTCAAAAAGACTTCATGGTATCCTATTGCCTACAAAATAAAATTCAAACTATTTAAAAAACATCTAAGACCCTTGGAAATCTGGCCCTCTTCCCTCTCCACTCTTGTTTCCTCCAGTCTTACCAGGTCTCTCAGTGTTTCTGGAAGGTGTGAACTTTCACATTTCTCTGCCTTTGTCTAACTTCACTTCTTTATTTCTATTGAGTCATCACTTAAGACCCTAATCAAACTCAGTTCCCCTAGCCAACTTCCTTTATCCTGCATTGGTTAATCAGAATGAATCAATCTCACCCCTATAGGCTCCCATCTTTGTTTCCACTTCTGTTTAATGTTTTGGACAGTCGCCCCCTAATAATGATACTTCAGTGTCTTCTGACCTTTCTGGGCCACTAAATTCCTAGAAGGGAGCCCAGCTATATCTTCCTCAATCCCACTTCCTCTTTCTAGGCACACAGGAAGACCTCATTTTCCCTGCCCTCTTTGCAGTTAGTTTGAGGCTCTGTCTTTAGTTTCTGACTGACGGATTGGGGTAAAAGTGATATGAGCATCTTCCAGGATGGTCTTTAAAAAGCTAGTCTTTAAAAATATTTGATGAGGCTCCAGTCTACTTTTCACCTTCTGTGGATCGAGGCCAGAATCACAGGCTAAAAGGAGCCTGGATCACTAAGTAATTACCTGTAAGGAGGCTACCTCTGGGAGAGCTGTCTACCTGCCCTGGAAACTGTGTGGGTGAGAAGTAAGCCACGACTACACCAAGCCACTGAGATCTGGGGATTCCTTGTTATTGCCACACAGGCTAGCTTTCCTTAACTAATACAGTTCCTAAGGTAGAAGGGACCATGTATTATTCATTTTTTATTCCCCCCCCCGGGTGCTCCATACTTTCCAAAGTGAAATGAATAGTGAATAAAATAGCTGTTCTAAAAATTACATATTTTCACCTAAGAAAGAACTGAAATTCCCTTAAGAGCATCATCTCTGTTTTCTGTGAACATGAGATTAATGATTTAACAAAGACGTGTCTCTGGTATTTGCTGGCAGACTCTAGCAACGAGAGAGAGGGGAAGGTGGGTGGAAGGGCTTGCTACACGGAACAGGGCATTCTCCCCCACGATTGACTTTCCTCCTCCTCCTCCTGGATACAGCTTAGTGTCACCTCCACAGCAAGGCCTTTATGGCTCACCCCACTGCGGCAATACCCGCTTCTCTAATATTTCTATCTTAGCAGTTATCTTCGTAGAATTTGCCTTGGACTCTAATTACTTGCTTGGTCTGTTTGGATTCCAGATTAGGCTGGAAGCTCTGAAAGGAAAGCAACTCCATCTATGTTGTTCGCTGTTGTTTCCAGGTAACTAAAGCTCGTCTGGATCATGGGAGGCTCACACCCATGATGATAAGTAAGGTAAGGAAGGAGCCGGACGAAGTACCAAGTAAAAAATCACTATCTAGTGGTTGGAGTTGGGGGGTGCAAACAGCTCACACTTTGAGAGCCCCCAAATCCCAGTCGCACACAGCAAGATAATCAATGCTGCTTCCCAGAAAAGTTAAAATTATGTTCAGCAAAATATATTTAAGAAGAAAAAAACCTGATTGATGCACTAAAAATATGGCCACGTACGATGGTTAAAACACGATTTCACATTTATAGAAGGAAGTCTTAGTTAACCGGCAAAATCACCCACCTAACACAATTCCCCAAAGAGTCAAAATAAGTGAGATATCGCTAGTCATTCTTTCACCAATTCATTATCATTTCTCAACAAATATTTACTTTGTGTCTAGTGTATGCAGAATACGGAATTTTCCCAGATGTTGCTGGAAATTCTAAAGAGTAGATGACATGCTTCTCTTCCTCCTCAGTGACTTATAATATAATTGAAAACATAAAGGAAAGTGCCCCTTGTCTCCTAGTTACATCTGAGACAAGGTGCCATACCCTTATTTCCATTTTGAGTCCAGTGTTGCACGTGACCTAGAACTCTAAGGAAAGTAAATATTCTAAAGACAATCCCTATTCTCCAATCCCCATGTCTAGCCACCCACACCTTCTTTTATAATGCTTTTCATGAAAAGATGCAATGCATTCCACATAGTAAATAGTCCGTGTTTGTTATGTAGTTAAACACACTCAAGAGTTCGCTTTTCTATGGATTTCGCCTCGTGAAGAGAACATATCTCCCCTAGCTTGTCCTTTACCAAAGGAATGGTCTCCACGTTGTCACTCAGTTCCTGCCATCTGTGGGTCATCAGCCAGTAGTACTACCCAAAACTCTCATGATCACTAGGGCCTTCTAGAGACACTGGGAGCTTGTCCTCTAGACTTGGCAAAATGGCTGCCTGCCCCCTCACTCCACCCCGAAATGGCGGATCCATCCGGGAATCTGGGGTGATGTTCGCAGAGGTAGAGGCTTTTCTTCCTTGATTCCTATCTCAAATGTAAAGCAAGTTGAATATATTTTTTTAAGATTGTATTTGACTTACTTGTCAGAGAGAGAGCACAAGCAGGGGGAGCAGCAGGCAGAGGGAAAGCAGGCTCCCCAGTGAATAAGAAGTCCGATGTTGGACTCGATCCCAGGACCCTGGGATCATGACCTGAGCTGAAGGCAGATACTTAACAGACTGAGCCACTCAGGTGTCCAGCAACTTGAATATTTCTGTTGATTTTTTTTTTTAACTCAAGTGATTCCCATGTGTTTCCCAGGAGGCAGCTTGGTAAAATAGAAAGAACTCCATATCCACAGTCCAGAAAACTTGGTTTCGTGTTCTGGGACTGCCCATAACTAACTGTGTGATCTAGGGTACACAGGGTCTTAACCTCTTTGGGTTGGACCAAAAGGTCATCACCTTTCGACTCTAAAAAACTACAAATGTGTTTTTCATCCTAACAGCATAGGTTCTATTGACCAATACATGGTGCTATCTATTCTTAGGGAGAGGACAATTTGCTGGGATGGCAGGTGTCTCAGAGTTCTGCCTGCTGAATTTTCATCAAACAAAAGAGAGCCCAGCTGTTGTCAGCTGTCCATATGATGGCTCTAAGAAAATATCTAATTAGGCAAGGTGTTTCTTTGATGTTTCTCAGTCTCAGTATTTACTTGACACTTGGGGCTTTATTTCTATGAAGGCCTTTCCAGCAAATAGGATGTTGAAATCAGTAAGTCTTATGCTATTATTTAGGTTAAACAAACAGCTGATTTGAACGGCTTGAATGTATTTGTACGTGAGATGATAATTAGCTACATAATCCCCTGCTTTGTTCAGGCTAGTGCTGAGATCCCATGTCCCTGGACTGTGATTAGACTTCCTAATAATCCAAAGGGCTGCTCAGAGATTATCTCCACTTCACTCTGGAGATGGGCATCTGAAATAGGCTTTCCCCCGAGCTTCTTGAATATGAAGTAACGGCACTTACAAATCCTGCATTAAATAGCTATTTATCAAGGTCATGAAAGAGAATGAAATGAAGCACTCACTCAATCATTAAAGATGGGCTTTCTAAGCAACGTTCATTGTTACCGTCTTTACTTCTGCTAACAGGAGGGAAAAGAAACCACCACCTCGTTTCTTTTCGCCAAGTAGAAAGTTGCTTCAACGGGTTCTGGATCTAGAACTGGAGAGTTTTGCCAAGTCAAAGGGGATTATTTGGGAGTACAAACTCCCAGCCAGAAGCCTGACCAGGGATGGTGTCTGCTCTGAACCACTGGGGCTGTCTGCCCTGTTTCGTTTTCTCAGGCGGGTGCATCTGGGGACACGTTCTCCCAGTGAGCCACCCTGTACGTTCTCTTTTGTTCCTTAAGCCACCGTCCAGAAGCTGCTCTTGTTGCTGGTCCAGCCCAAGGAGAAATCACTCCCTCACCATCAACACCCACCAGGCGAAAATAATCAGATATCAATTACTTGGCTGAGTGAGGACAAAATAATTGAACCGGACCGTGTTGCTGGCGCAATTTCCGTAGCTTTGGGTTGGCATGTATCTAGCCCGGCAGCAGCAAGCTCTTTCCCCATGAACAGTTGTTAATTAGAAAGGGTTTGTTTTCCTTAATGAATTGATAATTCTGCTTATTACATTTAAAACTATTTTTTTAAGCTTGTTTCCTCAGGAGAGGAATGGCATAAACTTAAGGGGATGGTGGTAAAATTCAGGAATTGGGTGTTTCTAATGCAGGATTTTTCTAATAGCGTTTTTCTAATGCTTTTAATCCATAAAGCCTCCAGATATTTTGCAGCGGCGTTTTGAGGGATCCCACCATCTTCCTGTGTCTCAGGCATGGTGAATTACTTAGCAATGCTTTTGGGAGGCTCGTTTGGACGTGGTGCTGCTGTTTTTGTATTTTTCACGTGCTGTGTAAATGACTAACACGACCACCGGCCTCGTCCATCAATGTAGCAAACCGATGATGCCGCCACTCCTCAGCTTTGGGGAGGAGTCCTTTATGCCAGAATGTCCGGATGACATGATGAAAGTCACCTATGTTCACTCTGGCCTCTCCCTCAATCTCACTAGGAATTGGGGGGCTAAGAAGTACAAAGTAGGATGCCTGGGTGGCTCAGTCGGTTAAGCGTCTGCCTTTGGCTCAGGTCATGATCCCAGGATCCTGGGATCGAGTCCCACATTGGGGTCCCTGCTCAGTGGGGAGTCTGGCTCCCTCTCCCTCTCCCCACCCCCTGCTCATGCGCGCTCTCTCTCTAACATAAATAAATAAAATCTTTTTTTTAAACAAATATATTGCCCCATTTTCTCTGTTCTTTTTCTTATAGGAAATGGCATTTTAATAGGCTTAAGATGTGCCAGAAATTAGTTCAAGGACTTACCATGTATTGACTCTTTTTATCCTCACAACCACCTATGTGGCAAGAACTATCATTGCCCCATTTTAAAGACCAGGCAAGAGAGACACAGAGGATTTAAGTAACATGTCCGGATTCACAGCTTGTAAATAGCAGGGTCAGGATTCAAACCCAGGCTCTCTGACCCCACTGCCCATGTTCTTCACCATTTCCCCAATCAAAATTAGCGAGTAGGCACTAAATTTCAGCTATATGAGGATACTAGGAATATCATTGATATAAAGACCTTTGAGGAAAAGCCATATATATATGGTCGCAAGCTTTCAGATCAGTTGCCTTTAGAGACTGCTCTAGTTCGCACTGGAAAAACTACAAATGAGCAAAGCTAGGCTGGGCTTCATTTGCTCCTTGAAATCTACCCTCCACCTGGCCCCAGTCTCTACTACCTACTTCTCTAGGAAGCCCACATCTCTTCATAGTTCTAACCTGTATCTCCCATCAACTCAAGTTCTACAGATGGCTGGTCCCTGAGGCAATGAACTCATCTCTTTGGCTCTTCAAGACCCTCCTCTGGGGGCGCCTGGGTGGCTAAGTCAATTAAGCATCTGTCTTCGGCCAGGTCATGATTCCACGGTTCTGGGAACCCAGCCCTGCCTTGGGCTCCCTGCTTAGCGAGGAGTCTGCTTCTCTCTCTCCCTCTGCCCATCGCCCCTACCCTTGCTTGTGCTCTCTCGCCCTCAAATAAATAAATAAAATCTTAAAACAACAACAACAAACCCTCCTCTGAGTTCTTCCCGTTGGATGAACAAGGACTCCTGGTCCCCTCCCCTCTCTCCTAATAGGCAGATGGATGCTGGCTTTCTCCCCTCACTTCAAATTTCCCCAGACTAAGCACCTCATCTCATACAGTCTCTTTTTCTTTTGATTACCCACGGTTTGCCTCAACATAAATAGAAAGAAGGCCAAATGCTAACCACCAAATCCTGGCCCCTGAGGGTCCCAGGCTAGGGGTCCAAGACCCAGTTATCTCTCTGCCCTTGGGTCTCCTTGGCCTACCTGGTCCTGCTGCCTCTCCAACCTGTGATGTGGATGCCCTGTGGTGGGCTATACAGGGAAAGAAAAGCTAGGAACAGCGAGACACCAGGAGGCGCATCCCACAGGGGAAATTAGGACATTTTCCTGAGTCTACTACTCACCTCTGCCATTAAAGAACAACTAATACTTGTCCAAGAATCATAGGCAGGAAGTTGAGTGGAGTTTCTAGAGCACGACATGGGAAATTCATTTAATTCAGACAAATAGGGGCAAATGTTAGACTAAATGAGAGAATGTTTAAAGAAATATATGTCTATCAGGCCACCTAAAGTTACCATAGCTACCAAACTTGTCACTCCCCACTAGAGTTTGTCCCTCAGTCTCTACAGCTAGTGGCTTCCTTGATTTCTCTTTTTCTTCACGTCCCGTCAGCATGTACTACTGGCATCATTGCCAACAAGCACCCTAAAGCCCTCATGTATTTGCCTCCCTGGTCCATACTGCCCTCACCTCTGCCCACACTGTCCCGCCAGCCTCCCAGCTGGTCTCCTGCTTCCACATTGCCCCTTCCCATCCATGCTCCACACAACAGCAAGAGCAAGCTTTTAAACACACACATTGGATCCTGTGAGTACCGTTTAATGCCTTCCAAAGTCTCCCAATTACATAATGGAACAAAACCCAATCTCCTTACCATAGCTTGCAGAGCTCTGCAGTTCTGGACTCTGCCGACCTTTCTGACCCCATCACATGACACTCTCCTTCTTGGTCCCCAAACTACAGCCATACCAAACTCTGTCCCTTCATTGTTCTCACCTCTGGGCCTCTGCATTTGCTGTTCCCTATGCATGAAAGACTCTTCCCCAAGTAACCACATGGTTGGCACCTTCTTCTCATGCAGGCCTCAACTCAGATGGTATCTAGAAAAATCACAACATTCTATAGATTAGAACAACACAGTTCCCACCACTGTTGGCTGGCAGTGTTTCCTAAGTGGGTTCTGAGTAAGTCTACGAATCTATCAGTGAACAGCAGAAGAGCATCTTCTCAGAGAGAGAAAAGCCTTCTCCAACGTCAAGTCTAAACTACCCATTCCTGCCTGGTCCTTTGTCTGATTACATTCTTGTTATTTGCCTTCTTCATAACACCTGTACCCACCTGGAATGATCTTGTTCATCTGTATTCTGTCTTCCTCACCAAGATGAGAGCTCCCCGGCTCTTGCCCACTGCTCTATCTTCAGCATCCAGAACAGTGCCAGGGCCAGGGAAAATCATAACAAAGGTTAGGAATGAGAGCAAGGTATAAGAAGGTCTGAGAATAAGGAGCATTGAGTTTTCTTCCTGACTCTCCACTTATTAGCTGTGCCAACTTGGAAATGCTGCTTTGGTTTTCCTCACCGAGGCTTGGATGTTAATGCAGATTCTCTTAAGGTCTAGGATCTATAATGGGTGGGAGGAAAAGGCTTACCTTCGTAGAGCAGCTTGATGCTGGGTCTACCGTAAATGGACAGAGGCAGCTATCAAGCCCTGGAATGCTTTATGATTCAAGAGAAAATGCACTTACATTCTTCTTAGTTTTAAATGCCATATACATTGTACTCTAATCCTCTTTAAATTGTTCTCTGTGTAAGGCATAGCTTGTACTACTCAATCAATCACAGCATTTTCTAGATTAGATCTGCTTGTCTCCCACCAGCGCTGGATGATTAAGTTCTGAGTTAGTCTGTAATTCCTCCAATGACTGTGAAAAACCTGGCTCATCGTCTGAGTCTCTTGTCTCAGATGGGAAGCTGAACTCCAGAGGGCGTCATGAGATACAGAAGCCATCTTGAATCTAGGCCTCTAACTTCCAGGAACTGCTCTTTCTTCTACCCCACAGTACCGCAAACTTTATCACCAGGAGAGCCGCCTGGGCTCTGGTCTTCTCAATGGGCTACACTGGGGCCCAAACAATGCTCTTATTCTTCAGCCAATAAAAGTTTGAGTGTCTACTCTCTCAGATACCAGCCTTTCTCACGCGGTTTCCTTTGTGGCAGAAACATCAAAGAGCCCCACTTCAGGAGTCCAGAGTTCTAGAACTCAAAGTCATTTTGGTCTCTACTTCTAAATCATAAGCCAAATAAGACCAAAATCTGTGCTTTACAACCTCAAGCCATTAAAAACATACAGGGGTCAGTTAATCCATAAAAAAATAAATCTAGGAATGAATACATTGGGGGTGGGGAACAAGAGGGTAGATGTGTTCACGGAATTGATACATATAATCTATGAAAAGCTGCAATTCAAACAGGAAACTTGAGATGCCTGTGTGAATGAAAAGATTGGAATTGTGTGGGTTTTTTTTTTTAAGTTCTTCTCCATTTTTTTAAAGTTCTTCTCCAAGTTGAGAGCAGGCCAGAGAGCTTTCCAACTTATTGCCTCTTCCCTAGTTTCAGGATTAAACTATATTTGATTTGATTATATAAGAAAAGGAGAGGAGAGACTTTGGCCTGAATAACTAACCACAGGGCCATTCTTATCTAAAAGTGTACATAGAGGTATTTTTTTTCACCCCTAAAATAAGGTCAGTTCACATACACACGCATAAAACACGCCAGCGTGGCATGTGGCTGCTTTTTCCAGGTCCTTTGCCTGAGAACGCAGAGGTGACAGGCTGACCTACACTGGCCCTAGACATAGAGAAAATCCAGGTTCCCCAGAAATTGAAAGACTGCTTTGTCTTGGCTCAATGTTTCCGGCAAGCCAGCTGCCACACATGGTTCCCTGGTAGTGATGAGGTCACAATTCTAGTGCTCCAAGGATCTAAAGGATCAAAGACCTAAGTTTAACTTCTGGTTCCCTGTGTCGAACTATGCAGTGAGCCCTATGGCCACCCCAGAAACACCTTCACTCTGCCTGGTCCTGGGTTTAATGTTCTGTGGCCCCTGGGGACTTCAGGGTCCACTGAGCTTACAAGTTATACCTGGGCCCTCTGATCAGCCTGATATGGAAATGCAACTTGGATCCAAACAAGATTTCCAATGCCAAATCAGCACCTATGGTCTGGAACATGATCTGGTAAGGGGTTGGTTCTGGAGTATTAATCACTACATTCATCACTTTGATCACTTATGGGAAACTCAAATATACTGGTTTTAAATACTGACTTAGCACAATAAGATGGGAATATGAACCCTGGCTCTGTCCTCTGTTAACGAATCTCTCCTGGATGGATAACAGCTGTAGTAAACAGAATAATGCCTCCACCACCACTTACACCACCAAAGATGTCCACATATTAATGGGACCTGTGACAACGGTACCTCACAAGGAAAAGGGGCAAAAATTCAGTGAAAGCTCTTGAGATGAGATGGTGATCGTGGATTAGCCAAGGAACCCGTGTGATAACACGAGTTGCTAGAGGTGAGAGTCAAAAGGTGGGGTCAGAACCACAGGAGGAGATGGGACCGTGAAAGCAGGGGTTGTAATCAGATTTATGGGTGCCATGCTGCTGGCTGGGAAAATGGAGGGAGGGGTCATGGGCCAGAGAATGCAGGCAGCCTTCAGAACCTGGATAAAGCGTGGAATCCAAGTCCCCCCCCCACCCAGAGCCTCCATAGGGACACAGCTTGGCCAACACCTTGACTTTAGCCAGATACAACCCATGTCAGACTTCTGACCTCCAGAGCTGGAAGAGAATGCATTCATACTGTTTTAAGCCACTATGTTTGTGGTTATTCATTATAGCAGCAAGAGGAAACTAATACAATAGCTGGCATCAATCACTTCTTCTAACTGATGCATGGGTGCCTCTTTGACCACGGATTTGATAACCAAAACAGAACATAAACTCACTGGATGCTTGAGGAGATGAGTCAAGAAGACCAAGAGAAATGGGGTGCTGGGGTGGCTCAGTCAGTTAAGCATCTGACTCTTGATTTCAGCTCAGGTCATGATCTCAGGGTCATCGGACCAAGCCCAGTACAGGGCTCCACACTCAGCGGGAAGTCTCCTGGAGATTCTCTGTCTGCCCCTTCCCCCACTAGCATGTGTGCTCTCTCTCTCTCAAATAAATAAATCTTTAAAAGAAGAAGAAGAAGAAAAAGGAGAAGAAGGAGGAGGGGGGAGGAGGAGGGGGAGGAGGACGAGGGGGAGGAGAAAGGGAGAAGGAGAAGAAGGGAAAGATGAAGAACTCAAAAATAGAGGACAAGGAGAACAAGCTATTTCATAATTTCCTCTATAACTTGCTTATTAGATAAAAAGTAAGTAACACTGATTTCTTTTAGAAAAGAACTTCTAGGTTATAACTGGAATCAGTATTCAATTTGGCTCAAACTGTCTTTTTAACAACATCAATATCTGAAGCACGAAAGTAGGATCCAAGTAATGAACTTCAGATCTTACAAGATGCTTTTAGTTCATGAGCTGTTCTTTCTTCTACATTTGTTCCATCAAGAACATAAACCAAACACATTAGTATTCATGAACATTCTCACACAACAACGTAAAAAAAAAAAGTACTTGAGAATCAACATTCTTTGGACTAGAAAAGTCAGTTAATTAAAATATTCATTCTCCAAGCTTCTGTTTTAATCAAAGTTTCATTTGAATGTGATAATGGGTGTAGTAAATCACAATGCTGAGACAAGAGGGAATTCTCTCTGCACTAGGAATCATGGATCTTAGTGCAAATTTCATCATCATGCCAGAGAGCCCTTCCGCGACTCTCAACCCTATCGCCCTACTTGATTAGACAATCATTGACAACCTGAGCTTATGCTATTTCTTTGCTTCTCAGGCCCTTGCCTCTTTCTTCTTGCTAAAACGCCAGCCCTGCAAGGACAGGAACTCGATCCTGATCACAGCTACCTCTAGAGCCCACACTACATGCTCAATAAACAGCCGTTGAGCAAACAACGTATTAGGAATTAGTCAAAGGTTCTCTGGTAAGAGGGCAGGAGCCCAACTTTCATTAGCTTCCCCCAGTGGGCCAGCACTGTAATCCTTTTAACAACCACACTAGGATGAGGGTGTTGGTACCATTCCACACATGAAGAGATGAACAGACAACACACGTTCTCAGGTAGTTAACAAAACACAAGCTAGAAGCCAGAATAATAGCTTTTTCTCTTCCGGGGTGGGTGAGGATGGAAGGACAGTCAAAGAAAATATGCAAGTGTCACCCTGACTTAACTGAGAACAACAAGGTGGTTAGCTGGAAGCCTAGACCTTTGTGGACCCAGCCTCACCACGGGAGGCCTCAAGTTTGCCAGTCTTACCCTGCTCTGCTCAAATGTTCACTCCCACCTGGGTTTTATTTCTCTTAAGATACCATCACTAAGTTCTCTTCCTTTCCAAGGCATTTCCTCTGCACATCCAGGCAGAGGGGGCCGCGGTTCTCAGAGAGCAATGGCGGTATTATGTCTGTTGTATCCACATAATGGGGTCATTAGCCCCACATGTGGGGTGAGACGCTGGTACCAGAAGTCACCTTATCCACAAACCTCTTCACTAGCAGTCCCATAAAACCTACACTTTCACTACGACTCTAATTCCACTTTCGGTTGAGGCACAGTGTTTTCAGAAGGCATCTGTTAAAATACAGACTTATTGATTTACTCATTTTACCTTGGAAAGAATTCATGAACACTCACGAATGATCTGACATGAATTACTGCACAAGAGTAAACATCTGAGAGCAGATTTCTGAGACAATGAACGCCTGAATAGATAGGTTGGACTGGGGTCAGTGGAAAGAAAATGTTGGGGGTGGGGTTAAAGAAGAGAAGGAACAGGTACTGGCTGCTATGTGCGAGGCAGGGATTTCAGAGTTCTAACGAAGACATGATCTAACCTAAGTTGTGATCTTCATTATCATGGAGTCACTGGATATTTATCAGGCACGTTTAACTGATCTTAATTTAAAATGAGAGAAAGAGAGAGACTGAGAGTAAACTTAAATTTACATACCATGTATATCATGGGATCCCTGCCATCCCACTTAAAGGACCATAGGTCCCAGAGTGCATGAAATGAAGGAAGCATGAAATTGTTGGTCTCGTGTCCTGGGAGCCTCTCAGAGTGTGAGCAGCTCCCAAGGCTGAGAGTGACTCTAGTGTTTAGAGATACACATTTCCCCCACACAATATGGCCACCAACTGGAAGACAAGTACTCCACCAGGTGTTCCATTAAAGAAACATTATCGGCACTGGAGGAAAAAACCAACCCATGTTAGACTCAGTGGCAAATAATGGTTATCTTTGAGTTATTCCTGATCCTTTCACCCACACCCCACACCCAACCCATCAACTCCCCCTCCAAAGCATAAAGTCAATCCGCTGCTGCTCCCCAACCCCACCACCACCCCAAGTCTGAGCTGCCAGCATCTCCTGCCTACACTGCTGTGAGTTTCCTCCCTCGTCCCCATGCTTCGCTCCTCCCATGCTGCCATCCGTCCCCCCACATCTGCCAGAGAAAGCTGGAAAAGGGGACTCTGTCACATCCTTCCCCTTCTCAGAACGCTCCCAGCACACTCGGAAAACAAGCAGGCCCTAAATGGTGTAATTCTCCACCTAACTGCCCAGCCTTAGCTCGGACCACTCTCCTCTCAGCCTGCCTTCCTCTGGCTCGTACTCTCCTTGGGAGCTTTATCTAGCTGTTCCCTCTGCTTGGATGCTCTTTCCTCTAATCGTCACATGGAGGCTCCTTCTTGTCACTCAGAACCCCACTGAAATGCCATCTCCTCGGAGGGGCCTTTCCTCATCATTCCCTCTCACTCTTAAGGCTGCGAGTCATGTTTAATACTCAGCAGAAGGGTGATGACTGTCATCCTCCACCAAATGGCTGGGCCCCATTAGAGCAGGGACTTTGCCTGTCTTGATCACTCCTAGAGAAAGGAGCCTGACTCATACTGGGGGCTTCAAGTGGCACCTCCTTATGGGATTTATCAAGGACACACTTAATGATCTTGGTTTTTTGCTCACTTGCTCATTTCAGAACCCGACCTCGGGGGGAGGGGGCGGAAAGAGTCCATTACGCAAAATAAGTAAATATTTACAGACGAGGAAATTGAGCCTACGAAAATTAAGTAATTGCTGTAAGGGGTGAGTTGGATTTTAAACCGAGGTCGGTGTGATTTTTATTCACAGGCTCTTTCTCATGGGCCACAGAACCTTCTTAGGGTTTGGGAGACCAGAATAGGGGAGAGCCAACCTAGGAAGTCCTCCAGAGAGGAGCTGGGAGGGCAACGAGCTCCTGCAAGGAGGAGCAGCTGGTCTTTGGGGTGGAGATGAGCTGAGGGCCACCATACTGGGGAGCACAGCCTCGGGCTCCCACCGCTCATCAGCTGAGTGACTTTGCAGGAAACTTAAGTTCTCTGAAGTTTTGCTTCCTCCACTGGGAAACGAGGACTATAATAAGTACTTCACAGGATGGTTGTAAGGGTTTCATGACATACTGGACTCACTGTGCTTTAGCAAGGGGCCGGCACGCAGTAAGCCCTTGGCAGTGGTGTCGTCGTCATCTGGGTCATCTGGACTAACTTTACACGTTCAAGTTTCCTTCAAAGCCACGCTAGTGCTGCCTCGGCCCACTGGTGAGCAAAGGGTCTCCCAGAACGACCAGTGATTTCTCCTTTCAACTTTTGGTAGACACGGAAGAAAGAGTCCAGGAAATGTATCCACATTTAGTTTGACAGAAATGGGAGCTAATCTCTTTTTTTTTTTTTTAAGAATTACCACCCAAGCCTAGGGTACCCGTAGCTGCTAACTCTTGCTTAATTCCCATATCCCCCTAATCCCACTACCTTGGCCCAGTTTATGCCAAGAAAGGATGAGTTTTGTGTACTCAGTGTTGCTTAGATAAAATATTGATTCTGACGACAGATTTTGCAGGGAAAGCTAGAACCCGTGCCACCAGCACTATTACATGTGAACAAGATTGCAGGGACAGGACCACAAATGCTTTCCCTTAAGAGGGTGAGCATTCTTTCCCTGAAAGTTACCTTCCATTTTTCAAATTCTTCTCATGTGAGTTCTCTCTACTCTGTCTCTCACTACACTTTCAGGTCTTGAAATCCCTCAAGCATCCCCTCAAGATTCTCATATTCAGTAAAAAGATTTGGGGGAAGAACAGTTGGGTTTTTGTTATTCTTTTGTTCTGTTTGAGGCATGAACACAACACATTTGAGCCCACTGTTCATGATCTTAAGAAAATATATTTTCTTTTCTTTTTTTTTTTAAAGATTTTATTCATTTATTCGACAGAGATAGAGACAGCCAGCGAGAGAGGGAACACAAGCAGGGGGAGTGGGAGGAGGAAGAAGCAGGCTCATAGCGGAAGAGCCTGATGTGGGGCTCGATCCCATAACGCCGGGATCACGCCCTCAGCCGAAGGCAGACGCTTTAACCGCTGTGCCACCCAGGCGCCCCAAGAAAATGTATTTTCTGCTTAAAGAGAATAGACACACGAAAGGCCAATAGACACATGAAAAAATGCTCCACATCACTTGTCATCAGGGAAATACGAACCAAAACCACAATGATACACCACATTACACCAGTCAGAATGACTAAAACTATCAAGACGGGGAACAACAAATGTTGGTGAGGATGTGGAGAAAGGGGAACCCTCTTACAGGGCTGGTGGGAATGCAAGCTTGTACAACCACTCTGGAAAACGGTATGGGGGTTCCTCAAGAAGTTAAAAATAGAGCTACCCTATGACCCAGCCATTGCACTACTGGGTATTTACCCCATAGACACAGAAGTAATGAAAAGAAGGGGCACCTGCACCCCAATGTTCATAGGAGCAATGTCCACAACAGCCAAACTGTGGAAGGAGCCAAGATGTTTTTCAACAGATGAATGGATAAAGAAGATGTGGTCCATATATACAATGGAATATTACTCATCCATCAGAAAGGATGAATACCCACCATTTGCATCGACACGGATGGAACTGGAGGGGATTATGCTAAGTGAAGTAAGTCAAGCAGAGAAAGACAATTATCATATGGTTTCAGTCATATGTGGAACATAAGAAACAGCACAGAGGACCACAGGGGAAAGGAGGGAAAACTGAATGGGAAGAAATCAGAGAGGGAGACAAACCATGAGAGACTCTTGACTCTGTGAAACAAACTGAGGGTTGCAGAAGGGGAGGTGGGTGGGGGGATGGGGTAACTGGGTGATGGGCATTAAGGAGGGCACATGATGTGATGGGTGTCATACGCAATTAATGAGTCATTGAACACTACACCAAAAACTAATGATGTATTATACGTTGACCAATTGAATTTAAATAAATTAAATAAATAAATAGATAAATAAATAAATAATCAGATAAATAAATGGAATAGACAGTGGCTATTCTCAGCTCAAGACCAGTGTTTCAACAGGGTAGAGGGTCAGTCTCTACAGAATACAAGTACCCATTTGGAAATAACACATATACAGGAAAATGTGTGCCCCTAACGTGTGTGTCCATTTGGTTTAATTCAAAGGACCAATGACAAATGAGTCTTTGGTCTTTGGTGTGGCCCTTGAGGGCCAGGATCCATCAGCAGAAAAGTCTGGGCTGCACCTGCCAGAGCTTGCGTCACCCTCACACTGTACCCTCAGCTTGTAGTAAGGCTGCTGGGATCAAGCTGACCTTCTGTGGGGGCAAACTCCCTTGGCTGGATTGTCAGGAACACCCAGGAAAACACTGGAATCAGGGTCTGAATGGCAGAGAGTTGGGTCAGACCAGAAGAGTCAAGAATCAGACTCCCAGGGTGACTAGGAATAATCTTGAAGATCCTCTACTGCAAGTGCCCATCCAGTGCCCGGCTCCTCCCTCCTCCCTGTCACCGCTGTCCCTTCCCAGCCCAAACACCTGGAGCATCAGGGAAGTTCCGCCTCCGGCAGCAGCTCTCATCTCGGCCAAGGTCTACGCAAACTAGACTAGTAGAAAACTCTGCTTACAGTGATCTGAAGCTCTGTCTTCCTTTGCTTTTCTCCTTGCCCTTGTGATAGTTCGAGTCCTTTTCACTTGTGAAAGCAGCTGTTTTCTTTCCTTCAGGCTAACCTCCTGTTTCCTTCAGCCTCAGCTGTTCTCACATGGATAATCTCAGGCCCTTTCACTAATCTGATTACATTTTCCAGTTTGTCTAAATCCCTTTTGAAATGCTGTGCTCAAACTGGAACTCGGCACACCATATAGAATCTGATATTTTGTGCAGTGTTTCAAACCGTGTGGAGTTATAACCCCTCAGTCTGTGTTTCTCTTAGGGCAGGAGCAAGGCGTTTGCACAACGGCGTGGCTTGGCTGCCTGTTGCAGCGCTAGTGTCAGATGCGATGCCTCTGTCTATTTCAGTACCCTCCCATTCATACGCAGGTTTCTCGGAGTCAAGGAACATTTTAGGAGGATTTGACACCACAGAGAGAGTTTCACTTGCATCCTGTGGACTCTCATTCACCAATGCTGATGTTCCAGCCTTAACCAGTAGCGGGGACCTCATCAGAACCTCATTCTAGGGGCAGGGCTTGGTGACTGTTGGCCAAGTCATATATAGTCATGAGGTCCTAAGGGATCTAGTTTAGGCGGCAGGGGCTGGTGTTCTAGCATCTGATCCTATGGGTGTGGGCATCCTTGGAAATTCTGCAGAGCTATAGGCTTGGCCATAGGAGCGTGAATCCAGAGAGAAGTCAAAAACTGAAAGATGAGTCTACATGCTTGTGATAAGCAAGACACACTTATTACCTCGTAAGGGCCCCATCGTTGTCCAGTCTGGATCCTTTCTAGCAAAGAACCAACACATGAGTGAGCAATATCTACAGTCTGGGGAGAGTTCAGAGAAACTGGGTTCCTGGATCTGAGAATTAAGAAATTAGGGTGCACAGCAGTCCTCAGTACCAGGGAAACCAAAATGCAGGGCAGGAGTCAGAAATGGAGCACCGAGGGGCGCCTGGGTGGCACAGCGGTTAAGCGTCTGCCTTTGGCTCAGGGCGTGATCCCGGCGTTATGGGATCGAGCCCCACATCAGGCTCCTCTGCTGTGAGCCTGCTTCTTCCTCTCCCACTCCCCCTGCTTGTGTTCCCTCTCTCGCTGGCTGTCTCTATCTCTGTAGAATAAATTAAAAAAAAAAAAAAAAGAAATGGAGCACCGAGGTCAGACAGACACTGACTTCATGTCACACTGCAGCCTGACTCGAGTGCAGCAACCTAGTTCCTTGCAGCCTGTAATGAGAAGGAGCCTCATCTTTGCTTGTCATCCAGCAGCACTGGGGACTTAGCTTCTCCTGTGTTCTCTGGCTTTCCCAGTGGAACCTCTTTCTGTCATCCTCATCCCTGGGTTCCAGTACACATGGTCAGTTCGGGTACACACTTTGGTCCAAAATACTGATTAGTAACAGTTGATACATCTATAAATGTAAAATGCAAATTAGCCAACTTCCATTCGGTATCTGTTTTCATTTTAAAACCTGACACCACAATTTTCCCCTTGTCTTCAAGCAAAGTCAGATGTCCCTTTAATAAATGTTCATTGTATGTTGTGTTTTCCTTTCATAACATTTGCCACAAACACAAATAAATAATAATTGTCTGTGTAGTAATTTGTTTGGTATCTATCGCCCTGATAGGCTGTAAAGACAGGCACTACATCTATCTTATTCATTGACTTATCGCCTAGTACCTAACACCGTGCCTGGCACACAGTGTGCTCATAAATATTATACAAATAAATGAGCAAGACAAATCATGGTCAGAGTGGAATTCTACTTTGTGCCCAATATTTCTCTATTAGGCCCTACATAGTCCCAAAGGTTAAAAGGTTTACCAGCTGACCCACTCCATTGACCCAACCAGCTTGGGCTCAAGGTCTGACTCACTCCCAACTGCTTGACAACATCCAGTCATCTTTCATGTCCCCTCCCTTATCCATGTTTCTGGTGTCCTTCTTCATTTTCCTATCTCTGGAATCCAATTTCTTCCATCTCTGTTCTCTGGTCTGGGTCTGGCTTTGTTATTTAGAGGATTGTGGATACTATTTTTTCTTGGTTTCTTTTCTTCCTTCTTTTCTTCCTGTGGTATTCCTATATTCAAAGGCCACCAACGTCAGATTGTCTTTTTTTCATTGAACGTCTTGTGAAGCCTTATCAAGTTCTTGCAGAAGTTGTTCTGACAATCTGGCCTCACTGAAAGGCCAGGTCCTATAGCCTGGATGTCTCTGTGCAAAATTCACTTTACTCATTTTCGTGATTAATCCAAAGGGACTTTTCTTCAACATTTATTTACATTATGACATAGAAAAAGTTAAGACTTCCTCCTTCTCCAAAATTGATAGTAATTTTTGAGAGCGGAGCTCTTTTACAACAGAACGGAGGAGAGTGAATTGGGGTGCTATCTAAGGCAGGAACATCAAGATAAGCAAATTCAAAGATCATTGGCAAGTCAAGAGGCATAGGCCAGTTGTGTGACCACAGATAAGTCACTTAACTTTAATGAGCCACAGCTTCCAAATCTATAAAATAAAGGAATTAGATAGTTGCTCAAGTCCTTTCCAACTTTTATGATTCTCTAGTATTTTGAATTTTAGAAGAGAGTTCTTTATAGAAATATTATTTTAAGAATAATTGCTAACTGCTGCAGCTTGAGCAAAGTCAGAACTTTGTGTTAATTTTTTCATAGTCAAAAGTTGGTTTTACATTTGTGCCTTTGGTAAAATAAGTATTGGTTTTTTAGATTTTTTAATTACCATGGGACTAGCGTATTGACATGGTTCTCAGAGCAATCTTAGGGCACAGGGAACCGCTTGTAATTCTAGTAATCTTGTAGTGGGTTATTCATACTTTGGTATTTGGTTTGCATTTATTTTTCTTTTTCAGTCAAATCGATTTAAATATCATTAGCCCAAAAAATGTACCAAAGGGTAATTGCATGGACTATTTTGGCTCTACTCAGTTATTACTTTGCAATTCATCTTTTACAGCAAAACTTCCCCTTGTGAACAGGCCAAGGAGGGCTGAGTTTGAGTCTTAGTTATACCTTCCAAGCAAGTGTGGAATTTTGTTTAAATGTAACAGAGGCAAATCACAGGATAGGAGAACACACTCGTTAAATGGCAAATGGCTGATTTAGACCTGTCTATTTGAGAGAGTGTGTGTTTTAGGAGAGGTCTGGATGGAGCCGTGAATTGTACTATATGAAAAAGGAAGTACATATAAACCAATTTCCACAAAGTTATCTAATTTTCCTTGAAAAAAATCTCCTTGATTGATGATACATTGCACAACATGGGTTAATTTTAAGATTCAAAAAACGCAAAGGTTTCTCAGAGCTCCTCAAAGAAGACAGCAAGAATCTTCAGGTCTGTAGAGCTGACGGTCTCCAAATAGAGTATTTTTCCTCCTACGGGGTCAGAGCCTAGAAAAAAAGGAAAGAGTAAGAAAGTCCCTGTCACTTAGGAATGTAAATATTTTTGGTAAACTGGTTTTTTTTTTTAATCTACTTTTTGAGATTCCAAATCAGGGGGCGATGGGGTTTAGACAGGAGGAATCATCTACTGTCATCTTATTCTTCTTAAGCATGTCATGATGTTAATGTGGGTTCAGTTAAAACTGAAAAGAGGCACCAGCCTAACCTGACGCCGTTCTTCTCACGACTCTTTTTCTGAATGTGTTTTATGGATTTCACTTTCATAATTAACCAGCCAGGGCCCTGCCTTTTGGAAAAAAGAAGAGTCAGCCACAATGGAGCAAAGGCAGACAATAAAGAATAAAACCAAAGCAACAAAAACAAAAATAAACAAGTGGGACTGTATCAACTAAAAAGCTTCTGACAGCAAAGGAAGCCACCAACAAAATGAAAAGGCAACCTACTGAATGGGAGAAAATGTTTGCACATCTGATAAGGGGTTAATATCCAAAATGTATAAGGAATTCATGCAACTCAATGGGGGGGGAAGCAATCTGATTAAAACATACACAGAGAAATTCCAAGTATGTTCTCCCAAAGAAGACATGCAAATGACCAACGGGTACATGAAAAGGTGCTCAACACTACAAATCATCAGGGAAATGTAAGCCAAAACCACAGTGACCTATCACCTAACACCTGTTAGAATAACTATTATCAAACAGAAAAAAATAACAAGTGTTGGTGAGGCCATGGAGAAAAGGAAACCCTTGTGCACCATTGGTAGGAATGTAAATTGGTGCAGCCACTATGGAAATAGCATGGAGGATCCTCAAAGGTTCAAAATAGGTCTCCCATACCACCCAGCAGCCCCACTTCTGGATATTTATCTGAAAGAAACAAAAAAACATTGTCTCAAAAAGATACCTCTGTGTTCATTGCAGCGTGATTTACAATAGTCAAGGCATGGAAACAATGTAAGTGTCCACTGACAGACGAATGGGTAAAGAAGACGGGGTATAAAGAATGGATTATTCAGCCTTAAAAAGGTAGGAAATCCCTGCCATTTGTAACAACAGGGATAGACCTTGAGGGCATTATGCTAAGTGAACTAAATCAGAGAAAAAACAAATACTGGACGATCTCCTTTCAAGTGGAAGCTTTAAAAAACAACCTGATAGATACAAAGAATAGATTGGTGACTGTTGGAGGGGGGAAGGTGGGTGAAATGGGTGAAGATGATCATAAGGTACAAATTTCCATCTGTAAAATAAATAAGTTTTAGGGATATAATGTACAGCGCAGTGACTATAGTTACCAATATTGTACTTATATTTGAAAGTTGCTGGGAGAGTAAGTAGGTCTTGAACGGTCTCATCACACACATGCATTGTAATTATGTGTGCCACACGATGGACATCAATTAGACTTACTGTGCTGGTCATTTCACAATCTAGACATAGCAAATCCTTATGTTGCTCATCTAAAACTAATACAATCTTGTATGGCAACTATATCTCAATTAAACATTTTTTCAAAAGAAGAAAAACTCACACTCCAGTGGAGATCCCATTTGGTAGGGAGTTGGTGCACTTTCACTGTCCCTTCACCTCCCTTCTCAATCTGTCCAACCTCTAGAATCTCTTCGCTTTCCACAGGCCACTCTTCTCTTATCCAAGTCTTGAAACCTGAGAACCCTAACCCTAGGTTTGCGATGCCGACTATCTCAAGAAATGTTGGAATATTCTCCCAGGAATCCTAAAAAGTTTAAAAAGTGTATTTTTCTCTCTTAAAAATTGAAGGCAGAGCCTGGTTTCCAGTTCTGCTTGTAAGGAGCTGGGAAGTTGCCCCTTCATCCTAACAACTAAAAAGCTGAACAGACTGAAAAATGAGCAACTCCTACCGGATCTGTTAGAAATGGAAGGATCCTGGGCATACCACTGCCCCCAAGACTGGGGAGACAGACAAGGGAATACAGGGGGTCATGGCTTTCAGAAGCAGAAACGTGCTAGCAGAACGTGCCCTGGGAACCAGTGTCAGGGTAGGAAAACCTGAACTGTAATGGAGGAATTGCTGGAGACTCAGTTAAAAACTCCAGGGGTGCCCAGTCATCGGGTTGACCTCACCATATTATGAAATTTAACTCCAGAAGCTTGGTCAGGTTCCCACAGTAAATATCAGAGAAAAATCCCCTTGTGCTCCTAGCAAGGCAGAAAGGGAATGAAACCATTGAAAAATAGGCAAGAGCACTCTGTTCTCCTTAACAAGACCTGCCCTGAGCGGAAACTAGTTAACCGGAGCCTAACTTACTGGGGTATCATCAGAGCCTAACTAACACGAGGGAAAGAGAACACCCAACTGCAGCCCGCTCTAGCCATCCTGTCTCACCTACGGGATGGGGGAATGAGGAGGAAAAAAATCTGAGAACGCTTGTGAAATTCAGATTCAAGTTTGTTAGACTCACTAAAAAACCGGGACCTAATCGTCGGCCTGTAGAACAGTTCCCCTCCCCGCACACCTCCCCCCACATTACTGAAGTCTTCTTACCGCGGTTTCTTCCACGCAGTACATCATGCCTGGCTATCAAGAGTTAACGCCACGTTCGAACTCAGTGAGGATGGTGATGACAGCTTTCATGAATCCTTATGAAACAAGTCTACGCTGCTTTATCTTCCTGACCGTTTGCAAGATGGCTGAATTCAGCAGGAAGGAAACCTAGCGTTACGGTCACTTGTCCTCTGTGTCAGCTGATAACCACATATAACCACCACTGTTGCCACGGATCGTCCACCCTGGGCTCCAGGCTGCCGCAGCTGTCCTGCAGAATGCCGTCTCACCGTGGGCAGTTTCTCTCACCGACACTCTCCATACTAATGCCCTATTACCCTCAAGTTCCTTTGTACCTTTGATGATGCACTTACCACTGCTTCTCTTGGGTCTCACCCCTTCCGTGCTACTAGAACCTTCTTTAGTGCTTTCATAAAAGGCCGTTGAACATTTAGCCATCAGCCTCACCACATCCACGGCCTGACCACAGCCCATCTCTCCCCACCCCCAAGTAAAGTCCCTGGTTACCTTAGGATGGATCAAATCTTAGAATATTGTAGATAAAGTCACTGACTATAGGAAATGCTAGAGGTTCAAATTCCAGACATACAAATTGTTGATTCAAATCTGTTTCTTGTTGGCACCTGCCAGTGAAGACAGCACCGGCACAGTAAAGGATTTTTTTGTGGTGCGTTAGACTAAAACCATAGTAATAGTTCACATGTCCAGCAATTAGCCACCTGACAATCTCACTTATCTTGATCACAGCTAAAAATCAGGATGTAAGGAAAGGAGCTTCTGAGTGATGACCAGAGAGGAGAAGATGGGGGCTGAGTGGAAAACAGAGATGATTCACATCCTGGGCACTGAAGCGCACATCTTTTGCACAGAGAAGAGTTCCCAAAACCCTTGGTCAATGCCTATGTTCATTTTATTTCATTTTATTTTATTTTTTAAAAGATTTTATTTATTTATTTGACAGAGAGAGAGACAACCAGCCAGAGAGGGAACACAAGCAGGGGGAGTGGGAGAGGAAGAAGCAGGCCTCCCAGCAGAGCAGGGAGCCCGATGCGGGGCTCGATCCCAGGACCCTGGGATCATGCCCTGAGCTGAAGGCAGACGCTTAACGAATGAGCCACCCAGGTGCCCCCCCCATGTTCATTTGAAATAATAGTTAAGATAACTGATTCATTTGGTTTCCCAGTTCACAAATAATCAGCTACAAAAGCTAAGAATAAGAAATAAGTCAGAAGCCAAAAATGATAAATAGAAACAGAAGGAAAGCTACCAAACTCATTCTATGAGACCAATATTACCTTGATCCCCAAACCAGGC
>NC_048235.1:23866369-23874985 GCF_002007445.2 Ailuropoda melanoleuca | reverse complement strand
AAATGAATCATCGAACTTTACATCGGAAACCGGGGATGTACAGTATGGTGACTAACATAATATAATAAAAAAATCATTAAAAAAATGATGATAGAGACCCCCCCCAAAAAAAGCTATGAAAAACGCTACGACTAAGGAACCCACAGAGCTCAGGGGGGTATTTAGTAAGTAACTCACTATTCAGCTAGCCTGAATCTCCCGGAGGACACCTCTGTATTTTTATAATTCCATTCCACAAGAGATGCACTCACTAGGTTTTTAAGCTTTAGTTTTAAAAATAACAGATTTTAGTTATCTGTAAAGTTTAGTGATACTTATCTACTCACAACCCGAGATATTCTGAATTTATTCATAGAGATAAAGTCTCAGGATTAATTGGTCTGTGTTGAATATACCGTTTGTCTAAATTAGACGGCCCATCTCCTAAAATACGCTCACTCCAGGAGGCCAACACTAGGGAAGCATGAGTGCTCCCCTCGACGACAAAAGAAGCAGTCATCCAGTTTGCCCAGCCTGGAGGTGACCAGGACACTCGGAAGGCACATGCACATTTTCCTTGAGGCTGGCCAGGTGGTAATAAGCCCAAGATGTGGCTGGAAAATGATTTACTTCCTGTGGCTTTACAAAGCTGAGCATCTTATCTGCAAAGTTGCTGAAGGAGGCCGCCCCCCCCCAAAACGCCTTCCCCCTTCTACACTTTTCTAACACCTTCCTCATTTTACAGTCAAGGTCAAGTCCCACCTTACACACAGTACCCTCCTTGACCACAGGACCCCTTCCTAGTCTCTCCCTCCTATGAAGTCTGCTCATATTCCATTCCGGAACATTTGTTTTAGTACTTGCCATAACTGTTTTATATCATCAGCTCTCATTTCCTTGCTAACTGTTGAGTGAGGTCCTGGAAGGCACAGGCTGTCTTAGAGGCCTCCGTGTCTCCCATAGCAAGGAGCAGGGGGCATGAACACAGCACGCCTTCAATAAATATCTGACTCTTTTATTCACGGGGCAAATATTTATTGACCGCCTGCTACGTGCCAGCTACACAAAATCCTTGTCCTCACAGAGCTTGTAGTCCAGTGGGGAAGGACAGACAGTGAAAGACAAGTAAGAGGTAGAGAACCTTAGTGTTAAGTGCTAAGGAGAAACAATTATAACATATGAAATGTAGGCCGTGGAGGAGGCTTTCAAATTTCAGATTGTGGGATCAGGGAGAAGGTGATTTTTGAGTAAAGACCTAAAGAAGTCAGAGAGTGAGCCATGCAGATATCTAGGGGAAACACATTTCAGGCAGGGGGAACAGCAAGCAAAGACCCTGTTAAGAAGGGCATCAACAGGCACTACTGTTGTACCCTGGAGAGCAGGACTTTCCGAGTTGAGATATATATTTATTTTTTAAATAAATAAATGTATGTTTATAACAACTTAAAAAGTCTTGCCTGTTTATATAATATAGACCATATATTATAATATATAATAAGGATAGCATTAACGCACTATTGTTAACTTTTCAAATATATATATAGTTATATAGAGAGATATATATCTATAAATAGAGATATATATATCTCTCTATATATATAGTGACATATATTATACACACACACACATATAGTAATTTAATAAGACTGGTGTTAACAGACACTACTGTTGAATCCCTGGGAGCAGGACTTTTTAAGCTGTAAGAACATGAGCCATATTAAACAAAGCCCTAACCAGACCTTAGAGGGCTAAACTGAGAGTCAAACTTTTTTTGCCCTTGGCCCCGGGCAGTTTTGTTTGCCAAAGCAGAAGCAACATTGGCCCTAACAGATGCAAGAAGAGTCCCACTTGGGGCAAGTTATCAATGAGGCAAGTATTTTCATTAGTAGCTCCTGCCAAAAATTATAGTCAGGATACCACCTTAGATACAAGATAAATTGACAGTGGGAATTTTGCCAATCGTGAGGTTTGATTTCCAGCTAGTCTGCAGGTGCCCCAGAGAGGCTCAATCCGATTGGTTAAGCGGTTACATTGCCTAACCAATCGGAATCCAGAAGCCCCCCTTAACCAATCGGAATCCACTAGTCCCCCTTATCCGTGGGAGATACCTTCCAGTACACCCAGTGGACGCCTGCAACCACAGCACCAAACCCTATATATATATACACTATGTTTTTTCCCAAACATGTACATGTATGATAAAATTATAACTTAAAAATTAGGCACAGTGAGAGATTAATAATAGGACAATTATAACACTATACTGTGTTAAAAGTTTATGTGAATGTGATCTCTGTCTCTCTCAAAATATCTTATGGTAGACACCCACCATTGTTCTTGTGATGATGAGAACTGATGAAATGTCTACTTAATGAAAGGAAGTGGCGTCAGTGATGTCGGCATTGTGCCGTAGTGTTGGGTTACATTTGACCTCCTGATGCTGTGTCCGGGGAAGGCGCCTCTGCCTCTGGACCTTGGTTGACCGAAGGTAACCGAAACCTCAGAAAGTGAAACCACAACCACAGATAAGGGGGGACTACCGGATTCAAGAGACCAGCTGAAGCAATTTTGTCCAGCCTGGCCCCGCAGGGGCTTCTAAAGCGCGAACGTACTGTTGTTAATTTCCCTTTCCCTCTCCCGTGGGCCAAACTACCCTCTTGCTTAGTGTCGTGTTCTTGAAGGCCTGAAGTGATAATAGCACAGGATTTCCGTCCTTTGGGAACGACTGCATGAGCTCACTCCTCACTCAGCTCCATGTCCTCCCCACCCAGGGCCCGTGAGCAGCCACAATTCTCAGCTCCTCAGCTATTTCATTCAGCCCTGGGGGAAGATCTCGTGGCTCACACCAACCTCTTTCCCCGCCCCTTCTCTTCTGGAACTCTACCAGCTGAATTTTGAAAGTTAGTTTCTGCCAAGACTTTTCTTTTCTTTTCTTTTCTTTTTTTTTTTTAACATCTTGTGTCTGTGACACTGCCAAGCTGGGATTGACTTACCAAATAAAAGGACATTAGACATCCACCAAGTCAGATCAATCTTTAATGAAAAACCAACAAACATTAAAAAAGCTGCCACTAAGCAGCTACGGGTTGAAGGCAACGCCAGCTAATTGGCATCCAAAGCACTTTCACTTGCTGCCAAGTCCAAGCGAACTGGTGCTCAACACCGCTCTACCAAATTAGGCCAGTTCTCCACAGGGCTTGTGTTGCTATGCTGCTAATTAGGGTGGTGCAGAGGATGTCTGTCCAAATGGAGTTTCTCCTGGGCACAGAGGCTCCCTGAAACTGCAAGGTTTGTCAACGTTCCCTGAAACTCTCACTGCCATTTTGTAATTTGCATTGATCAATGGTGAGGAAATTACAAACTCGTCTCTGTTCTTACTAAATGGTGCAATAAGCAACTCCCTGATGGTTCGGGGGCTGAAAGGAGGGAGTCATCTTCGGACTAAGAAATGTAATTGATCGTGGTGGAGCAATATGAAATGACTTAGGAAATCTGGGTCTTTCAATTCTCAGGGTTTTTCTAATCAACGGATTTTTGAAGCAATTTTTCTCACCCCTAGCTACCCATCAGGTCGGGGGTGGGGTATTGGCACCCAACTCAGATCAGTCATTGAGAACCTCTGGAGGTGGAGCTGACATCAGTCGTGTTCCTCCATATCTCTCTCGTTGATTGTCGTATGAAGCTGGGTTTGAGAACTGCTGTCCCACGAGAAGCAAGTTTGTTATCTAAAACAATTTTATAAGTATAGAATGGGGAAAAGTAATCATTGTATAGGACATTGAAGAAGCTGATTATTACAATCCCTGCTTAGTTTCATGGCTTTGGGTTTATTCTTTCATGGGGTACTTTTTACCTGCAAAATGAATATTTTTCTCGGAGATGTTGAGAAAATGAGCAGGGGCACTAGATTAGTCTGCTCAGGCTGCCATCACAAAAGACCACAGACTGGGAGCCTTAAAGAATAGAAATTTATTTTCTTGTAAGTTCTAGAGGCTAGAGGTCCAAGATCGGGGTCAACAGGGTTATCTCTTCCGAGGCCTCTCTCCTTAGCTTCTTGATGGCCATCTTCTGTGTGTATCTTCACATGTTCCTCCTGCTGTTATCTCTGTGTCCTAATATCCTCTTGTTATGAGGACACCAGTCATGTGGATTAAGGTCCACCCAACATAACCCCATCGTATCTTAATTACTCATTTTAAAAACCCTATTTCCAAATAACAGTGAGCTCCTGAGGTACTGGAGGCTAGGACTCCAACATATGAACTAGGGAGAGAGGGGACACAATTTAGCCCATAACAGGCATTTTTTTTTAATTTCAAAATAGTATTTTTATTTTTTATTTTTAATGATAATATTTTATTATGTTATGTTAGTCACCATACAGTACATCCCTAGTATTTGATGTAATTTTCCACGATTCCCATAATAGGCACTTTTAAATAATAGTGGATTTGGGGGGGAAGGGGTGAACATTCCTATTAAAACAAGTTTATTTTAAAAAATTTTTTGAGAATAAACTCCAAAGTTGCCTGGGCATGTGTAATATAAAGATCTTGAACCATAGCCCATCACGATGGGAAGATCATGCCAAAGGAAGGAAGTGTCAGGACCCACTGAAATCCCAGGGCTGGGCTATTCCAGGAGATGCCTCGTAAAGATGTAAAAGATCACCTACTCATTTGAATTCTTCAATTGCCTCCATTGTTCAGAGTGGCCCAGCCAGCCTAGGGTGCTGTTCGAGCATGACATAATAGACTTTCCCTTCCCGAGAGGTCTCTCCCTTCTTGGGTCTTCAAGCTGCTTATAAAATTTATATTAGCATAAAGGTATACAATGCATACATCCTTGGTACTCTTGAATTACAGTTAACTGTTTCATTGAAATACTCAAGAATATATTTTTTAAAAATCCACTCCCTCAATTTGTGGTTTCTGGAAAATACCACCTCAATAGGTTTGACCTTAGGCGCTGAGTTTAATTTTTATAAAACTCAACATTTCTAAAGAAGGGACAATGAGGAAGAATAGAGAAGCAAAACAGAGAGGGGTATGTGGTGCGTGCGTGCGTGTGCGTGCGTGCGTGTGTGTGTGCATGTGCGTGCGTGCGTGTGTGTGTGCGTGTGCGGTGTGGGGCGAGGAGGGGCAGGAGGCACCCAGATAAGGGAACACGGAACCAGGGAAAGTCAAACGTAGGCTACGGCACTCTTGTGGAGGATGCCATCTACTGGGGTTGTGGACTTAGAAGTCCTGCACTAGGCAGGTGATATTCTGACCCTGAGCTACCGTTTGAATCAATCTCCCGGTCTCTTTCCTTCACCCACCACAAGAGCAAAGGGGACCACAGTTTGCGGCAGATTCTGTGTTCCAAGTCAGTCACTGTACCATTCCTTCCAAAAATTATTTCTGAGAATCTAATGTGTGCACAGCAGTGTCTAGAGAGCTGTGGCCAACAACAAAGGTGCAAGATATACCCACTAATCTCTCTCAGGACCCTGGGATCATGACCTGAGCTGAAGGCAGACACTTAACCGACTGAGCCACCCGGGCGCCCCAATATACCCACTAATCTCAGTGAGCTTCGCGTTCAGCTGAGCAGACAATACAAACACAAGTTCAAAGAGAAACACCATGAAACTTACAGAGCCGTGCAAAGGCTATCAGAAGGTGATGGTATATAATTGCCCAAGTAGGGCCCTAAAAGAAAATTTCAATTCTTTCAGAATTAGAGGCTGCAGTAAGAGATGTGCATTCAGAGCCACCCTCACAGGCCACACTCAGGGCAAAGAAAAAGGAGAAGAGAAATTTTGAGAGTGGAAGGACCAGGACAAAATGGAGCAGCCATTGTTGTTTGTCTCTCACTAGTTCGGTTTAGAATGCATTCATGAGATTTGGGTTTCAGTAGAAAAGCACTGAACATATTTGTAATAAAATGCAAGTCAAATTTCAGTCAATTTCTCAGTTTCTATTAAGTCTTTCAACCCCGTCCCCGCTCCAAGCAAATAGGCAAACAAACACATGACTTAACAGCCAGCTCACACTATGATCACTGTCAGTGGGAAACAAGATCTTGGCTAGGGGCACGGTCACTTGAAAAGGGTCCAGTTTGGTCCTCAACATAAACGGGTCATTACAGAACATGTGAGACCTGACCCTTCTTCAGGAACCGACGTGGCTAAAATTGGCCTCCTGAGTTAGACATTGCTAGGAACAGAAAACACACCATGGGCTGAGAGACTTTCAAAAGTCTTTTCTTTCTCTGAAAGGAACCCAGGCCAAAATCAGCAACCAGAGTAGACTCAAGTTTCTAAAAGCTATCTAAATTCTACCTTGGGAATGCGAAGGAAACTCAGGTCTTTCTTAAGCCGTATCTTTTTATCCAATTTGCTTTAAAAAAAATTTAAAAAGCTGCTGTTGAGTTTGGATTACCATTCCTTTGCTGCTATTTTTTTTTTTAATTCTCTTACTTTAAAATAAAAGCCAAGTATGTGGAATACCATAGGAGATGATAGTTTTAAACAAGGAAGACTTTTTCTCACTTCTCTGTCCCAGGCTTCCACACAGGGGCACTGTACTGACCTGCCCTTCAGACCTTGGAATGTGTGAGCAACGGGGGCTTGACCTGCCTGCCCTTTATCACTCAGAGAGCAGGGCATCCCTCCACTCAGTGGCTGGGCCAGGAAACCATTGTGCAACCTATTCTCACCCACACAGACCCCATGCTATTGCTACACTGTCTTTTCCTTTGGTTGGTAGGGAAAACGCATCCTTCTAAATAGTAAGTCCACTCTTGTAAGTAAGCCGAAACAGTTGCACGGTTCTTGGCTGGTGACTGGCAAGGCTTCCTTGTTTCGCTCTGCTGGGTAGGCAACAGAGGCGCGTTATGGATGAACTTGGAAGATGAGTAAGAATTCTCCCTCCCCAACTCTTGTGTTTTGTCTTCCTCCTCTTTCTGCCCTACCTCTTAGAAACACAACCAGTTAGGAGCAGTGTCTAAGACCTGTTCTCTCCCTTCCAGAACCTCCACCTTCACCTAACCCTTATACCTCTCTGGCAATAAAGCCATCATGAAAAAGCCTGACGTGCCACTTTCTTGATGGGAAATTCCTTCTGGCTTTCCAATCAGGAAGACCTAATGGTTGTGAACACAGATAACTCCATGAACCAGCTAGACAACTCCAGTGTGTGGATTTGGTGACATTTTTGTATCTGCCCGGGGATCTTGGCGCAGGCCTGGTGTAATGGGATTACTGTTATTCTACTCCAGCTCATTGTTACCCTATGAGAATACTGACCCACTGTTATTTTAGAAGATTCCAAGGGAAGCTCAAACTCAGTTTTATGTAAGATGTTCTTATTTTCCACGGTTGGCTTAATATTTTAAAGCATTGTGAAAGCCAAACAAAATATGTCTGAGGTCAGGGCGCCTGGGTGGCTCAGTGGGTTAAGCTTCTGCCTTTGGTTCAGGTCATGATCCCAGCGTCCTGCCCAGCGGGGAGCCTGCTTCTCCCTCTGCCTCTGCCTCCACCCCCCACTTGTGCTCTCTCTCTCTTTCTCTCTGTCTCACTCTCTCTCAATAAATAAATAAATAAAATCTTGAAAAAAATATGTCTGAGGGTCATGTTCAACCTCAGGCTGCCAGTGTGAAACCTCTGCCCCACTCACGGCTGCCATCTTGAGGGGGATTAATACCTCCCATTTGCTAAAGAACTGACAGTTAATGGAAACCTGTGGTACCTTCCCTCTAAGGCCCCCCTGGTTGCCTTCATACTTTAAAAATTCAACAGCGATGTATGCATGCTGGTGGTTAGCTAAATTACCATAGCTCAATTCTGCACTCTGTGTTTGTATGACAGCATGCTAACCACACGCTAGACACCAAATGGTGAATGTCTGCTTTCCTAGGGTGGAGGGCGTACCGCAGGACCCAAATCTCCACTTCCGCTCTTCTCCGTCTGCTGACAAAGCACGGGTGGGCTCAGTTAAGGAGGCATCAGGCTAGACTGAAGCAACCTATGCTTTTCTGATTGGGTGGATCTGGGGGAACACTGTGGAGGGAGTCATATGCATAAACTCTGATTCAACCCCCACATCAGCAGGGATAATAGATTGCATGGAAATTACAGCAAATTGCTCTTCAATTCGGGTTCGTCTCCCTGCCTTTCTAGACACTGTCTCATCTCTTGCCCCTTCTCAGTGTCCTATAGCCTCTCTAGGTACACACGTGCTGCTTTCTGGTTGTCCAGTACTGCCTGCCTCCTGTTTCGCCCTCTATTCACACACCCACACACGAGGCCTTGTATCAAAATGCCCCCTGCTTCCTGCCCAACCCACTTTGCTCTAACTATCCAGTTACAGTAGAGGGAAGTTAGGGGTCACTTCAATCTCTAGAGTAACACTGGTTTAAGACAAATATTACATGAGCCACAAATGTGAGCCACGGATGTAATTTTAAATTTTCTACTAGCCACATTTTAACAAGTAAAAATAAACAGGCAAAAACAATTTTAATATATTTTATTTAACCCAGTATACCCCAAATATTATCATTTCAACCTGCAATCAAGGGTTTTAAGGTTGTTAATGAGATATTTTGCATCCTTTTCTTTCTTTCTTTCTTTCTTTCTTTCTTTCTTTCTTT
>NC_048235.1:23650572-23866020 GCF_002007445.2 Ailuropoda melanoleuca | reverse complement strand
TCCTAGTTCTTATGTTCCATAGATGAGAGAAATCATATGATAATTGTCTTTCTCTGCTTGACTTATTTCACTTAGCATTATCTCCTCCAGTGCCGTCCATGTTGCAGCAAATGTTGAGAATTCGTTCTTTCTGATAGCTGAGTAATATTCCATTGTATATATGGACCACAGCTTCTTAATCCAGTCATCTGTTGAAGGGCATCTCGGCTCCTTCCATGATTTGGCTATTGTGGACAATGCAGCTATGAACATTGGGGTGCATATGGCCCTTCTCTTTACTACGTCTGTATCTTTGGGGTAAACACCCAGTAGTGCAATGGCTGGGTCATAGGGTAGTTCAATTTTTAACTTTTTAAGGGACCTCCACACTGTTTTCCAGAGTGGCTGTACCAACTTGCATTCCCACCAACAATGTAGGAGGGATCCCCTTTCTCCACATCCTCTCCAACAATTGTTGTTTCTTGCCTTGTCTATCTTTGCCATTCTAACTGGCGTAAGGTGGTATCTCAGTGTGGTTTTGATTTGAATTTCCCTGATGGCTAATGATTTTGAACATTTTTTCATGTGTCTGTTAGCCATTTGTATGTCTTCATTGGAAAAGTGTCTGTTCATATCTTCTGCCCATTTTATGATTTGTTTATTTGTTTCTCGTGTATTGAGTTTGAGAAGTTCTTTGTAGATCTTGGATACCAGTCCTTTATCTGTGGTGTCCTTTGCAAATATATTCTCCCATTCCGTGGGCTGTCTCTTAGTTTTTTTGACTGTTTCCTTGGCTGTGCAGAAGCTCTTTATCCTGATAAAGTCCCATAAGTTCATTTTATCTTTTATTTCTCTTGCCTTTGGAGATGTAGCATAATCTTAATGTGAACTAGCCACATTTCAAGTGTTTCAAAGGCATCCGAGGCTAGTGCCTCAAGTCGAGGTAACGCAGCTCTAGAATTTGAAGGAAGAAATTTCCCTAACATAGTGATCAAATTCCCACCTCCAAGTCTTTGTCACTGAGACAAACAATGCAATTGCTTAAAATACCCTATACTGACACATTTGAATAAAAATTCAAAATGTTTTTGACAAATTAAATGGTTAATTGGCTCTTACAAGACAAAAGTCAGTTAGGCTAAATGCAAAATTCTACATTCAGGCTCATAAAAATCAGATGCAAATATAAAATGAGGGAGATTAGCTTGACAATTCATGTAAAAAAAATCTGTTTTTAAGTTAATCACAGTTTCCTCAGAGCCATACTGTGACAGGATTTTTTTTTTTTAATTGACACAACACTATAACAACCTAGAGCACAGGAAATAATTGGTCAGACCTAAAGCTCGATTAAAAAGTGCATCAGCCATGCCAGGGTCCAGGGCTCCAAACTAGAAACGCTCAATATCATAGAATATGTAAGAAGAGGGAGAAAATGTCATTTACTGGAATTCTTGGTTGAACTTGATGCTGTCTGATAAGCTCATTGGCATGAGAGTTGAGCTTTCTGAAAACATGTTTGAGTTATCCGTGAGGGTCACTAACTACTTTTCAAGGAAGTGGCGCTGTTTTCTACAGGACTTGTGTTCCCTGGGTAGGGTGCTCACGATTGGGCAAGAACTGAACTGATCAGGGCAATAAAGAGTACCAGAGCTGCTGCTTGCCAACCTTTCCAGCCTTACTCCGGGTAACAGACAAATATTTAGGGCACATCCATTTGAAGAAGCATAAACTTATTAACCTGCCTAGGGTACCTACAATGTCCTCTTTAGGCCACATCCAGAGAAGTGTGCTAAATTATAAATACAGCGTTTCAGGGTGAACTTTGACAACTAGCTTCTGATGAGTGATGGGGAAAGATGATATTGATCATGAGCAGTTGGTCAATCATTTTGAAGGTCTAAAGGTGTTTGACCTGTTCAAAGGATTCTCATGGGGAAGACGGAGTAGATTCTTCCTATTTTCTGATTCCCCGGATACCGACTGGGAGTCTATCAATTCAATTTAGTTCTGACTCTAGCTACCGTGAGTTAGCAACCAATCCCAAGCTAAAGGATCCCTGTTTCCACAAGACTGTCCTCAATTCAGATGCCAGTACAGGGTCCCCCGGTTGCCCACCTTTCTCCCTGACTTAGCCAAAAATTCAGAGGTTCCCACAACTACTGCCCCCAGGTTTGATAATTTGCTAGAATGATTCACAGAACTCAGGAAAAATGCTATACTTACTATTACAACTCATTATAAAGGATACAAATGAAGAGGCAGATTAAGAAGTCCATAGGGCTAGGTCTGAAACGGTCCTACATACAGAAGCCTCTGTCTTCCTGCAGTTGGGGTGTGCTACCCTCCTGGCACATGGATGTGTTTGTCAACTTGGAATCTCCCCAAACCCCGTCATTTATGAGTGTTTATAGAGATTTCATTACGGGGCATGATTAATTAATCATTGGCCAGTGGTTATTGAACTCAATCTGCACCTCCCCCTCCCCTCCCCTCCCCAGGGGTCAAGGTGGTGGAGCTGAAAGCTCCAGTCCTCTAATGTGGCTTGGCCTTTGAGGAACCCCATCCTGCAGCTATTTAGAGGTCCCGCCTTAAGTCACCACATTAGCATAAACTCAGGTGTGATAGAAAGGGGCTCATTATGAATAACAAAAATACTCCTACCACTCAGGAAATTCCAAGGGTTTTAGGAGCTCTGTGACAGGAACCAAGGACAAAGGGAAAATATATTTCTTACTATACCACACTGTGATGGTTATTCTTATGCGTCAACTTGACTGGGCTACGGAATGCCCAGGTAGCTGGTGAAACATTGCTTCTGGGTGTGTCTGTGAGGGTATTTCAGGAGGAGATTAGCATTTGAATCAGTAGACCTAGTAAAAAAGATTCACCCTCACCAATGTGGGCTGGCATTATCCAATACACCAAAGAGGACCCCAATAGAACAAAAAGGCAGAGGAAGGGTAAATTCTCTCTCTTCTTGAGTTGGATGCTTGTCGTCTCCTGCCCTTGGACGTGAGAGCTCCTAGTTAGTTCTCAGGCTTTTGGGCTCAGACTATATCATTGCACCGGCTTTCCTGATTCTCCAGTTTGCCGGCAGCCATAGAATGTGGGACTTCTCAGCCTCCGTAACTGCATGAGCAAATTCCTATAATAAATCTCTCATATATGCATTGTTTCTGTTTCTAGAGAACACTGACTAATACGCATCCATATTATCCCCAGCATAGATAACTCGATGGAAGTTATAAGGAGTCAAGTTTTAATTAAATATCAGAAGGACCTTAAAATTAGAATTCCATCAATCAAAAGTTGGTTTTGTCCCTTGGGTACTGAGACAATGAGCTCCTTCATCTCCAGATATATGCAGATAGAGGCTACATTTGTCAAGGTTGTAGAGACTCTTACTTGTTTTTTTGAAGAGTTGAGCCCAAATACCTTTAAGATCTCTTCACCATCCCTAACAGTCTGAACTATTAAAAAAAAAAAAATCAAAGAATTAGGATTTACATTTTATTTTATTTTTATTTTTTTTAAAGATTTTATTTATTTATTCGACAGAGATAGAGACAGCCAGCGAAAGAGGGAACACAAGCAAGGGGAGTGGGAGAGGAAGAAGCAGGCTCAGAGCAGAGGAGCCTGATGTGGGGCTGGATCCCGTAACGCTGGGATCACGCCCTGAGCTGAAGGCAGACGCTTAACCGCTGTGCCACCCAGGCGCCCCGGGATTTACATTTTAAAAGAACAGTTCTTTTAAAATGTCAAAGTAGATCTAAATCACTTGGAGAAATTTCAGGTTTTTTAGGTACCTTGCCAAATATCAAAATGACACCTGTTTTGTCCTCAACCCCAAGCAGGAAATCCATGGAGTCAGCATTTCAGCTCCACACCAGTGCTATTGCTTCACCAGTTCGATTCCCACCCCCAACTTTGTAAACTCCTGCACAGATTCCTCTTAAACAAGCAAAGTCAGGGCTGGGGCAAGGGTGAGGGATAGCCCAGGAAAATCTGACTAATTGGAAGAAGTGTAGAGAATCTTCCATGAAAGGCAAACTTTTTGACCAGTGATTTCTTTTGTCTTTGGAAAAACTCAAACTAATCTGGTCAGAAGGCATACTCGTTGTTTGGTTAGCCAATGACTCCTCTTCGAGAATGCGCGTAATTATGACCGGACAAACCAAACTTCAGGTCACTTTTGTTAAAAACAAGGAAATTGTTGGATTGGCTATGGTGTAAGTGTTTGCCTTATTTTGAAAAACCTAATTGGCTGTTTGTGATTGGTTATCTTTAGGTTTCAGTTTCTTAACCTTGAGGCACTTAAAGTTTTAGGAGTTGGTATTAGAACCACCTCAGTCTAATGGTCCCCTTGTTTAATCAATTTAACACTTTCTACTTTTATAATTAAATGCCTTTGATTATTGGACCCATCAGCTGCTCCAGGGCTTCACTGAACTTTAATGCGCTTTGTCTTCAGAATTCAGAAGTAGTGAAATTGTTCTTCAGGGGGCAAGCCAACAATATTATTGCTACTATGAGCTGCTAGCCCTGAAAGTACACATTAATATGTACTTATTATGTCAGCTTAGAAGAATGACCCACTGATGAAACAGAAGACCTCTAAATTTCTAAACCCAATGGTCGCTTCTCTGGCTTCATCTTACTCAACTTCTCAACAGCATTCGATCTCCCTCACGACTCCCTGCTTCTTGAATTACTTTGTTTTCTAGACTTCCTTAAGAAGAGGGTGTGGAACCCTTGTGGTAGATGCATCATTGTTCCAACCATTCACTGTTATCCCCGTGAGAGCATTACATCTTTCCACCCCAGTCACAACAAGCTTGACCATGGAAAGTAAGTGAAAGAGATAGATGCCGCATCTCTCCCTATGTTTAATGCATGGGATTCAGGAACTCCTAAAACACCTTCTCAATGACCGCAGATATCAGAAAGGAATTTGGGGGATTCCTTCCTTTTATCTTAGGACATTGATTTCCATTAGGTTACAAATCCTCTTGGGTGAGGAAACCCTTAAAGATGTTTGAAAGGATGAGGAAGTTAATATTTATTGGATACCTAATACATGACAAGCCCTAGATTAGAAACTTCACGTGCATTATATTACTTCACCATCACAATCTTATTATCATTCCCATTTTACAGATGGAAAAATGAAAGCTCACAGAAGTTAGGCAAACCTATCTCTTACCAATGTTCAAACATAATAATTGGTTACTGTGATTTGAACTGAATCTGTATGTGTCCTAAGCCATAGCTCTTTCTACTCTATTTTTTGACTCCCCGTTTTGTCATAGACACTTAAGTGAGAATGAAGGTTGTAATGAGGAGGAGAGGGGCAAGAAGATAGCAGATGTCTTCATGGATGAATCCTATGGACCCAAGATAAGGAAGGAAGCTGGTCACGTTGCCTTAGAATCCTAGACAATTAGAACCAGAAAGGGCCTAAGAGATCATGTGGCCCAACCAGTCAACTTCACATGTAATGAAATAGAGGCCCAGAGAAAAGAGCTAATCTTTCCCAATGTGGAAGGGCAATTATTTAGATATTTCACTAATAAGATTTTGCTAGATTATACTGTGATTACAAACAACTCTAGCCCCCAAGTCTTAGTAACTTACAATAAAGATTTATTTTGACCTCAGTTGCACACTGGCTGTGGGTTGGCTCTAGACTATGGCTCTGCATAAGCTGCAAGTTGGCTGTGGGTCAAAGTTGAAGGAGCTGGCTCTATTTGGAACATACTAGTCTCACAGCACAGGGGAAAAGGTAAGGGGAGCTAATGGAAACATAGTGCTCAGAAGGGTTATCATGTCTTGTCTGCCCACATTCTATTGATCAAAGCAGGTCTCAGCTAAGTCTGACATCAGTGGGACAGAAAAATATATTTTTTACAAGGGAGCATGGCAAGTCACAGCAATGGGTGGGGATCTAACCGTTTTGTAGAAAGAGGGAAAGAATAACTGGGAACAATAACACGATCTATGACATATTAATTTGTGTTTCATTCATACTGAATTTTGCCATTCCCAGTGAAGATGGTAGCCCAACTGTTGCATTTACTTGCCTCAGAAGGGTTTGTGTTGCCAAGGTAAAGCACAGCTTGCCGGTTTTGATTTTAGAAAGCCTAAGCTAGTTGAGATGTCTCAGGGTCAGGGGAAGGAGGTGAGGGGAAAGGCGAGTGTCTTGGAGACAAAGGAAGGTGAGAGGTTATAAGCCAAGGAGAGAGATTACATTCTTCAGGCTTGGAAAAGGAAGAGGATTTGCCAGCAGG
Organism: Ailuropoda melanoleuca; assembly: GCF_002007445.2. Classification (NCBI taxonomy): domain Eukaryota; kingdom Metazoa; phylum Chordata; class Mammalia; order Carnivora; family Ursidae; genus Ailuropoda; species Ailuropoda melanoleuca. The sequence continues at coordinate 23,859,751 of NC_048235.1, read as the reverse complement.
GGTGGGGGGCGGGGCCCTGTGAGGCAGTGTTGAGAGGGTGCATCAATGGTATTGGAGAGGAAGAGGTAAATACCTGGTCTCAATGGTTGTGAGAATCACTTGAATTTTGCTCCTTCATGGGGGCTGGGGGGGGGCAAGACCCACGCTCTGCTCTGAGGTGTTCCTGGGGAGGCCAAGCATATGAGCCTCAGTGAGAAGTCCAGCTTAGTTCAGACTCGGTTCTCCACGTGACCAAAGAATAAAAGGCTTCTCCTACGGTTTTGGATGGTATAAGACCCCCAAGGACCTACACAACACTCTGAGATACAGGGCAGAGGGGAACCATCATACCATCAAAATTACTAACACGCTCGTGGGATGGGGAGCAGAATACATTGGATTTAAAGAAATACAATAAGTAAGACATTTCTCCCACCTCATATTGTAGAATAAAATTCAGGCACCAAGATCTCCCAGCTGGTAAGGGACAAAACAATACCCTGAGCTTTCATTGGAACAAATGTTCGTCATCCTCTGTGCCAGGCCCTTTGTACTCGTTTGCTAGGGCTTCCATGACAAAGTACCACAGACTGTGTGGCTTAAACAAAAGAAATGTATTGTCTCTTATTTCTGAAGTCTGCAAGTCCAGAATCAAAGCAGAGCCTTGCTCCCTCTGAAGGCACTGGGGAAGGATCTGTTCCAGGCCCCTCTCCTAGCTACTGGTAATTCCTTGGCTCGTAATTCCAGTCTTCACATGCCGTTCTCCCTGTATCTGGATCTGTGTCCAAATTTCCCCTTTTTATAAGTATGCCAGTCACACTGGATTAGGGGCCCACCCTATCTCAGTATGACCTCATTGTAAGTAATCACATCTGCAATGACCCAGTTTCCAAACAAGGTAACGTTCACAGGGGTTAGAACTTCAACATATAAATCTGAAGGAAACACAGTTATAACTATAATACTCTCTCAGAGGCACTGTGGTATGATGCCACTGACACAGTCATGATCCCTGACCTCGTACGGTCAACCATCTGGGAGAGGGCAGATGCTGAGTCTGTCAGTGTGAATGTGAGGCAGATTCCAGCTCTTTCCATTTCAACTTCCTGTCTCTCCACCATCTGAGGGCTAGTTTCTATTTAAACAAACATTAGTAACCGTCTTCAGAGCCTTTACTAATTACCTGGAAGCCCTTGATGGTGTGCACGCCCCACCTCATCCTCTCCTCTAAGAAGAAAGTCAACAGCTTTCCCTTTGTGACGTGGCTTTGACCAAGGAGTGCATCCCATGGGAAGCCTCTCAGAACAATGAAGTTAATGTATTTATCGTTTCAAGTTAATTGGACAGCTGATGTGGTATTTCCAAGAGCAGAAGAAAGCCATCAGACTCTGGTGCCCTAATGGCCCCCAGCCACCACCCCGGAACTGGTCAAGGTGGCCAGAGGACTGGGGATCGTATCTTCACAGCTTTTAGAAAATCTGTCTTGATGTGAGGTACCAATTCTCACACCCAAGCTCATTCCATGCCAAGCACATCTGCACATGAGTCTCCCTTGAAGTACTCCATCCAGCTCTATTCATTGCCTTTCTCATCCTTATAAATAGAGAAGCAGCTTCCTTGTGTGGATTGAGCCACCTGTAGAACTGAATAAGCTCTTGGGAACCTGAAATGAGAAGATGCACCTGGCGAAGGATGATCCCAAAGCATTTCATGAACATTCTCCCACTTTGCATCTTTCCTGCACCAAATGAGAATTTCTCCTGATGCAACTAAAAGCTCCTGTGACCAGTTGATTTATGTAGTTGATTTATGTTGATTTATGTAGAACCTGGCGTTCGACAACTGTTAAATGCCTATAAACATGTTAAAGCCCATGATTTTGTCTCACATCTGGCTAATTTCTTAAAAAAAAATTTTTTTTTAAGATGAAATGAGCTGGAATGGTCAGTTCACAGCTACAGCTCTGGTTAGAGATCTCAAATGCCCTCAGCCTGTGTGTTGCCTCCTTTTCTCCAGGGGCCACATTTCTCTTCAGGGTACTAGGGTCACAAAAACAGTCTGATTCACCATAAAGGGCCCCTGGCCAAAGGCCCCCTGCACTGTGAACCAGGTAAGGTGGCCCCACCACTTTGGCCCACACTGGCACTTTCCCTTGGCCANGGTAAGGGGAGCTAATGGAAACATAGTGCTCAGAAGGGTTATCATGTCTTGTCTGCCCACATTCTATTGATCAAAGCAGGTCTCAGCTAAGTCTGACATCAGTGGGACAGAAAAATATATTTTTTACAAGGGAGCATGGCAAGTCACAGCAATGGGTGGGGATCTAACCGTTTTGTAGAAAGAGGGAAAGAATAACTGGGAACAATAACACGATCTATGACATATTAATTTGTGTTTCATTCATACTGAATTTTGCCATTCCCAGTGAAGATGGTAGCCCAACTGTTGCATTTACTTGCCTCAGAAGGGTTTGTGTTGCCAAGGTAAAGCACAGCTTGCCGGTTTTGATTTTAGAAAGCCTAAGCTAGTTGAGATGTCTCAAGGTCAGGGGAAGGAGGTGAGGGGAAAGGCGAGTGTCTTGGAGACAAAGGAAGGTGAGAGGTTATAAGCCAAGGAGAGAGATTACATTCTTCAGGCTTGGAAAAGGAAGAGGATTTGCCAGCAGGGGTGGGGGGCGGGGCCCTGTGAGGCAGTGTTGAGAGGGTGCATCAATGGTATTGGAGAGGAAGAGGTAAATACCTGGTCTCAATGGTTGTGAGAATCACTTGAATTTTGCTCCTTCATGGGGGCTGGGGGGGGGCAAGACCCACGCTCTGCTCTGAGGTGTTCCTGGGGAGGCCAAGCATATGAGCCTCAGTGAGAAGTCCAGCTTAGTTCAGACTCGGTTCTCCACGTGACCAAAGAATAAAAGGCTTCTCCTACGGTTTTGGATGGTATAAGACCCCCAAGGACCTACACAACACTCTGAGATACAGGGCAGAGGGGAACCATCATACCATCAAAATTACTAACACGCTCGTGGGATGGGGAGCAGAATACATTGGATTTAAAGAAATACAATAAGTAAGACATTTCTCCCACCTCATATTGTAGAATAAAATTCAGGCACCAAGATCTCCCAGCTGGTAAGGGACAAAACAATACCCTGAGCTTTCATTGGAACAAATGTTCGTCATCCTCTGTGCCAGGCCCTTTGTACTCGTTTGCTAGGGCTTCCATGACAAAGTACCACAGACTGTGTGGCTTAAACAAAAGAAATGTATTGTCTCTTATTTCTGAAGTCTGCAAGTCCAGAATCAAAGCAGAGCCTTGCTCCCTCTGAAGGCACTGGGGAAGGATCTGTTCCAGGCCCCTCTCCTAGCTACTGGTAATTCCTTGGCTCGTAATTCCAGTCTTCACATGCCGTTCTCCCTGTATCTGGATCTGTGTCCAAATTTCCCCTTTTTATAAGTATGCCAGTCACACTGGATTAGGGGCCCACCCTATCTCAGTATGACCTCATTGTAAGTAATCACATCTGCAATGACCCAGTTTCCAAACAAGGTAACGTTCACAGGGGTTAGAACTTCAACATATAAATCTGAAGGAAACACAGTTATAACTATAATACTCTCTCAGAGGCACTGTGGTATGATGCCACTGACACAGTCATGATCCCTGACCTCGTACGGTCAACCATCTGGGAGAGGGCAGATGCTGAGTCTGTCAGTGTGAATGTGAGGCAGATTCCAGCTCTTTCCATTTCAACTTCCTGTCTCTCCACCATCTGAGGGCTAGTTTCTATTTAAACAAACATTAGTAACCGTCTTCAGAGCCTTTACTAATTACCTGGAAGCCCTTGATGGTGTGCACGCCCCACCTCATCCTCTCCTCTAAGAAGAAAGTCAACAGCTTTCCCTTTGTGACGTGGCTTTGACCAAGGAGTGCATCCCATGGGAAGCCTCTCAGAACAATGAAGTTAATGTATTTATCGTTTCAAGTTAATTGGACAGCTGATGTGGTATTTCCAAGAGCAGAAGAAAGCCATCAGACTCTGGTGCCCTAATGGCCCCCAGCCACCACCCCGGAACTGGTCAAGGTGGCCAGAGGACTGGGGATCGTATCTTCACAACTTTTAGAAAATCTGTCTTGATGTGAGGTACCAATCCTCACACCCAAGCTCATTCCATGCCAAGCACATCTGCACATGAGTCTCCCTTGAAGTACTCCATCCAGCTCTATTCATTGCCTTTCTCATCCTTATAAATAGAGAAGCAGCTTCCTTGTGTGGATTGAGCCACCTGTAGAACTGAATAAGCTCTTGGGAACCTGAAATGAGAAGATGCACCTGGCGAAGGATGATCCCAAAGCATTTCATGAACATTCTCCCACTTTGCATCTTTCCTGCACCAAATGAGAATTTCTCCTGATGCAACTAAAAGCTCCTGTGACCAGTTGATTTATGTAGTTGATTTATGTTGATTTATGTAGAACCTGGCGTTCGACAACTGTTAAATGCCTATAAACATGTTAAAGCCCATGATTTTGTCTCACATCTGGCTAATTTCTTAAAAAAAAATTTTTTTTTAAGATGAAATGAGCTGGAATGGTCAGTTCACAGCTACAGCTCTGGTTAGAGATCTCAAATGCCCTCAGCCTGTGTGTTGCCTCCTTTTCTCCAGGGGCCACATTTCTCTTCAGGGTACTAGGGTCACAAAAACAGTCTGATTCACCATAAAGGGCCCCTGGCCAAAGGCCCCCTGCACTGTGAACCAGGTAAGGTGGCCCCACCACTTTGGCCCACACTGGCACTTTCCCTTGGCCATGAGGCTAGGCCTGGGACAAAGGAAATAGGTCATCAGCATGATTGTTTCTTCCCCTCCACCTCCTTCTTGTTCATATCAACAACTGTTCTCTGCAGTGATGTGCCCTGTCTTTTCCACGGCTTGACCATCTAATTAAATGGCCATTGGATATACCTTTCAACATTCTGACTTAGGCATTTTGGGAATGCCCAAGTTCAAAGAGAGGCCTATCAGGGAGGCATCACAGTATGGGTTGAGAGCTTGGGCAGTGGAACTGGATGACCTAGGTTTGAGTTCCTTTTTTTGCCGCTTGCTACCTACATTAAGTCAAATGATCTAACTGAGCTGTCTTTTTATGCATATTAATATTTTATAATACTAATAATATTATTCGTATTTAGTAATATTACTAAGAGGACTGCATATGATTTCAACTTTGTCTACGTGGGTTTAGGATTGTGTCAATTTCTTTTTCTTTTTTTTTTTTAATTGAAGATGAAGTTTTTGTGTCTATTTTTCCATGTTTTGGGTGCAATTCAGGGGAAGGGGAAAGAGAAAAATGTGTTTACTCCTTTATCCGATAAGTGGCCATTTTTTTTTATCACAATCCACAAATTAACCCAAAGTTCTAGTAGGGAAATTATATTTCATCTTATTCACTCAGTGACATTCTGGCCCTTTACCTTATCCTTCTTCTCCGCAAAAGAACCAACACCTTAAGCCACAGCAGGCAGCTGACATGAGCATGACATGCTACTTGGAGGCTGCAGGGCACACAGCCCCTGTGGGGGAGGGAAGAGGCCGATATGACTGTGAGGTTCAGAGAAATGGACTGAAGTAATAAACATTAACATAAAAACAGTAATGATGTTGGCCATTGATTGAGCACCTAGTAGGCACCAGACTCCATACTAGGGACTTTAAATGTATTGCGTCACTTAATTCTCCCCATTTTACAGGTGAGAATATTGAGGTCCAGAGAAGTTAACAAACTTTTCTAAGCCATNTTGGCCATTGATTGAGCACCGTAGGCACCAGACTCCATACTAGGGACTTTAAATGTATTGCCTCACTTAATTCTCCCCATTTTACAGGTGAGAATATTGAGGTCCAGAGAAGTTAACAAACTTTTCTAAGCCATGAAATGGCAGAATTGGGATCAGAACCTACATGGCCTCTACCTCTTGCTCATAGATTTTTCTATTTCCTAGCTCCCCCCAAGCAGGAGTGAAGGAATCTGTCTCATTTGACTGTCAGGGTGGCTCCCTGCCTTGGAAAAGGAAGCCTTCTCCCACTTCTTGAAAGCCTTCCGCCTTCATGAAAATGAATTAATTACGTATATTCTCAAACAAGTTACTAGAACAGAAATAAACACTTGCCATATTTTGGCTGCCCCACGTCCAAACCCTTATCTCAAGTTCTACCTTCATGTGAGTCTTCATGGAAAGCAGCTAGGATATGGGGTTATAACCCACATACAGCCGTGGTTCACTCTTGTCTAAGATTTTGAGTCTGGAGCAGTGACTCCTAGGAGCAGGGACAATTTAGAACTCATCCTGCTGGCCCACGCCGCTGGCAGCATTCAGTGTCCAGTGGTGTTCATGAGCAGTAGTGGTGACCGCAGCACCCTCTCCAGCCTGTACCGATGTGTGGTGGTCTAGCCTGTGCCAACCATCCACTTCCCTTTGCACTTGTCAGATTCTTCTTCCTCCCTATGAACTCTGTTAGGTACCCCATATTCTACCAGTAAGTTCCTTTACTGCTTATAATAATTAGAGTTTGTTCTTCGCAAGTAGTGAAGGGGCATGAACAATTACAGACACACGAGTTAAACAGAGCCAGCTTCATCCAGTTTAGGAAGAGATAAATCTTACTTTGAGATTTCTCAGCTGCGGAGGCCAGCCTGCATGACCCATCTCCCCTACGCATTCTAAACCACTTATCCTTTCACTCTGCTAAGCTGTTCTTTAGAAGAACTGCGATGACAGAAGACTGGGTTTTGAGCAAGAAGTGGAGGAGATGAAAGTGGTGTTAAAGATGGTGGCAAATGGGAAGGGCTCAATGTGAAAGCCAAAGCAACCCATCTTGCTCACTGTAGGACTGAGGATCCTCTCTATCAGGAATTTTTTTGAGTTTGCTGATGTCATGTCTCTTTAGTTCATCACCACAGCTGCATCTTGGGACATCTAAGTCAAGTCCAGTTAGCCACAGCCACTTTAGAAGGGGCCACAACCTGCCTAGACCTACGCCCTGGAGAAGGAGGTGGCGAGGGCTGCAGGTGTGGGGAACCTGATGTGGTAGAGAAGATGTGAGAAACCAGGTGGAGGCCCGATGGGAGAAAGCATGTTTGGGGTTGGGGCTGGCTGTGATTGACATGGCGCATGGCTGTCGTTTCCTCAGTCATGGGGGATTCCTGATCCCCAGGAAGCGTTCATTAGATAAGCAATGCAGCAGGAAGCATAGGCCCAACCCTTGTGTGGAGTTGAGGGTGAAGTTCAGGACCCCTGTGAAGAGCAATACAGGGTCCAGCTTCTAAAAAGACTACAGAACCCCAGGCTCTACAAAATAGTGATACAGAGAAAGAGAAAACAGGGCAAATACCAGTCATCAGACTTGGGCACAAAGGAAAGCAGAGTCACCAGCAAAAATGGATTTGATGTAAAGTATCGGAAACCTTCTGTCTCTGCTGTCTATAGTCAACGTCATTGCCAGGGGAAGAGAAACAGCAGGGCCAGGCCCACAAATGGAAGCCTCGTGTTCAGACAGAGAAAGAACACTGCAAAGACTAAACAACCATTTGTAATGCATCTTGCCTCGTTTAGTCTTTTCCTACAAAATTTGATCGCATCAGAAATCTGAAAAAATCCTGCAAGATGAGCTGGTCTTATGTCCCATCTAAAGACCAGTAAGGAGGGCGGTTGGTTAATAAAATTTTTTAAATAAATAAATAAATAAATAAATAAATAAAAATAAAGACCAGTAAGGAAAGCAGAAGCATTCCAAAAGAGCCTTTTTCTTTGATTCATTTAGGGAAAATTCTAAAACATCCCTCTGTACCTGATTCTACTGTTTATTTTCTACTTTTGTTTTATGTCTGACTCAAACCTCTCAACTTTGATTGAAATTTGTTCAAGTATACACATGAAATTATGTCTATACTTCTCGGTACTCTCAAAGATATTCCTTATTTGCTTCAATTTCAAAGATATGTCACCTTATTCAACAAAGCAGAATTTATGTATCATTTTAGGTTTTGAAGCTTCAAAAATAAATAAAATACAGTCCCACCTTTGGGAAACTTAAGAGTGTAGTGTGTAGCTGCTTTTTTTCAAGACAAATCAATCCCAATTCCTACAAACTTGTTCAAAATTTTTAAAAGGAGAGGAAGGTGGCATATGATAGTGGAACAATAAGGGGAAAGGACAAGAAAGGTAAGAAAGCATGCAAGGATGAGCCCCATTATTCCTGTTTCTGGGATTGGCTATCTCCCAGCACAGAAGACTAAGGATACAATGGTGGGACATACACTGGTCCTCAGCACTCCTTTCACACCAATCTGACACACACAAAGAAAGCCAGTGTGGTTTACTCCCTGACTGACTGACTGACTGACTGACACAGGGTGGTTTGCGTGTAATAAACCATTACCCATATGACTTTTGCCTCACTTACTGAGAAGCACAACAAAGATACACATATACACATATAAAACTTCCCCTACCACACACACACACACACACACACACACACACACACACAGGTACGGAAAGGTTTATAAATATAAAATCAAAGGCAAAAAATTACAGGAAATTATGTACTCATCTTCTATGTATCAAAAAGTGATCAGAGNGGTACAGAAAGGTTTATAAATATAAAATCAAAGGCAAAAAATTACAGGAAATTATGTACTCATCTTCTATGTATCAAAAAGTGATCAGAGACAAAAGTACAAAGCAAATGTACCACCAACAACATAATAAGAGCTTTTACATAGAGAAAGGATAACTCAAGAATAAAAAGACTAGGGGCGCCTGGGCTGCCTTCGGCTCAGGGCGTGATCCCAGCGTTCTGGGATCGAGCCCCACATCAGGCTTCTCTGCTAGGGGCCTGCTTCTTCCTCTCCCACTCCCCCTGCTTGTGTTCCCTCTCTCACTTGGCTGTCTCTCTCTCTGTGTCAAATAAATAAATAAAATCTTAAAAAAAAAAAAAGACTAACACGATGGCTCAATTGACACAAAAAACTAATAGAAATTCACAAAAGAAAGAGCACAAATAGCAAACATGCATGGGTCAAAAATTCACTCTCCTTCATAAGCAAATTAATTAAAATTATAACAAAATTATTCAAAGGAGATAGCAATTTGCCTTTATTAAATTGACTAATATTTTATACAAATCTCAACATAAGCGAAAGTGTGGTGATGTGGGCATTCTCAGATTCTACTGTGAAAGGGCATATTGGCATAGCCTTACTGGAGGCACGTCTCAGGCAAGTCACAACCACTCTGGATCCCAATTTCTTTGTCTGTGTCATGAAGGAGAAGATCCTAAATGGCTATTTACATTGAACTGGTTGTGATTTATTACACCAGTTCTTAAGCACCAAGTCGACAGAACATTCCAGGGTATTCTGTGATGAAATCTAGCAAAAGCTGCCGTCAGTCAAGCGAATGGAGAGAATGTCCAAAATGATACATTTTCCTCCAACATTTCTTTTATAAGACCTTTAGTACTTGCGAGAATAAGACTGGGACAAATCAATTAATAAGTTGCAAGCAAATATGAACATAAATAGCTTGAAACAGTCCTTCTTTCTTAGTTCAACAGTTTGCCGGGTTATGTTTTTGTTGATGGTGTTGCTTGTGGACATATGTGGTTATAATTTGATGTTACAAACATCGTACGGCCATACTTTCCACTGCTAAGTTGTTCCTACTTACTATGATGGGATTAACCATAAATATTTTATGCCATTCCCCAGGGAATGTCATGATTTCTTCATGTCTCTTCACTTCAACCACTCCTCATTCTTTCAGTCAATATTTATACAGCTCTCCTTACATTCTAGACACTGTTCTGGGCTGGAGTTATAATCATGAGCAAAACAAAGTCCCCACTCTCACGAAGCTTACATTCTTGTGGGAGAAAACAGACCATAAACAATAAAAGATAACTATCCAACATGATAGATGGTGATAAATAAAGCAGAAGAAACATTCAGTAGGGTGAGGAGGATAAGGAACAATAGGGGTAGAGAGTGGAAATGAGATTACTGCAATTTACAGGATGGTCTAGAAGAATCTCACTAATAAGGGGATAGTTGAGCGGAGTCCCAGAAGACAAAGGATAAGACATGCACTTATCTAAGAGAAGAACATTCCAATTAGAGGAAAGAGCAAGGCCCTGAGGTGGGAGCATGCTTACCATGTTCAAAGGACAGCAAGGAGGCCTCTTTGGGCAGAGCAGAGAAAGGATGATATTGGCGGGTGATGAGGGACAGCAGTCCTCTTTTGGTCGGCCTGGGGTTTTCTAAATAAAATCAGAGAAAGAAAAAATGATATATTGTGATCCCACTCCCAAATCTCCCCCTGTAAAGGTTACTTGAAAGAAGCCTCTAATAAATGTGGAATCCTAAGTAAGAAATAAGACAGCCTTACAATGTCTCTGGAAGAATAAAAGGTAAAGTTTGCTTTACCATGAAGAGTTATTAAGGGTGATAATGTAAGAAGGAAAGGTGAGGAGTTTTAAAATGACATGTTTAAGTTCACATAAAATTTCTCGCTTTTATAACTACATCCAGGCACTTAAGAAGGTGAGATGTTACATGACTTTATGTATATTCTAAGATTAAGCAGGTGTGTAAATATATGAGGACTAGGATTCTCACGGTCAGAGGAAAGAATTACAAGTGAGAAAGGAGGAAGGGAAGAATGAGCTGCATGGGTTTGGACTGGAATCGGGTGTAGTATGCACTTACAGTTGTCAATATGTGCACAGGTGGACAGAAACAGAAACAGATGTGTGTATATAATGCATATATTTCTTATCTCTGCCCACCGGGAGAGCCCAGAAGGAATGACACCCCAAAAGCAATGAGAACAACCAGTTCCAAGATCTTGGATTCTAAATACCATTCTCCAAGAAAAGGAACAGGCTTCCTTGAAGAACTGGCTAATTCCAGGGCTGGGGCAAGGAAAGGACAAGAGGAGCCTGGAACATTTTCATATGAGTAAGACAGTGCCCAAAGAATGGTAGGAACACGTCATAAGAACACAGAAACCTCTTTCAAGGGGCTGCCAGTAGCCAAACCTGGGATAATTCAAACAAGAAAATAAATCACAATAATTATGGATTATATAAGTCATAGAAGAAAATAAGAATCATAAGGCCATTCTGATATAAATAAACAACTTTATAATAAATAAATAAGGGAGAAGAGGAAGCCCTTCCTTACTGTGTAATTTCAAGTAATAAACATAGAAAGAATGATAAAATTAAAAGCATCCCTGTAGTAATTGCTTCAGGTAAGCATGATAAGGAAGCTAAAAGTAGTGGGTATCAAGCTATCTCCTCATCAGATAAAAGAACAGGGAAAAAATAACCATAGTGAAGGAGCCTGGCAGACATCATCTTAGCCACGTAATCAAAGCGAACCTTACAGTAATGGGACATATCAGTATCTTGATATACACACAAAAAATGCACCACCCTGAATCTAATCATGGGGGACCACCAGACTAACCCAAATTGAGGGATAGTCTACAATGTAATTAGACTGCACTTTTCAAAAGTGTCAATGTCATGAAAGACCAAAGGGAAAAAAAAAAGGCTGAGGAACGACTGCAGATTTTTTTTTTAAAAGATTTTATTTGACAGAGAGATAGGGAGAGAGCACAAGCAGGGGGAGCAGCAAGCAGGAGAGGGAGAAGCAGGCTCCCAGCTGAGCAGGGAGCCCAATGCAGGGCTCAATCCAGGACCCTGAGATCATGACCTAAGCCGAAGGCCGACACTTAACTGAGCCACCCAGACACCCCAGGAATCACTGCAGATTAAAGGAAATTAAGGAGACAGGAAAACGAAATGGCAGGTGAGATCCTTGACTGGACCCTGGACCAGGAAAGGAACATTAATGGGACAACTGGCAAAATTTGAATATCTGAACATTAGGTAATGACATTGTATCAATGTTAATTGCCTGACCTTGATCGCTGTGGCTGTGCAAGATGTTAAATTTGGGGACTCCGGGGAGGGGTATATGGTACTTTTTTTTATAGTTTTTAACCCTGAAATTATTTCAAAATGAGAGTTAAAAAAAGAAAAAAATGCTCCAAGCAACATTTTTCTGTGGATGGACAACTATGTCCTTGCTGCTTCACCCTTTCCTTGTGGGTTTGAGCTTGGGAATTCTCTGGGCTGTGACAGATCCATACCTTATAACACATATAACAGTAATTCAGGCTCCCAGAGGTTGAGAGTCCAGACGGGGTGATACATCCCACGGACACAGTCATAGTCATAGTCATGGGGCAATTCAAGGCACTCAGAAGTTTCTATATTGGTGATGCCATGAAAAGGAAAGTTAGAAGTATTTACAAAGGAACAAGCAAAATTCTTGTCTTTTTTCCTTAGTGTATATTCTTTTTGCTTTCTGGCCACATTGAACTAAACCTAGATGAGGTCCAATCTCTTCAAAATAAAGGCTGACAAAAGACATGTTTATGGTATTAGATCAGGCCTCTAGTGGAAGCTTCTGAGAATGGTTGTGTAGGGGGCTGGGGAAGGGATAGGCTACGGCTTCTAGGCTCTCACCCCCAACTTGGAGAAAATCTGCTGGCCCAAATCCGTAGCCAGGCAAACTCTCAAGGGCTCTCTGAAAGGAGCCCAAGAATCTGGCCTTCAGTCGAGCACGAAACTCTGGTTGCCAGCCAGCTGCTCATTTACACGGAGCCTCCAAAGACCAGGAGTGTGGCCAGAAGGAGCCCAAGCGCCAAGAGTGGACCTTCTTCCTCCCCCGGGACCTTGCTAGTGTGTCCACTTCTACAAGACTGCATCTCTGCTGCAATTTAGAGGTTCCAGAAGTTTCATCTTTGTATTCTCATTCCTTGAAGTCCTGGTCATCCCATTCCATTTAAATGAATATAGCTTTCATTTAGACCCAATATTTGAAGTTTCTTTGGCTGTGGGTTCAATCCACACTAAACCTGATAGATTTATTCTAATATCCTTGCCTAGGTGGAAAAATTCAGTGTACGCTAATTCCTGTCTGAATCAGTGACAGACAATAGATATGAGGCTATATGGTAGCTACTGTATAGGTAACATTAGCAATATTTATGTTTTATCACTGTGAAATAAGCAGCAACGGGTCCCCTTGCACATTTCTTGCATTTTTAATATAACCAGAGCTGCACAGCAGGTCTGGTGGAAGAAATCCCTGCTGTATTAGTTTTCTGCTACAGATATGGAAAATCATTAGATTTTTGCTGGAGCAGGACATCCTATCTTTCTGTTCAGACCTTCAGACGTTGCGTGTGTGCCTGGACTCCCAAGTAGACCAGAAGCCGCCCTAATGACCCAGGCACTCCGCTAGAGGCTTTGTACGACCTCGCAAGAAAAATATGCAAGACTCGTGAGCAGTGCTAACGGAATGCCATTTGTACCAACTTCTAAATTTTCTTGCAGGTGAGGAATCAAAATAGCAATCGGTAAATTTAAATTTTAATTTGAACCCTTCTTCTACCAGCACTAAACTTCCTCTGGAGACAAGCTGCATGGTCATCTGCATGCATGACAAGCTCCCAGCTCCTGCCACCAGATGCTGCTTGCTACGGAGTGAAAAATGTGTTTAAAATTGAACCTTTTTTTTTTTTTAAGGAAAAAAAAATTCTAAGACACCGAGATAGGGTACTTTTTCCCAAAAGGACATGCACAAATGGAGAGTTTTTAATGAATACTGATAAGTCTGAATTTGAAATGAAAGATTAACAGCTTTGTAAGCCAGTGACAGATGTTGCAACCCAATATAATGTGGCCTCATATGCCATGGGCATCCCTCCCAATGGAACTAAAGCAGAGCTGCTTGTCAACATAGAAAACATCTCCCGTCTTTCTTCCCACTTGAAAGGAGCCACTCGGTTTCCTCAATACCAGACGGGTTGTTTTAAACACTAGTTATAATTTTATTGTCTTGGCATGGGCTTTTGGGGGGAGGCTTACTGTTGAATTTTATTCATATAAAAGTCATTACTTTTTAATTATCTTGCAGCAAAAACAAAAATTGAAGACGGCATTGAAATACACAAGCGATTCTAACTTATATTCTAAGACACAGGAAAATAACAGAAAGCCATATAAATAGCATTTTTAAAGGCTTGACTCATCTAAACCAGGCAACATTCATGCAAATGAGGCAGATGAGAGATAAGAAGACACCAGAGGTAAAAGCTTTGCTGGGTGTCCACCAATCAGTAGAAAGGTCAATACCTTGCTCAGTATCCACCAATCAGTAGGAAAACCCGATTCAGAACTGGGAGTTCTGGAAAACCAGACCAGAACAAAGAACAGAAAGGTAGGGGGCAGTGGAACAAGATATTCTTTGCCCTGGTGAAATCAGAAAGTTCTGTGATAGCCCATAGTTTGCACGTGGGTTGATTCTATTTCTCATCTCTCCTAGCAATGTTATTTTAGAGAATTAACATGGTGAACTTGAATGGAACAATGTCAAATGTAAACATCTTTTTAAATCCCTTGAACTTTAATTTATACATATATCAAAAATATAAATAAAAAATAAGGTTCCTGTGATTTAAAAAAAAATTGTGACCTACTTTGAAGAATCTCAAAATGTACGGAAGATACAACTAGGATAGGCTCACGAGGAGGCCCGTTTATCTGCAAATACAAAAGGAGCTCTCTCAGACATTTTCTTGGTTGTTTTCTTACAATGAGTTATTGGAACTTGAGTTGGGGAACTATTGGTCTTGAGGTACAATGGGAAAGAGCATGGGAAAACCAAAGCATTCCAAAGCATTGGAAAACCAAACGGGTAGGCAAATTTTATTTCAATGATTTCTAGCTTGACTGTCAATATTATGCCATAGTATTTGTTTGCTTCATGGCATTTATCACAATCTGTAACCATTCAATTCATTTATTTGTCAGCTTATTACCCTCCTCTGAGATACAAGCCTTGTTCAGGGTTCTAAAGCCAGAGCTTCACCCAGAGCCTGACACATGGCAGACAGGCACTCAGAGACGATTTTTTTAATGAATAAATAAAGATGTGAATGAAGGAAATTCATAATTAATAATTCAATACAGAATCAACAAGGAATCAAAAAGTAAGTACATCAATGGAAAATAAGATTTGATTTTTATTCTTTTAATATTTTTTTAAGTTTTCATTTATTTATTTGAGAGAGAGAGCGCACAAGCACGGTCGGGTGGGGGGGGCGGGGAGAGGCAGAGGGAGAAGGAGAAGCAGACTCCCCGCTGAACAGGGAACCCGATGGAGGACTCAATCCCAGGACGCAGGGTCCATGACCTAAGCGGAACAAAGGCAGACATTTAACCGACTGAACCACCCAGGTGCCCCAAAATTCAGTTTTTAAAATGTAATGCTCTTTTATTGCAGGCACTCCTACCATATAAAGACTGAGTGGTCTCTAAAGTTCCGTAACTAAGTGACATCATCTTGGGTGTCTCCCCTGGATCACGGTACCTATGACATTGGTACACCCATCACCAGCACATGTCTTTAAGGACTGTGGCTTCGACCTGTTTTCAGTTTGGTCTACTCTGGAATGATCCCAGAGGCTTTATATGTTGTCATTTTTCTGAAGTTTCCATCTGAATGGCATAGGCTTCTAAACTAACATTTTGGACTGAGTCACTGAGATAGCAAGAAAGAACATTTCATATACCTTCTTATTCTCAATTAGCTGAGGAAGCATTTCTTAAAACCCTGTGGGGAAAAAATTACTGCTCAGAAGCCAGCTGGAATCGAAGAGAAAGTTGTCTGAGGAAAGCATTGGTTGTCAGCAGAAGACAGAAGTTATATGACAGCAAGTTTAGGTTTTCATGGTATTATCGTAACCTTATTTTACAAGTAGTATCTTGACAAGGGATTTGAGTAAGGACATTGGGGCAGCTTGTGTCGTGGGGACTCCTGTGACACCAGTCACTCTGAGGCAAGTCCCGGACTCTCTGGAGCTCTATTTGGTCACTCCAAGCCACTTCCTAAAATGGAGCTCCAGCGGCCACCTGTGACAAGAAGGCTCCAGTCATCTCAGTCCTGAAAAGCTGGGAGGTGACAGAGCTCCAAAGTCAAGAGAAGCTTTCCCACTTGGGAATAGAGAGGAAAATGAGTGCAGTGCCGGACTGCTCAGGCTAGAAGGGACTTTCATTTAATAAAGGAGTAACTGGGACCCAGAGAGGTAAAGCGACTTATATAAGATGAAATCATGGTAGAAAAATAGTTGGCAGGCAAGATAGAGATCTTAAGAGGATAGAAACAGAAGGTCATGTTTGATTGTGAAACAGACTTGTCAAATCCTCTGTCCAGTGGAGATTGTCCAGGAAGCCCTCAGCCTAAGAGTGGTTCTCTCTCTGGAACAAACTACCCCCTTTACCACTGCCACACAAACAGAAAGGAGACAAAAAGAGAATTACACTGAAGCAAGCACAGAAGAGACGTTTTGGCATCTGCACAGATCTGAGTGGGAGTAAATTACAGAAAGCCATCCCTAGAGCATTTGAAATATAGTTAATGAAACCGGGACGTTCCATTCTAAACTTGATTCCACTGCCCTCAGATGCAGGGATGTTTTTGCGGGTGGGAAAGCTCTGATCATGTCAATGAGAGCATTCTGACCCAGGCTGCAGGAGACAGGGAGGAGGTATAGCAGTGACAGAAAACCATGACAACAAAGAGGAAGGTCCAGATGGACATGACAGGGACATTATCTTCAGCCACTGTGGTCCGAGGGTTTCACAGTGATGCACAGCGCCTGGATCTGTCACCTGCCCAGCAGTGACCCCAGTGTGCTTTTTGGCAGGCATTGGTAATGCACACGGTATTGGCTAAGGGCTCTGGTAAACTGTGTAGACGCCATTCCGTACCAGGGCTTCTGTCATTCTCAATGAATCCGTTCAGAGGGTCCCTCATGTCTAAAAAATTTTGTTAAAGGTAAGAATTAAATTTCCCAAGTTTGCCAACATTAAATCTTACCAACTCACAAGATTGGGGGACCCAGGCTGGACATCCCAGTGGGGAAGCCCACTATACAGAGAAGCGTCTGAGGAAGGGCGATCCAGCCTGGAGAACTGCACATGACTCCTGCTTCTCTGGGACTCTAGAAAGAGTCAGGGAAACCTGGCAGGGCAGAAGTTTACATCCAGAAAGAGCAGGAGTGCAGGCCTAGGCAGAGCTGGGTTAGAACCCTAATATCTACCACTAAGTGACCATCCTGGCCCTAACATTTCAGGACCTTCTCTTCCCTTATCTGTGTAATAGGAACAGGGTCATTGAAGGACTAAAAATCTAATAAACTGAAAAAGTAAACTAGGCCTTGGCATTGTGCCTAGCCACATGGTAGGAAGGCACATTCATTTTCTGTCCTTTATCTGGACAATAAACCTGTGAACACATGCCCAAAACTTTTGTTTTAATTGTGGGAAGATATACACAACCTAAAATTTACCATCTCAACCATTTTTAAGTGTAGGGTTCAGTGGTGTTAAGTATATTCACACTGTTGTGCAACCGATCTCCAGAACCCTTTTCATCTTGCAAAACCGGACCTCTATGCCCATGAAGTAAGTCCCCATTTCCCCGGGCCCCAAAACTTTTTAATTGAAAAGAACAAATCAAAAAGTAAGAACTTCGGGGCGCCTGGGTGGCACAGCGGTTGAGCGTCTGCCTTCAGCTCAGGGCGTGATCCCGGCATCATGGGATCGAGCCCCACATCAGGCTCCTCTGATGAGCCTGCTTCTTCCTCTCCCACTCCCCCTGCTTGTGTTCCCTCTCTCGCTGGCTGTCTCTATCTCTGTTGAATAAATAAATAAAATCTTTAAAAAAAAATTTATAAAAAAAAAAAAAGTAAGAACTTCAAGCATTACACTGAACAGCTACTTAGAATCAAGTTTATTTAATGAACTAAATTCCAGATTAAAAAAAAACAAGACATCACAGTTGTTCAACAATTAGCAGTTCCTGAAGGAACGCATGAGTTAGAAGTGTGTAAAAAGCTTGATCTGGTAGAACTCCATTAAAAAAAAAATTACAAGGACTTAAAATTGCCATATTATATTCAAACCACCCATGGAAGAGCACACCTTCATTACAAAGACAGCACGGATTGTGGGGCAAATATTTCACAGGTCTATGTGACTGGGGTGCAAAAGAGAAGAGGAAAGTCAAGTGTACAATAAAGCAGTGTTTTCCAGGCTTCTCTGATGATAAGAATCATCCGAGATACTTGTTAAAACTACAAATTCCTGGGCCCCATCCCAGACCCACTGAATCAGAATCTTCAAGTTGGATTCCAGATATAAAGTTTTCAAACAACAATCTTCCAGAGAGTAAGAGATCTGTATCCAAGTACGGGTCCAACTTTCTCCAAAGCTGCCTGGTAACACTGATTACAATATAAACAAGTAATCGAGTATAGTAGTTCCAATCTGTTAGACTCTGAAAGGTGAGCTCAATTGTTTATTCCAAGCACAGCCACTCAATTAGTTGCAAATGAGGCTAATTGTTTAGGGGACGCTGTTAGGGGCACTTGGAATGAAATCAGAGACATGGCGCCTGTAGGACTTGGGTAGAACAGAACTAAGGGCACAGGTCATAAATACGACATGGGGGAGGGAGAAGGGCTTCTGTATACCCATGTCACAGTGCTCCTTCCAACCTCCAAAAAAAAAAAAAAAAGTATAACTTTTCAGAACATCGTAGAATGTGGAGCTAGTTTATAACAGGGCTCTGTTTGTTCCTTGACATTGAAAACACCACCCATTTCCCATCACAGGGGAAACTGGAAGCAAAGAAAAGCTCTGTACTACCTCCTGGAGACCTGTCTATACCACCTGGAGCTGCTAGTCCCAGGTGCAGGGTCTCCTGCAAGCACCCAAGCTGATGAAAAGGGGAGATCCTGGGGGTCCCGATGGGGACTGAGATGGGAAACAGGTTCATAAGAGAAAGTTAGCTCTGGTTCTGAGTTGGGGGGCCCCAGTTGTCTTGTGCCCGATGAAGCCTCCAGCCCCGTGCCTCCTGCCCAGAGCCCACTAGGACAGGTTCTAGGAGAACCCCCCCTCGTTGGCTTCTAACCTGACCATTGCGTGCTCAGTTACAAGTACGAGCATTAACGCCACCGTCCGTGGCAGTGATTCCTTGCTCAATGTTATTTATGTATTCTCTTTATTTCAATACCTCTCTTTATTTCCATAGTTCAACCCAATATCTTAAGTCCCTTTATTTCAAATTTACATCAAAGAAGAAAAATAAGAAGGATTTCTTTGCAAAGCTCAATCAACGCTCTCCATTTGTTGAAAAATGAGGTTTTCTTGTATTGGTACGTGCCTTCCACTCCAGTACTTTAAGCATAGATTCACATACAATTCACTCCGCCAGATTTTCCATTGCTTTCCTTTCTCATTGTTGAAGGATTAATAGATCATGTCTAACCAAAGTCATTTAGAAGGCAGTGGTGTGGGTGGAGGAGAACGTGGGGACTGTGTCAAAACCATGCAGTTGGTGTTTAAAGAAATTCCATATACTTCTAAATTCTAGACTAACGCACATGGCCTCAGGTACATCAGTCTGTTTCAATCCCCACTTCCTTCAGATCCCCATTACTGAAGCACAGCCCATTATTCTAAATGAATGCCATTCAAGTCACTGATGAAAAGCACGAACAATTGCAAATCCCTTTTGCTATTGCAACGTTTCACAGATCTGCTGCTGCGAGATTGTGGTTCGACAGTAATGGAAGAACTTACCACTCTAGGTCAGGGGATGGAGGATGAGGCAGGAAGAGAGGACTGGAAAGACGGGAAAAATGGAACATGTCTATGAGGGTCTGTACGTTTTTAATAAGATTCGATTCTCAAAACTGCCCAAACTTGGCACACGTTTGCAATTCCTAAAAGAGAGATGGTCAGTTAAAAACTCTGCCAAATTTTTGACAAATATATATTCTCCAGAAGAAAGTAAGTTTTTCAAGGGCTTCATCTCTCTCATAGGACCATCTTAGAAATTACTTCCGCTGTAACTGAAGAATTAGAGGGACACATTGAAAGGCTACATTAACCTTTCGAAGCTGAAAGTGAGATTTGTACCCAGCAAATAGAGGAAAAGGATATAACTCCACCTTTTGCGCCAGGAAGAAATGCAATGACCAAAATAATTTTAAGCAGCAGGAAGTCCATTATTTTCCCAGGCTTCCCGGCAGTCCTGATCATCCACTGGTCATTGTGTCAGAATCATAGAGCTAGGAAGCCACATGATTCATAGGGATAGGACTACATATAGCAATATTTTATCTGTATTCCATGCCGCAAATGCCTAGGTATAGTAACAGGTGGGAAAGTACTAGGGAGAAATGGACCTAAAGCAGTAACCCTAGAAATGGGCAGAAAAGCTAAGCCAGCGCAAACAACGGCTCACAAATTAATCCCATGGCAATTTCTTAGAAAGCTGGCACCATGGAGACCTGCAGTTCCTCACAGAGAGGCCACAGTAACTGGGACAGGTGTGCACTGGTCCTGGTGGTGACTCACAGGGTCCCTGGGGGAGGGAAGATGTAATAATAATGATAATTCAGTGATTAATGTTTATCAGGCATTGACTATCTTCCAGGAACTGTGCTAAGGGCTTGACATTTATCATCTCATATAATCCACATTATATCTCACATAATCCATGCCGTTAGTATCCCCATTTAACAGATTAAGAAACAAGGTTTTGTGAGGTAAAGAAAGTTGCTCAAGGTCACACAACTGGTTAGTAGCACATAACGTTCCTGGTAGAACTTTCTCTGATGTTACAGAGCATCAGAGTTCTACCATTTCAAACTTCATGTTGCAGTCAAGCAGGAATGCTGCCCCCTTGCTCAGAAAAGCCTTGCCCCATCTACCTTTGCTAGTTCACTTCCACTTACCTCTCAGTTTCAGCTCAAATGCAACCTCTTCTGGAAGCTTCTGCTCCTTGATATTCTCACGGCCCCTTCCACTTCCCTGTTACAAAACTTAACTCTTAATACTGTGAATTCCTGATAACTTAGGATTCCGCCCTCCCCCAGAAGACTACGCTCATGGAAGGCATAAATCTTATCCATGCTCCCACGGTTGGACCATGGTGCTAAACACAGTGTCTGGTACACAGCAGGTGCTCCATGCATATTTCTGGAATGGATGAGTCCTCTAACTGCTCCATTTACTGTTGAGGCAATGGAAATTCAGGAAGGTGATGGAGCCTGCCCTGTGCCACACAGGAAGCTGGAGCACATGTATAGAGATATGGGAGCCGGAGCACACACAGAGAAGACCCAGGTCTCCTGACCCCTGGGGTTAGAGAGACGGAGAGAGAGAGAGAGACAGAGAGCACCCACAGGGGAGAGGCATATAGGGAGAGGGAGAAGCAGACTCCTCACCGAGCAGGGAGCCTGATGCGGGACATGATCCCAGGACCCGGGGATCCTGACCTGAGCCGAAGGCAGACACTCAACCAACTGAGCCAACTAGAGGCTGGCTGCTGCCACTTTCTTACCAAGAGTGTCTCCATGGTGCCCCCCACCATCTAAATCCTCCCGTCCTTAGAGCCCCAGCTCCTGTCCCGTCCTTGCTCATCCTGACGCAGAGGGTCTATCAAGATCTAAAGCATTCATCATTAATTGATCACAGGCCACCTTTTGCAAGAAATTTCATTGTGGTTTCCATTTACTTTTTAAAGCTCTCCCACCCATAGTGAAGGCTCTTCAGCACCCCTGGCCGCCTGTCCACTTCACTTGTAGTCTGGAGTAGGGGTTCAAGCCAATATTGATTTGATTTGGCTGCACCAGGCAAAGCACAGACTATCCTTCCTTCTTCTGAGGCTCGTAACGGCAAAACAATCAACTGAGAGCTCCCCACGCCAAGACTGCCGGAGAGCGTAAAGTGGATTCCCATTCCGCATTCTTGCTGCAGTTCTAAAAATGCTAATACTTCATACCCAGCAATTCTAGTCCTAGTGGCCAAGGGTTTTCTGACATCGGTCTCCTCCTCTACTGTATGTATTGATTTAATGAGGGGCCTCAACCATCTCCCTGGGAGATATTCACATCAAAATCAGCAGATTACCTCCAAAACACTGCAGGCCGGTCAACTGGTCAAGGGATGAGAACAATCAATGCCAAGATTTCAAAATCACTACTGAATGGAAGGCTAAAGGAAGGAAATAGAACATAAAGGAGAGGAAGAGCTTCAAGGAAGCCGCTGAGCTGTCCTCGAAAGTACTGGAACACAGGAGCCAGCAGACAGGCAAGGGCACAGAGAGCAAAGTAGCCAGGGCCCGCCACCCTGCCTGTGTCCAGGTGTCATTCTGACCCTCAGGCAAGAGAAATAAGAGGGAAACACAGCCTGCTCCATATACACTGTCCCAAAGAAAAGAAAATATTAAAATATATTATTGAAGTGTAAAAAAAATCTGGTTGCAGGAGAAAAATCTTGGCCCATTTTATTGCTCAATTACACAGTAAATATATTCATTCATCACTTAGCCAGATATCTCTTTGAAATTCTATAAAATGCTGTCTATTTCATCTTGAAATATCTGTGCTTGGAGAAGAGTGTGCAGTTTAAGCACAAAAGCTTTAAAATGCCACAGGAGTAATATCAAGAATCAGCTTAAGAACTTAATGCAACAAGACAAAAGAACAATAAATTCCAAGTATGAGTATGTGCGTGCATTTTAGTAAGAGAATTCTTGAGGACAGTATTACTGTTTTGCTTGTCAAATATAAGACACTTTCCAGTGTCCTATGTTCATAATTGTAATAAAAGGTCTTTATTGTAAATTCTGCAGTCAGGGGCAGGTGGGGAGGGCATTTTGGATTAAAGAGTTTTATTAAGGAGGTTGATTTAAGATTACTGGAAAAATTTTCCATTGACTTTTCCAGCTCAAATGCAGGATTTGAAGTAAGGCAGTTGAGTCTAGCCTTTTACATTTTTTTTTTTCCAAACAGCTTTTGGGTTTTTAAAATGGTGATTGCGTGGGAAGCTCCCATGACTTTTCTTCCCTTGCCCTTATTTGTTTACTTGATCAGAGACACAGTGTTTACATTAATACTCATCCACACATTTACCTCTAAGTGCTGAGGAATACTTAGATGCAGTTTTTAGTGTCAGGAAAAATACATTCCCTTCCAAACCTCCACTTCAGACACACAAGTTCTCACTCGGCATTGCAGCAGGCGATGAGAAAAGACTGTGGCATCTCAGCTCCTAGAGGCAGTGCAGGGAGACTGTCATCAGACTCACATGGTTGAAAGGCACTGGGCCTGGTGGCTCTCAAGAGATATGAGTTTGCTTTCCTGCATCCCTAAGGGGATGGGACAGAGTTAGAGCAAAAGCTATTTAGACACCATGGCAACTGAAATGTCCTATCAGATGGCAACATTGTCCATGGACAGAGGAGAAAAATAGACAAAGGATTTTCTGCTTCCTGAAATCACGAGTAAATCACTTTCACCCTAGGATAAAATGAAGGTAAGTTATTTACTCTCCACTTACTGTTACTGGAAACACACACACATACACTCTTAACTGTTAGAACAATTGGATTATACTTCGAATGCTTGCCTTCCATCCCTAGAAAGGGCAGGCAGGGGCAACTCAGCCACTGTAGGCACTCAGGACAAAGTACTGTAAAAGTCACCCTATTGAAGTGTTGCATAAGCCCCTGGGGTGTCACTAAAGACAAAAAGTTAGAAATAGAATTTGAATGTTAATCAGGGAAGAGGTGTAAGTTACAGCGCCTCATGTGGTCACTCTGCAACTCATCTTCTTTCTTGGGCCTCCAAGTGTATCATCACTGTGTCTGTGTGTGTGTGTGTGTGTGTGTGTGACAGAGAACATATTGCTTTCTGCAGTCCCCTTTGGGCTCATAAGCAAGCGTTTGTTTACAGGAAAAGGAAAAGTGGCTCTTTAGCACCTTATATTGACAAAACGAGCCATCCAGAGTGTATCATTGATCAACTCCTTGACAGCTCAATATCAAAAGGTCAAAACCAGAGAGGGGAAGAAAACCCGCTGGGGAAAAGCCAGCCGCATTGGCCAAAGTTCTAAGTGCTAAGTCATTATCTCTTCTCATTCCCAAAGGTGAGCAAGCACGATCCCATTTGTTATCTTCTGGCATTTATTTCTAGACTCAAACAAATTTGTCTCCAAAAGGACCACGAACCGTCTCCAGTCCCTTCCCCTCATTTTAGTATGGAGAAAGCTGAGCCTCAAGTAGGTTTGGGGGTTTCCATGACCTTCTCACAGTCTTAACTGGTGGTAACTAAGTAAGAAAGCCCAGCTTGCCTGGCTCTCTCTCCGTTTGGGTAATACAAGGCAACAATGAGAGCCGCAGGGTGGGGGCAAGAACCTCTTCCCAGCCTTGTCCTGTGGTGGTGATGGTCATGTGTCCCTGTCCCTGTGTTAATGGTGATAAACACTGCTGTAGGAGTTTGGCATTTTGATCCTCCGGATAACCTGCATCCCTATTCTTTTTTTTTTTTTTTTTTTTTAAGATTCACTCATTTATTTCAGAGAGAGACAGTGTGCAGGAAGGGCAGAAGGAGAGGGAGAGAAGCAGACTCTGCTAAGCTTAGGGCCCAACACAGGGCTCGATCTCACAATCCTGAGATCATGACCTGAGCTGGAAATTGAGAGTCAGACGCCCAACCGACTGAGCCATCCAGGCGCCCCCACATCCCTATTCTATAGATCAGAAACCGAGGCTCTGAGAGCTGAGACAACTTACCAAATTACCTAGCTCATAAGAGACTCTAAATTTTACTTCCCTGTTTCCCTTTCTGCTATGTCCAATATTTCAAACAGGTCCACTCATTACACAGACATGCAATTCTTGTAAAGGAAAAGAAAAAGAAAACAAACACAAAGCTCCATATACCTTCTCCTGACAAACTATAGTGAGGCTGACCTGTCACACACACACACACACACACACACTCTTATCTGTTAAAACAATTGAACAGTACTTGCAATGTCTGTCTTATATACAGTTTTCTACATGAAGGCCAACATTTATTATTACAGTGCAAACTGAACTGAAATTAAAGTGAGATCCTTCAAAGAACTACATGATTCCACCCTGATTCATGGACTACCATTGCTGCCATGTGTTTCTTTAACTTTTAGGAATGTCTAAAACTCACACTCCTTAGTGGAAAAATAAGACGGAATTGCTATTGTTACTGCAGACTACTGGCAAGTATCCATACCTTTCTATTAAGTCATGGTTCATCTGTACTTCCCTAGCATTTCTTGCTTGAAAATGAAAACCTGATATATTGTACACCTGAAACTAATATAACAGTATACATTCACTATACTGGAATTAAAGAGAAAGAAAGAAGAAAGAAAGAAAGAAAGAAAGAAAGAAAGAAAGAAAGAAAGAAGAAAGGAAGGAAGGAAGGAAGGAAGAAAGAGAAAGAAAAAGAGAGAGAAAGAGAAAGAAAGAAGAAAGAAAGAAAGAAAGAAAGAAAGAAAGAAAGAAAGAAAGAAAAAGAAAGAAAGAAATTAAAATCTGACCCTAGGCAAGCACCAAGCACTGGTCTTCACATTTCAGCCTCTCTGTCCAAAGCAGAGGATTAAAACAGTCAGATGCAGCCCCTTTGAGACCTGCTCCCAGATGTTGTTTTGGACAACAGCAGTAATTCCAAACCAGGGTGTCTGGTCTCGGAGCTGTGCTCAGAGCAGATTTATATCATGTAAATGGATGTTCTCATGAACAGACTGGTACATTAGCCAAAACTCAGAGGCATGCAGAATGTATTAGGTCATTTATAGTCCAACAAGTTTCCTGTAGCAGAAGCAGAGAAACATTTCCAAAACAAATGTCATTTTAATTCTTAATCTAAAAAGAATCATCATAGCCCCCACTAGTTTTCCCCTTTATAATTCTTCATTATCACCTCTAATGAAGCAGGACATTATAAAACTGTGACAACCTTCTGCCCCCACTGACACCACTTTGGGAGAAGTCCACCACTGCTCAGCATGACAATCGCATCTCTCAAATGCACAGAAGTCCTTTGAATTCCCTAGAACTACATAAACCTAAAAATGTGGCATTATTCTGTAGACTATGTTAGTATACTTTCAATCAGTAATAACTGCCATTGCTAAAAATGATCTTTAATGGTTGCATGTATTTACCACATTCAAAATACTCATGACATTGCACTGTGGAAATAAAAGGGAAATGGAAAAAACTCTCATTACTGGCAGAACTATGATTCTGAGTAATTATAACTCTTTTACAAAATGATGCAATTAGTAGTAAAAAAATAAATAAATAAATGACCCAAATCAGAAAAACCATATTTTTATCTCGATGGATTAAAAAAAAGCACTTGGTAAAATTTAGCATCAATTTACGATAAAAACTCTCAAAAGAGTAGGTATACGAGAAACTTATCTCAACATAATAAAGCCCATATATGACACACTTACAGCTAGTCTCACATTCAATGGTGAAAAGTTGAAAGCTTTTCCTCTAAGATCAGGAATAAGACAAGGGTGCCCACTCTCACCACTTTTATTCAACATAATATTGGCAGTCCTAGCTACCATAATAAGGTAAGAAAAAGGAATAAAAGGCACCTAAGTTAAATGGAAGAAGTAAAACTGTCACTATTGCAGATGACAGAATACTATATATATGAAAGACTACACACACACACACACAGTTATCAGAACTAATAAATTAATTGAGTAAATTTGCAGGATACAAAATTAACATACAGAGATTTGTTGTGTTTCTATACACTAATAATGAACTATCAGAAAGAGAAACTAATAATCCCATTTACAATTACATCAAAAAGAATAAAATACCTAGAAATAAACTTAACCAAAGACATGAAAGAACTATATTCTGAAAACTAAAAAGATGCTGATGAAAGAAATTGAAGATGACATAAATAAGTGGAAAAATGCACCATGCTTATGGATTGGAAAAATTAATACTGTTAAAATGTCCACACTATCCAAAACAACAGATTCAATGCAATCCTCATCAAAATACCAATGACATTTTTCAAAGAATTAGAATAAAGAATCCTAAAATTTGCATGGAGCCATAAGTGACCCAAAATAGCCAAAGCCATGTTGAGAAAAAAGAACAAAGCTGGAGGTATCATGCTGTCCGATTTCAAACTATACTATAAAGCTATGCCAATCAAAACAGTATGGTACTGTCATAAAAGCAGACACATAGATTGACAGAACAAAATAGAGGGCCCAGAAATAAACCCATGTGTATATTGTCAATCTATGACAAAGGAGGAAAAAATACACAATGGGGGAAAAGACAGACTCTTCAATAAATGGTGTTGGGAATACTAGACAGCCACAAGCAAAAAAATGAAAGTAGACCTGGGGCACCTGGATAGCTCAGTCGGTTAAGCATCCAATTCTTGATTTCTGCTCAGGTCATGATCTCAGGGACATGAGATTGAGCTCCACGTTGGGCTCTGCTGGGCATAGAGCCTGCTTAAGTTTCTCTTTTTCTCCCTCTGCCCCTCTTCTCACACTCTATTTAAAAAAAATTAAAAAAAAAAAAAAAAGAATGAGGGGCACCTGGATGGCTCAGTCTGTTGGATGTCTGCCTTCAGCTCGGGTTTGATCTCGGGGTCCTGGGATCGAGCCCTGAGTCGGACTCCCTGCTCAGCAAAGAGTCTGCTTCTCCCTCCGCCTCTGCCCCTACACGCACCTGTGCTGTCTCTCTCTTGCTCACTCTCTCTCAAATAAATAAATAATATCCCTAAAAAAAAAAAGAATGAATGAAACTCGACCACTATCTTACATCATATACAAAATTAATTTCAAAATGGATCAAAGACTTGAATATAAGACCTGAAACCACAAAACTCCTAGAAGAAAACATAGGCAAGTAAGCTCTTAGCAATATTTTTATGGACCAGTTTCTTCAGGCCAGGGCAACAAAAGCTAAAATAAACAAAGGGAATTACGTCAAACTAAAAAGCTTCTGCAAGTGAAGGAAACAATCAACAAAACAAATAGGCAACCTACTGAATGGAAAAAGATATTTGCAAATCCAATAAGAGGTTAATATCCAAAAGTATAAAGAACTGACACAAGTTAATACAAAAAAGAAAAAAAAAACTGATTGAAAAATGGGCAGAGGACTTGAACAGACATTCTTCCAAAGAAGACATCCAGATGAAAAAGAGGCATGAAAAGATGGTCATCATCACCGATCATCAGGGACATGCAAAACAAAACCACAATGAGATGTCACCTCACACCTGTCAGATAGGAATTATCAAAAAGACAGAAAATAACAAGCATTGGCAAAGATGCTGAGAAAAGGGAACCTTCGTAAACTGTTGGTGTGAATGCAAACTGGTGCAGCCACTGTGGAAAACAGTGTGGAGGGTCCTCAAAAGACTATAAATAGAACTAACATATAATGCAGCAATTGCATTTCTGGGTATTTATCCAAAGACAATGAAAACCTCAATTTGAAGAAATATATGCACCTCTATGTTCATTGCAGCAATATTTACAATAACCAAGATATGGAAGGAAAGCAACCTAAATGTACATCAATAGATGAATGGATAAAGAAGATATTATATATACATAAATATAGTGGAATATTATTATAATATATAAAATAGAATGAGATCTCGCCATTTGCAACATCGATGGACCTAGAGGTATATATGCTAAGTGAAATAAGTTAGACAAAGATAAATACCTTATTTTTTCATTTATATGTGCAATTAAAAAAAAGCAAAGAGAATGAAAACAGGAGCAGACTCATAGATACAGAGGACAAACTGATAGTTGCCACAGGGGAGTGGCTTTTGGGGGGAGTGACTTTGGGGGGGACAGACAAAATTAAAAGATACAAACTTTCAGTTTTAAAGCAAGTCAATCATGAGAACATAATGTACAGCATAGGGAATATAATCAATAAAATTGCAATAACTTTGTATGGTGACAGATGGTAACTCCACTCATGGGGGGGGATCATTTCATAATGAATAAAAATAATGAATTTTTTTTATTTGAAAAAAGAGGCACAGAATTTAATGCAGGTGATAGTGGGTTCTACTGGTAGAAATTGCCAATAACAGATAACATTTAAGACTTTTCTGTGTTCAGTTAGCAAAGTATTATCTATCATCAAGGCTGCCGCTGGCCTCTAGAGCCTTTGTGCTAATTAGAAAAAATGTTCTTTGGCCTGCGCCCTTCCCCCACTCCCACCCTGTAGCCTGTGCATGTGCAGGTCCCAGGAAGGAGGGTACCAGCCAGATTTCAACCTTGCCCCAAACTGACAGAAGCCCCTTTGCAACAGACAAAATACACACTTCTTTTATGAAGGTCCTGTCTCTAGACGGAAGGAAATTAAGGAACAAATCAATAAATTATGGTCTCTCTGTATGATGGAATATTAGGAAGTCATCAAAATTGTGCTTTACAGAATATTTATTCAAACTATGCTTTAACTAGATCAAGAAAATATTCATGATATAATGTCAAGTTAGAGAAGTAGATTATAAAGCCAAAAATGTAATGGAATTCTGATATTATGAACAAATTATCAGATGTAAATAAAGCAAGGAGGCGTATACCAAAATGTTCACGGTTACTATCGCTACAATCATGGCTAACTAGTTATTTTTATGTTAAGAAATTTCTTCATTCCAAAGATTTTCTTCAATAACCATGAACTCCTTGTATAATAAACAATGAATTTCAAATAAGAAGAAATATCTATAATCCCATCTGCGTTTCAATCCAGGAAATAATACCATTTAGTTACTCAATTTGATTCAAAATCTATCCAATTAAGGACACATGGAGAGGCTGAACAAGACAGCAATTCATTGTTTCTCCGAGACTATGATCCCCTTATGGACAGGAAAGGACTCTAGAGCGGTTTTAAAAAGAAGAAAAGTACAGTTTAAAGCAGGGGATGAGGGTCTGAATTCTATCTCCAATAGCCATTAGAATACGACCTTGGAAAAATGATTTAACCTTTTTGATTGTGTTTCTCCTTTTATGATAAGGTTAATCATTTCTACCTTAAAGACTACCCTGAACATCAGATGAGCTCGTGGACCTAAAGCACATCACGAGGGGCCTGGGACTTCATACCTATACAATAATTTAGGTCCTGTTACAGTGATCTCATATACCTTACCTGTCCCTAGCCCACAGCCTTGCACACAGTAGGAGCCCAATAAATGCCACAATGTGTCGTATTAGATTTAGAAGATGCCTGACAGTCTCGGAGAGGAAATCTCCAATGTTACATGGTGAGGTAAGCCCTGTAGAAATGGCCTGGTTAGATCGGACCCTAGATCGTGTTAACAAGCACAGAGCCTCTGCAAAAGATCACCACCGCCACTCCTGACCGGACTTTTGATGACTTGTTCCGCGTGTGAATATAAGGCGCCAGCCCCTGGGCTCTGCGCCCTCTGTGGATGGCCATTTAAAAGCACAATTCTCGCTGTGTGGGAAAGGGAACTCGGGGCTGATGAATGAATCTGGACTTTCTTTGAAAACTCTTTTTATTAATCACCGAGGTCAGCCGCCCTTGGACTATTAGTAATAATAATGACAAACACGCAGCACTTACGAGGTGCTGGGCACCTTTATAAACACCTTACTTATGTCCCTCCCCCCGCCCATTTACTACATGAAGACTTCTGTCCCCCTCTGCAGGGGACAGAACCCCTGTGAGGTTTGACTCCTTAAATGTTCTGAGCTCCGACAGGACAGGAATTTGTAGCGATATCAGGGGAGGGCAAGACCGCACCAGCCCCTCCTCAGACGGGGGCGACGCAGGGGATACTCCTCATGTGGGAGCAGGAAGCCCAGGAGAGGAGACTTACAGAAAGTTGGATGAGCTCTCTGGGGCCGTAACGTAGCTCGTGCCCTCTAAGGGGTGTCAGGACTAGTCTGGAAATCCCTTCGGTGCTCCTACCCCGCTCTGCGGACGCAGACACTTCAGCGTGCAATCCGGACAATTTTCACATCATTTTTATTTTCTCTAACTCCTCCTGGCATTTTGCTTATGTTCATTTTGAAAATACCAGCTGATCAGAGGGGAAGGTGTTCTCCTGCTCCATCCTGACCCCTCTGACTTGGGGACACTTGGAGACAGGGAGGCCACCTCCCACAGGACAGGACTATACAGGTGACAGCCAGGGGTGGGTTCATGGGAATTCAAGAAAGTCAAGAGAAGGGGCCTCTCACTTACCTGGGACCCTTCCCAAATCTTGGACCCAGCTCTGTAGTATTCATTTGCTTCCGGTGGGGAGGGCTCGAGGCTGCGCACGCTCCGAGCCCCGCCCACCCGGTCCCCTAAATCAGATGAGAAGTACAGAGGGACACCGAGTCCCGGCGTGGGGGGCCGACTCGTCACAGGCTCTGACCTCGGCCGCAAGCTTGCCTTGCTTTAAGGGTTTGGACTGGGTCCCCCACCGCCCGCCAGCAGGGAGTTATTTGTAGGCTTTTATTATTTTACGTACTGACAACTGATGTCTGAACAGAGTGAAAAGGGCTTCGCTAGCATCTGACGCAACACTCCTTCAGGCAATCCTGAACGGTACAATGGAGCAGGACTGGAGCCTCAAATGATCACCACTCCCTGGGCAGCACTAAAGGCTGTAAAAAGAAAAAAGAGAGAGAGAGAAAGGTAGCACTTCCAATGGTGGGGGGCTCTTTGCCTGTAACCCAGCGAGAGCACCTGTGTCCTCGGGAGGAGGTGGGGAGCTGGCCTAGAAGCTGACTCCTTGGAAACTGTGTCCAAGCGGGCGGTGTCCGACTCTGAATTGTTAGCATACCCTGAGCTCATTGCCCCCTGAGCAAAACTGCCGCGGGTGTGTGTGGTGGGGAATGGGGTGGGGGCGTGGTGAGCATCTTAGAATAACAAACAAAACCCTTAAGGTGATTTCCCAGAACACTCAAGACCCTCCTTTGCGCTGATTTATCAATCTGCTCTGGACTTTGGAATGTTCCCAGAAACTCTTCCCTCTGCCTTGTTGCATCGTAGCCGCTAGTGTTCATAAAATGGCCTCATTCCGAAAAAGCAGAATAAAATGTTTTATATTCAGCATTATTACAACCACATCCTTATTTTATGTACCCAGGAAGAAAATACATCAGAATGCTACCAGCAGTTATATTCGATTTTTCCCCAAATTTTCTTTAATAATGTACTATTTCAAGGGACACAATAAATTTGGTGGGGGAGAACATTTTTTTAGTGGCTGTGTCCCCATTACAGGACCTACTGGAAAGCCCACAATATACGCTGTTTGAAATGAGTAATCCTTAGGGAGAGATGGGGATGCCAGGCTTGTCAACAGTACTGAGCAGAACGCGCAGAAGCCGCAAGGCTGTCTTGGTAGAGATGGCTGTCACTCTTCTCAAACTATTTTCATTAGACTCTTTCTCTTTACAATTATTTTCCTGGCCATTTGTATGGGTCCAGCAAAAAGGTGAAGACCCAAAGAACATGCTGCTTTAAATGACAATAAACAAATTACTTCTTTTCCCTAAGATTCTGAAACACCTAAGTTCTTTTTTTTTTTTTTTTAATTTGAGATAGAGGGAGCATAAGAGAGAGAGAGAGAGAGCACTGGGGGGGAGGGGGGAGGGGGGAGTAGAGGGAGAGAGAGAAGCAGGCTCCTCACTGAGCAGGGAGCCCGATGCTGGACTCCATCCCAGGACCCTGGGATCATGACCTGAGCTGAAGGCAGACACTTAACTAACTGAACCACCCAGATGCCCCAGCCACCTAAGTTCTTATGCAAAGTTGATGTTTAATTCTTCAGCTTTATTATCAGTATTCATTTGCACAACAAAAAAATATACCTCTCCTTTCAGCCAGATGGGCAAGTATCAACTCAAGCCAAGTCAGTAACAAAAATTCTGATTTAATTCACCACTTGAAGGTCCCCTGCATGGGATAAATTGGCCTAGCAAACCCTGTGTATTTATTTTAAATACTGTAACCTAGAATTGGGAAACAGCTGTTTTGGCAGGGCAGGGGGCAGAGAGAGAGAGAGAGAGACGCAAGCTAAAGCAAGGCTTATTAAAGTTTCCTTATTTTTACCAGGGAGACCAGCTGAGGTCACCGGCCCTGGTCACGCTGAGTCAATGCTAACTTCGACAACCTTTTAATCAGGCTGCCTTTTCTCTGTTTGTTCTCTGTTTCGTCTCTCTCCATACTTTTCTCCCTCCAGTGGCTCCTCGGCCTTGGGATGATTTCTCACCTCTTTTGCTGAGACCAGGTGTCTGGGTTGGTAGATGTGTGGTTCCTTTAGTTCCCACCAAGAGGAGATGGCCACAAACAATCAAGGTTAAGAGCCACATAGTGGAAAACATCTCTATGGTAACTGTTGGTACTTGGCCGAATCAGGTGTATACCAGTCCAAACACAGAACAGCTCCAGGCAGAATTTAGGTCAGGCCCTGGTTTTTACATGAAGATCCAGTGACCCACAGGTTGCCCAAGGCCACAAAGCTAATTTGTGGCTGAACAGACTGGGAGCCTAAATGCCTCCCCAGTTCCTTCAGTTCCTAGTGGAGAGTGACTGAATATCACCCATGGGTGACTCTGAAAAATCCCAGGGACTCTGGTGGCTCAGCAGGTGCTTGGGTGTCTCACGGCAACTCTGGATGGCCTTTTCCATCATCAAAGTCCATCCGTCACAGATAGGTGGAGGTATTATTTACTAGGACGCTTGGTGAGTGTAATGACGACAGCCAAGAACTCACAGTGAGATGAAACTTTGTTAAGCAAGAAAATGTGGCAGATGGTATTTTCCAAAAATGCTCGCAACGAGATTTCCAGCCCCTCGTGCACGTACAGAACCTTGCCACTCTCCCATCAAGAGGTAGAGTCTATGTTCTCTCCTCTGTACCCGGGCCGGCCTTTGTGATGGCCTGGACCAATACAGTGTCGCAAGGCTTCTGAGGGTGGGTCACAAAAGGCAAAGTGGCTTCTGGCTACCTCCCTTCCTCTCTCCATCCCTCCCTCCATGCAGCTTTGGATCTCTGAGCCACCATGCAAGAAGTCAGGCTATTCTGACCTTGAGAGGCAAAAGAAAAGATCGAGATGCCCTGTGGGCAGCCCCAGCTGGTACAGTCTTCCCAGCCCAGGCGCCAGACACGCGAGTGAGTCTTCAGATAATTGCAGTCTCAGCCACTGTCTCCCTGCAATGGCACCCAACTGAAGGCCAGTAAGTGCTGGAGGCAAGAGCAAGGCCCAGTATGGCCTGTGGAGAAGAGGGTGGTAGGCTGGGGTCAAGGATGTCTTCACAGAGAGGATACAACTGGACTTGGGTCTTGAAGCATGAATAACAGCCCATCAGAGAGATGAAGGAAGAAGCTCTCCAGGTAAAGCAGGTGGAGAGCCGTGAAACTGACAGAGGAAGGCGCAAGAAGATCCGGGGGTAGAAATAAAGGACTCAGCTTAGAGAGCCGAGGAAGCACCTGGCAAAAAGAAACCATAATCTGATTCTCATTTGAGACAGATCATTCTGGCTGCAGTGCAGAGGGCAAGGTGGGGGTGGCCACATCACTGAACGCTATGCAAATAGTACAGGGGAGAGACAAGCAAAGCTCCAAGAGAAGGCAGTGGCAGTTGAGATGGAGAGAAGGTGACAGCAAGGAAAAGGGAAGTCAGAAAAGATTTGATCGCCTATTAGGGATAAGAGGGAAGAAGTCTGAAGTGCCTCTGGGTTTCTAGCTCAGAGAACTCATTGGCTGACCATGCCCTTATTGAGCTTTAGATTGCAAGTGGCTGGAGGGCACGTGGACTCATGCCTTCCCCACCCCCATCTCTGTGCTCCCGGGGGTGGGGGGGATGCTCAGGAACCAAGAGGATGTGCAGGTCTCATCAGCAACAGAAGCATTTTTTAAAAAGATTTTTACTAATTTTTTTATAATAATATTTTTTATTATATTGTGTTATTCACCATACAGTACATCCCTGGTTTTTGATGTAAAGTTTGACAATTCATTAGTTGCATATAACACCCAGTGCACCATGCAATATGTGCCCTCCGTACTACCCATCACCAGCCTATGGGATAGGAAGATTTTTACTTATTTATTTGACAGAGAGAGAGAGAGGGAGAAGTAGACGCCCCACTGAGCAGGGACCCCGACTCAGAACTCGATCCCAGGACCCCAGGATCATGACCTGAGCCGAAGGCAGACGTGCAACCGACTGAGCCACCCAGGCACCCCAACAGAGGCGTTTTTAAGTTCCAGAGCCTTGGAAGAGTAAATATTCTAGGTATAAAGGAAGAGCAAGGACAGAATCCTGAGGAATATCAGCCTTTCGTGGATGGACAAAGGAAGCAGACCCTGGAGACGAGAATGGAAAGAAAGCGGAAAAGCAGAAGACAAGCCCAGGCACCAAAAAGCTGAGAGCTCACCCATCCCTGCTGCACAAATATCGGCTCTGAGGAGTGCTTGTCTCTGGGTGGAATCCAGATGTTTCCCTTTTCCCTTCTCTGAGCCCTTGCACAGCTCTTCATCCTACAACATTCAAAGAAATGCGTGGGCCAGCATGAAGCCCCAATGGCTGATTTATCACTTAGGGTTAATAATGACAATGCAATGCTGTGTTACTTTTTTTTCCAATTTACCCAATGACTGTAACGGTTTTGGCTAGGAGCTCACTTAATTCTTTTTTTTTTTTTTAAGATTTTATTTATTTATTCGACAGAGATAGAGACAGCCAGAGAGAGAGGGAACACAAGCAGGGGGAGTGGGAGAGGAAGAAGCAGGCTCATAGCTGAAGAGCCTGATGTGGGGGCTCGATCCCATAACGCCGGGATCACGCCCTGAGCCGAAGGCAGATGCTTAACCGCTGTGCCACCCAGGTGCCCCGGAGCTCACTTAATTCTTTAGGTATTCATCAGAATGTGCAGTAAGAACACGCTTGAAATTCAGGAAGCAGAGTGTTGCGGCCTTTGGGTATGGCCCAGTTGACACAGTAACCAGATCTGCTGGTATACCCAAATTCCTCACAGGCATACACGATGAGTGAGCTTGCACATTTTTTAGAATAACTAAGGAATGCTGAGATCTGCCAGCACTTAATTAATATTGATGGGTCCCTTCCTAGAAATGTTGGACTTTGAAAGCAACTTGGATGTCATCACCTCTGAACCCTACAGACTTTGGGTGTATCATTAGATGGCAGGGGACAGGGAGTTTCAATTCCACTGGAAGCAGAACAAGTCAGGGAAACTTGATTCTACACAGAGCTGACCAGCCAGTGTATATAAATTATTAATGAGGACTTGCCTGGAGGGTAAAGGTGGGTTGGCCACAGATGAATCATAGACTTTCTCTCAACTAGAGTGCCCATGGCCAGGACTGTCATTTTCCAGATGAAGAAACAAAGGACTACAGAAGTTAACCAACTCGCCCAAGGTCAAACCCAAGCTAGAGCCAGAGCCAAGATGATTCCTGCAATCAAATCCCTCACAGTGTCTATTTCCAGGCCATTCCTGATTTTGTCTTATGTGCTTTATGCCAAATGTCATAGATATGGAAAGCAGAGATATTGTGGACATATGCTTTTCCAACATCGGCAGCCACTTGCGTTTGGGGATTTTCTTTAAAGCTTTTCCAATGTCCCCCAAATGCAAGCATGGAATACGAAAACAAAATGCACACTGCTTAAGGTCAATCTAATACAACTTGGAGATAAGTGCTTATTGGACTCTTAAGTTGGGTTTGGAAAATTAAGTGAAATTTTGTCCACAGAGAGGAAATGTAATTGTTAACTGCTTCTCAAAATCTAATTATTTTTATTTCTTGAGGTAAAGCATCACCATGGGTTACTAGGAACTTGCCAGTTACAGTCTAAGACTTGCTGGCTCCAGGCACAGTGCTCCCTTGAGCAGGCAGCAGACAGGAATGCAAGCATCTGCTTCACTTAGTCCAGCTGGCTTTTTTCAAACTTTGTTCTCTTCTGTGTCTCTTATATAAAAAATGGCTCCTGCCTACCTTCTCTTCTGTACAGGCCTTTCTTTTCTTGGCTTCCATGGCACCAAAGATAGCAGAGTTTTTCCCGCAAGAGCCAGATCTGATTTATTAGTGTTGCTTCCTGGAGCATGATGTTGAGAAGGACTCTGAGAAAATTGTCACGATCCACTAGTGATGTCTGCAGTGGATAAAGCAAGGAAGAGTGGTGGTAATTGGTAGACGTGCTATCTGCCATTGCTGAATGTTGTTTTCAACTATCTGCCTCCTCGTTTAATCTTATAAATGTTGGTACTTTCTAGGTCCTCAGGCTAGCATAGTGTCTGGTACATTACGGTGGACAATGTACACACTCAAAGATTGTTAATTTCTGCATTTCAATACTCTCTCCCTTAACACTCTCTTCCCTTGTTTCAATGACTACTGCCATATACTCCGCTCTTCAATCTATTACCTCTTGACCTGAATGTCCACCTGC
Organism: Ailuropoda melanoleuca; assembly: GCF_002007445.2. NCBI lineage: Eukaryota > Metazoa > Chordata > Mammalia > Carnivora > Ursidae > Ailuropoda > Ailuropoda melanoleuca. The sequence continues at coordinate 23,822,258 of NC_048235.1, read as the reverse complement.
CTGGTGGACAGCTCCACCTGGATGGCACACCAGCAATTCAAGTGCAAATTTTCTAAAACCAAATTAGCTTCTCTCATCTGCATGCCATTCCTTTTTTTTTCTTTTTCTTTTTCTCTTTTCTTTTCTTTTTTTTTTTTTTACATACCTTATTTTCACTGATGACCTTCTCACTTCCTTCCCTTTTATCTCCTTCAAGCATCCTCTTACCCTGGTCCCCCTTATCAGACAGCTGATGTCATCCTTTCTCTGGTCTGTTCAGGCAGGCTCTCAGCCCTGTGATCTATTTCACACACTGCTCCCAGATTGGATTTCCTCAACCCAAGGGAAGATCCTATGATTCCTGTCTTTGTCCACAAGCAGACCCGGAGACAGACTACAAACAAGACAAGAGATGGTCATGGAAATGATTACAGCTGGCGCAACTGTTCTGAAGAAATCACACAGGAAGGATCTAGACTAGCAGGGCTGCGGGGGTATGACGGGACCTCTCTGGGCATGTGATACTTCAGCTGAAGCCAGGAGGATGAGGAAGAGGCCGCCCAGGGAAGGCAAGTGCGGTGGGAGCTGTTCGTTCCACACTCATAGGGCAGGGAAGCCTGCCAAGGCTCTGTTGACCATATTTGTCGGTACCTACTTACTAGACCAGGAGCGGAAACTTCAGCCTGGCTCCTTCAGAAACAGCTCACACAACAATCCATGGCAGCACCACCGAGAGGCAACCTTCGAAACCGGGATCTTAGGGGATGATGGTGACAGCTGGACGGTGAGGTGTTTTGGCGACCCTTGGGCTGCTTCTCGTTGTTTGCGAGTGTCTCTAGGGCAATACGCACTGTTTGAGAATTTAATGGTTTAGGAATAGCTTATTTTATTTTTTTAAAAGATATTGTTTATTTATTTGAGAGAGAGCATGAGAGAGAGATCACGAGCAGGAGGGAAGGGCAGAGGGAGTGGGAGAAGCAGGCTCCCTGCAAAGCAGGGAGCCTGATGCGGGACTCAATCCCAGGACCCTGGGATCATGACCTAAGCCAAAGGCAGACGCTTAACCAACTGAGCCACCCAGGTGCCCCAGGAATAGCTTATTTTAGAGGATTAGGCCAAGTGGTGTGGTTGTGATTACTAAAGACGTAAGCGCCCTGCCCATGACTGCAATTACCCCTTTATTAAAACGGATAGCTTTTGTATCAGAGACAGAAGCTTCATAGACTAAAATGCAGGCAACAAGAAAACATGGCCAGGAACAAGGAGACTACACACGCTCTTGGTGAAGGGGGCCAAATTCCGCAAACACATCTTTGGCCAACATGCAACTTGATAGAACCCTTTCATCTCCAGAAAGAGGTTTTGTGAATAGCTTTCTATTTTACCGTTTATAGAAGGAGCAATGGAAAGCCCTTCGTCATTCTGTCCAACGCTCCCATGAAACCCTTGAGCGGTCTCCATATTGAGCCGTGACAGAAGTTGTAGCCGGGGACAGTGCCAGGGCCGGATTCTGAGTTTCCACACTTCATCTTTTAATGTTTCAGCATCTTCCAGAGTGTTGTCTGATATCTGTTTCCAGAGCCTTCAGGAGAAAAGATAGATTGCCAAGCCCAGTAGTTAATGTTTGGTTTTATAAACACTCATACAACCGTCTGCCGGTTTGCTTCAGGGACTGAGAAAGCACCGTTTAGTCGCTGTTGAGATCAAAGCAGATAAGCTACATGGGCAATTCCATTCTGGGGTCAGTCCAGTGGCCCCAGTCATCCCATTATGAAAGATCCCAGCGTGGCGGCCTGTGATTTATGCTTCCATCGCTCCTCTGTCCAATATGAGAGCTGACCCAACAGGGACCCTGGCTTGCTCACCCGGCAGCCTCAGCTCCGACCCACACATATCGACATTTAATCAATTGTATTGAATGAATGAATGAGTGAGGGAATGAATGAATTTTGATTCTACAAAGACAAAAACTCTTCAATTATATCTTCAATTATAATTTTTTTTGGCTTAAAACAATAGAAATTTATTCTCTCACAGTTCTGGAGGCCAGAAATCCAAAATCAAGGTTTCCACAGGGGCAGATTCTGTCCGAAGGCTCTAGGGGAGGAGCCTTCCTTGCCTCTTCCAGCCTCTGGTGGCTCTAGGTGTCCCTTAACTTGTGGCTGCATCACTCCCAGCCTGGCCTCCATCCCTATAAGGCCCTCTCCTCTGTGTTTTTGTCAAAACGCCTCTATTTTCAAAAGAAGTAAGAGTTTTCCCCTTTCAGGGGCGCCTGGGTGGCTCAGTTGGTTAAGCATCTGCCTTCGGCTCAGGTCATGATCCCAGGGTCCTGGGATCAAGCCCTGCATCAGCCTCCCTGCTCAGTGGGGAGCTTGCTTCTCTCTCTGCCTCTCCCCCTGCTCGTGCTCTCTCCCTCTCTCTCTCTCTTAAATAAATAAAATCTTTTTTAAAAATTTAAAATTAAACATAGAAAATAAATTAAATGGAGTTTTCCCCTTGAAACCTGCACAAAACGTTAAAGTGGGTGGGTTTGTGTCTAGCACCAGAGCTGGGACCATGTGAAGCACTTGAACGCTGTACACGAACAGCTATTCTGGTATACTGTCATTCCTTACCCGTAAGCCTTCAACTGCTCCATTTCACCTCTTCCATTTGGTTCCACTTCTTCCACTGTGGCTTGCTTCTGGCCTTGCATGGAAGAAAACACCCTTCTGATTTTCCCGTCCTAGAAAAACGTTTCTGTCCTTGCTCTCTATGGAGGCCAAACATTACGCAGAATTAAACCATGCATAATATATGTCCCAATGCTGCTAGACTTTCTTTTCTAAAATTTCAGTCATGCTCACTTATGTTCTTTTTTTTTTTTTCACCTTTACTCCTTGCCATACAGTAAAATGCAGTTTTGCAGGAAACACTGGTTCTCAGGTCAGTCTGGGAAATGCCAGGTTAAACAAACATTGCCAGCTTTCCTCACTGTAGGATTTGTCAGAGCCTTCAGGACACTCGCGAGCACTGGGACTCGCCAATGTTTGTCAGAGTCTCCAGATGTATTTGATCCCAGAAACCTTCTCTCCGGCTAGCATTTTGGCCAAGGCACTTTAGAGAGCCATAACATACAAGCTTCTTCATTGGTTTTCCTTGTTTCTCTGTCACCTCTTTTCTCCAACGTTTCTTTAGATTTAAAAATGATTTTCCTTTATCCAGTTTTGGTTGTCTCTTAATCAAAAGGTCTGATTTAAACAAATGGATACTAAATACATTTGAAATTAAAATGAAATAAAATACATTTCAGTGTTTGGAAAATCGAGAGAGGCTACAGATCTCCGCCCCCGAGCACCCCAGGAGGGCAGTCACAGCCCACGTTCCGCCTGCCCTGGGAGCAGAGGAGAACTTCGCTGGCAGCTGGCGGCATGAGCCACAGTCTGGGAGGTGCTTCTTTCTGCGTCATTGTTCCGTAGCCAGCAGTGATCAGAAAAACACTAGCAACACATAGCCCAGTAAAAAATTTTCCAGAATCCGTGTAACCGTACACGTGTGCCTTCCCAGAGCTCTTGGGAGCCTTGGAATGCTCAGTACTTGCTTCCGCAACATTTCCTCTCATTTATAAAAATGCCAGATGGCACATATTCATGCTTTAAATTGGAGTGAATTAGAAATAAAGTTAATTTTTGTTTGGGTAGGATGTCTTTGAGGTTGGTGTGACCCCCTTGAGAAAATCATCTGTCTGGAGGTTCCAGGAGTCTTCAAGGCACAAAGGTCCATGGAAGATAAAATTCATGTCCAAGATGACCCACTGGCAAACTGTGCTCCCCCTTCCCCCCACCGCCTGTCACCGTTCTGTTCTGATGCCTTGCAAGAGTCACTGCTTCACACACCATATGACAAGTGCCAGCCCTGGCTGGGGGCTGTGGAGGGGGTGCCCAGAGATTGAGAGGACCAGGTCAGTCACCAGGACAGACCGGAGTGTGACACCCCTATGGCCCATGGCAGCTCTGCACCCCCAGACAAAGCCAGAGAAGCCAGCAGCTCGCTAGCTGCCCTGTCCCTGAGCCATTCACCCACCCTAAAGCAGTTTTGAGTAAATGAATTCCTCTGGGTTTACTATGACATTTCCTACCTTCACTGTGTTTATAGCAGGTGGTTTCGTCTATTTATTTTTTAGGCTGAGTCAGAATGTACGGTGTACTTGAGAATTGTTTGGGGTCAGAGGACTTCTTTCCATGCCTGCCTTCCTCCTGAAAGCAGAGATGTTTGGCATCTGTTCACCCATTGTGTGGCCTTTCCCTTTTACCCGGCACAAGCCTCAGAAACCTTCCTCCCCATGTGTCCCCTATCTTCCTCCCTTTTCTCCAGCCCTGTGGTTTCCTTCTCCACCTCCCCAGATTTCCTTCCGGCCCACTCTGCTGCAACCGTCCAGGGAGGCTACAGACCTCTCTCCCTCCAGCCTGAGCCACAGCCACCATGAACCTAATGACCCTTTGTTACCGCCCGCCCGTGAAAGAGGCGGTTGGCCTGGCGGTCAAAGCAAATTGAGGGCTATGCTTGCAAACTCCAACATGTATTCTGCTGGGGCCCCAGGTAAGGCCCTGGAGTTTAATTTAGCTAACCGAGGAAGCAAGACCAGAAGTCCCTGGGGTGGGACTATCTGCCTTTCTTATCCGGTTGTCAGGAGCTGCAGCCTGGTGTGGGGGGGGAAGTAGCCTGGGCTTTGGGGACAGATTGGACTTTGAATCACGACTCTGCATTCTGCTACTGTGTGATCTCAGGAGAGTTACTTAACTTCACTGGGCCTTGGTTTTCTTACCTATGAAGCGGAGTTAATAGAAACAGCTACCTTCCAGGCTCCTGGTATAAAGTATGCAGAGTGCCTGGTACTGAGCTCAAGAACTGAAAGCCCCAGGGACGCCTGGGGGGCTCAACTGCATCTGCCTTTGGCTCAGGTCATGATCCCAGGGTGCAGGGATCGAGTCCCGCATCGGGCTCCTTGCTCAGCAGGGAGCCTGCTTCTCTCTCTGCCTGCTGCTCCCCCTGCTTATGCGCTCTCTCTCTCTCTCTCTGACAAATAAAGTCTTAAAAAAAAAAAACAAAACCGAAAGCTGCACAATGATGGAGCCAAGGGCCAAGCGGGGTCGCCGGCACTGCCCGCCTGCTTAGGCACGAAGGCATCATCTTGGAGACTCCAGCTCGGGTGTCTCCTCCTCATCTGAGATGACCCCATAATGGATTTGTTTCTTGCCTGCACCAAGGGAGCCTATTCCTCTGGCCTCCCTGCTGGTGACTGTCTTATGTAAGCGAGGACAGACAGCATCACCAAGCCCCCCTGCAGTGGCTCTGGGCAGTCCTCCCCGGCCAACAGACAGCATCTGATACCTTCCAGAAGTGGGGTTGGTGATGGTGGTGAAGGAGAAGGCAAAGGAGAGGAACTACTAACTTCTTTCCTCCTGTTTTGGAAATACAAGAGAGCATGCTGTCTTCCATACACTCTATGAAGCCTGCTACAGATAATAATCAAAACACTGGCTATCATGGACACCTGTCCTGTGCCCATTTCCTGTGACAGAAAATGCTCCTCAGCAGAGAAGTGAGCGCAGAACCAGTCTGGCCCTCTCTCTGGCCACAGTGAACAGTCCATCGGTGTTCCCCATGGAATTTTGTTTACCAACGTTAGAGGAGAGATGCCTTCTTCCCTCTCTGCACTCTGAGTGGGGTGGGTATTGGACCACAGTGCAGGTAGCAATGTTCCCCACAGTGTGGAAAAGTTAATCCTAGGACCAACCCCACCCCTGCTTTCTGGTATTTGGTTGTAGGAACCAGCTTATTTTTTTTTCTTTTTATTTGTTTGATTAAGCTCTTTTGCAGCTTAATGAGTTGCGAACTTACCCAAGTACAAGCAGAAGAGCTATGGAATCTCCAAATGCAGGCTGTGAACTTGACCCCTGTTTGATGACAGGATGCCAGATATCATGAGCTAAGTCCGCTTGTTTAGAAGGAAAATGTTCTTCTTACTAGAGCCCTTAAAAGTTCAATCTTTGAAGCATTCTGAAGAAGAACTGGCATATCACCTGTGTCCTCAATCTCTTCTACGCTGAAAACCTTGGGCTGTCAGCTGCTTTGAGACGCCATGTTGAAAGCGCGTCTCCACACATTGGAAATTCACTAGTCTTTTGATTTGTGGGTATTAGCTTTGCATTTTGCCATTCCATGGGCTGTGGGCACTGGCCTACATAAGCCTCTCCCTCACTGTGAACCCTGGCTTGCATGGGCCTGTCCATAGATCTTGCCCATCAGAGCCTGCCTGGTGGTGGGTACAGAAAAATCAGGAGCCTAGTTAGTCCCACTCAAACACTATCTGAATCTATGGCTTTAAACAGTGCTGGCAACCTTCCGGATCTCTGTTTCTTCACCTACAAACAGAGGGTGCTGGATTAAAGGAGACAAAGTCCTTCTAATTCTATGAGCCTATTATTTTTCAATATGATTTGTAAACTAAGGTCTTGGCATTTGGAGTGAAATCAAGGAGCAGAAACTTGGTATGTTGAGTTCTTCCACCTGAGCAAACACTACACCCACAAAGTGTAAATTCCCACCAGCACGGAAACAATAGGACCACCCTTGGAGTGAGAGAGGTGATGTTAAAACGTCATGGGCCTCGGGCAGGGGAGCTTTTTCAGCAGCAAATAAGACAACCGCTGCCAGATGTCAGGGTCACTGAAACCAAAGAGAAACAGGAGCATAAAATAGACTTTCACATGTAACATTAGCACCTCATAAGGGAACTAAATTACCATGGTGGATTAGATATAATTACTTTTTTTTTTTTTTAGTACTATTCAGTCTCATTGCTATATTTTGTGGTGTGGGGGAAAACTGGTAAGAAAATTGAGAAGTGTTAGGAAAAGAGGTCATGTACACATGAAAGTCAACTTGGCTGAGTACGGAGTTCTTTTAGATGCTTCTCCCAAGTGTTCTGACAGCGCTAGAAAAGGTCAGAAGTCACGCTGGTATTTGTTCTCCCATCAATAAGTTGTTTGGGGGGGTTAATCATTTCCTACCTAGATCCTTGCAGCACTTCTGGGTTTTGTCCTTGTAATTTTAAAAAATGTCATTAGTATGTGTCTAGGTGTGGGTCTGTTAGGACTGATTTTCTCTGAAATATGTGAGCCTATTCGGTCTATTTACTCTGGTCTCTTTCCAGCCTGGAAATGTTTTCTTCAGCAAAGTTATTATCACTTCTATTTCTATTCTGGCGTTTTCCTAAGTAATGCTATAAGTCTTAAATTGGATTCCTATTCTCTTTCTCAGTAGCTCTTTTTTCGGAAATTCTTTGCTTGGGGCGCCTGGGTGGCTCAGTCATTAAGCGTCTCCTTCGGCTCAGGGCGTGATCCCTGTGTTCTGGGATCGAGCCCCACATAGGGCTCCTCTGCTGGGAGCCTGCTTCTTCCTCTCCCACTCCCCCTGCCTGTGTTCCCTATCTCGCTGGCTGTCTCTATCTCTGTCAAGTAAATAAATAAAATCTTAAAAAAAGAAAAAAAGATTCTTTGCTTGTGTCATTTCTAATTCAATGTTCTTTTCCCATACATTCCAGCAGGTCTCACAGGATTAACCTCCAAATCCTTGATTCCATTCTCTATGCTGTCAGTTTTGCTGATTTCCACATCCACGATGATGGCATTTAATTCTTCAACTGCATTTTTGGCAGTACATTCTTATCCGTCTCATGTCTCTTCCTAGCTCATCTTGCTGACTTTTTTTAAGATCTGATTTTTTTTTTTAGAGGAGTTTCAGGTTTACAATAAAATTGAGAAAAAGGTGCAGAGATTTCCTAAATACCCCTTGCCTCCACACCCGCACAGCCTCCCTCATGATCCACACCGCTCACCGGAATGGTACGTTTTTTTACCGAGGACAAAACAACACTGACACATCATAATTCCCCGGGGTCAGTAGAGTGTTTTCCTTAGGGTTCATTCTTAGTGTTGTACATTCTATGGGTTTAGAACACATGTATAGTGACATATATCCATCATTAGAATACCATACAGAGTATTTTCACTACCCAAAAATCCTTTGTGCCCTGCCTAGGCTTCCCCCCCCACCCCCCGGACCTCCTTCTGGCAACCATTGACCCTTTTACTGCCTCCATAACTGTGCCTTTTCCAGACTGTCCTACAGTGTACAGCCCTCCCAGATTGGCTTCTTTAACAGAGTAATATGCATTTAAGTTTCCTCCATGCCTTTTCATGCTTGATAGCTTATTTCTTTTTAGTGCTGAATAATATTCTGTTTTCTGTATGTACCCCAGTTTATTTAGCCATTCACCTACAGAAGGACATGCTGGTTGCTTCCAAGTTTTGGCAATTGTGAATAAAGCTGTTGTTAAAATCCACGTGCAGATTTTTGCGTGGACCTAAGTTTTTAACTCCTTTGGGTAGAGACAAAGAAGCATATGGTAAGAGTATGTTTATTTGCAAGAAACCATCTTGCTATTGTGTTAGAAATCGGGGTAATTCCTTATCTCTGGTAGGCAGTTGGGAATAAAAGGGGCTTCTGTAAAGCTAGTGGATGAACATTATGGCAATTTATTCATCTATGCGCTTAGAAGGCGTTCCCTTTTTTTTTTTTTTAAGATTTTATTTATTTATTTGACAGAGAGAGAGACAGCCAGCGAGAGAGGGAACACAAGCAGGGGGAGTGGGAGAGGAAGAAGCAGGCTCCCAGCAGAGGAGCCTGATGTGGGGCTCGATCCCAGGACCCTGGGTCACGCCCTGAGCCGAAGGTAGATGCTTAACAACTGCGCTACCCAGGCGCCCCATAAGAAGTTGTTCACTTTTCAAAATGTGTGCTATACTATACTAAATGTTTACTACAAAAATTATTATATGGCAGAACTGCCGAAGAAAGCAATGAACTATATAGGACATATTCACATATTTCTAAATAAATTTTTCTTAATTAAAAAAGAGAAGGAAGCATCTCACTAACTTTTCATCTGAATCTTTTCTCTGTGTGTGGTTTTCTGTAACTCATAAAGACCATGTCTTCTCGTGATCAAAGATCTCTTAAATTTCTCTTTTGTTTCCTATGGTAGGACCATTTTGGAGGTCAGCTCCTTTTCAGTCTTTAGAAATATCCCTTCTTCTTTTTCACAAGCTATATCTTAGTTGTTGTTCCTGTTCCCCAACCTTCAAATAAGGGGGATATTTGGCAAACTACTGATGCTTTTGGAATATTTACCATATGCCTGATAGTTTATAAATATGTCAGCATATAAATTTGGGCTTCATTCTCATACACCCCAAAACCTTACAGTACAGAAAAAGATAGGTTGTTCTTTTTTTTTTCCCTAAAGTCCTGGCTCTATTAGCACTAAGGAGGTGCCAATAGCTCCTTCACATTTCTGGAACCCCTGAAGAAATTGCCCCTGTACACGGCATTGTTTGGGAATTCTGGATCCATGCAGAAAGAGTCCAGAAGTACTCAAGAGTGGGAGAGATTTAGAGCCTGGTGTTTGAATGGGTTTGCAGAAAGTTCCAGCCCAGAGAGGGGGTGAGTTCCCTGTGAGCTGTGGGATCTGAAGTTTCTGCAGGTGATAGAAGCTGACTCCCTGCTTACGTGAAAGAGGCTTCGATCTGGGGGTACATGAACTTCACAGCGGGCCTGCTAAGTGAGCAGTAGCTCTGGTGGGCGGTGAAGACGGGGCCTCGACAGAGGACGGGCCGCAGAAGGGGCAGCAGCAAGAGCAGTGAGCACAGAGTTTAAGAACAAAGGGCTTGTTCCCAGTTTGGGGGTCTACATAAGCCAACTGATACTAAGTTTCTCGCCGGCTTTCGTAAGTGGAATGTTCAGACCCAGATTTTATTGCATTAAGAATTATCAAGAAATGTGACTTTCCTTGCACTTGGGTTCTGTGGAAGAAGTTATCCTGATTACACATAAAGCATTCCCGGAAATCTTCCGAGGAATCCTGCCAGGCAGTATTCCCACGTTACAGTGACGGAAACAGAGGTACAAAGTCGGGAATAATTTTCCCAAGGTCCACAGCCCATTGTGCAGAATCGATATCAAATCCAGGACCACCAGATGGCCAAGCTCTTAACCACTGTATGTCATTACTCCAGGCTTTGAGGGTGATGGGAGTCTTCATCTTTTTATGTGTCTTCCTAGGAATTCTAGCAGGAAGTTAAACTAGACACTTCCTTGTATAGTTTGTCATATTCTTCTTCTTATAACATTTGGACCTTGGATTGTCCCTGAAAGTGGATGGAAACTGCTGATTTGTAAGAAAGAGAAATGCTTACTTACTAATCCTAGGAAAAAGAAATTTCTACATTTTACAAATTAAAGAGCAACGCCAAAAAAAGAAAAGAAAGAAGAAGGGAAAAGAAGCAAAGTCAAAATCAGGGAAGAAAGGAGAAGTTCCTGCACTGTTTGGAGCAACGAGCCTTGAGAACGTTAGGAGGCAACAGCCCCTACATTTAGGGGGACTTTACATTTGAAGATGACTGAAGAATTAATAGAAAAAAATAGGAACGATGCCCAATGTCTTTGCTAAGGTTTAACACATAGCTGTATCAGTTTCCAAGGCTTAGATGGAAGCTGGGCTTTGTATATTTTATAGTCCTGGCTATTCACCAAGTAAGACTCACACTAATAGTTATCAGGTTGTTGTTTTTAGTGAAGTGTAATTTTATAACAAACCTGAGTAGGCTTTATAACAAACGCGCTATTGTCTCCTACATTGTTTTCTGCAGGAGGTGAAATAACCACATTGGATGATGGGTCCCCCTCCACCCTCCAAAATCTGCGCTCCTTAAGAGCACAGGCAAGGCAAGGGGCAGAGAAGGAACATTCCCCACGTGCGGGTGACTCCCTAGCTTTAAATGCTCAATTTCTAGCTCCCAAACAGCCCATGGCTCCGTGTGGAGAAACTGTTACTACGAGTTTCTCCAAAGAAAAATGCAGTCTTTAAGTCCCAATTCTCTAGAGGATATCGAATGATCGTAAGGAAAACCATGAAGGCAGTTTAGCTTCTGACTCTAAATGTCAAAGAAAAAGAGGAGTGATGGGAAATTAAGGATTGCTCGAGAACGTGGTGGTGTACATTCAGAAATCACCGTACATAACTATTTCGTATTTTTCCTCACCCCTCAAGTGAGTCATTGTTTTCTTATTACAAATCGTATCGTTGCCTGTTTCTAAGAGTGCTATCCAGGCAGTTTTGTAAATAGCAGGATGAAACTGGCCAACATACAGTTGCTTACAGAAAACCCTAAGTGTCTGCACTGTCCAAGGCTTGTGACTCCAGGGGCAGGCGGCAGAAACAGCCCAGACCCAAGGTACGAGGCCCTCCATGGCCAAGTAGGCTGCCGCAATCCTACAAAGAGCGTGACATACTGTTCTCCTCCAAAAAATGCATGCCACTTGTCATGAAATTCTGGATGTTGTACATTGGATCATATGTATATAGTTACATGTATAAATATAATTTATGACCCCACCAGTCCTGAACAGGGGATGAATAAGCAGAGGATATAAATATATAGAGAGTTCTGCCTAATTCCTTTTAAGCCTGTGGCAAAGTTATTCCCTCATCCTCAGCCTCTGAAACTTCTCTCTGACCAGCCACCACTTAATACCATTTAAGTCAATAATCTGGGTCATGAAGTCCCCATTCAGAACACAAAGTGTTTGTGTACTTTGAGATTCAAAGATAAAGCAAAAGATGAGGTATGCAGCTATTTTCACCCAGGCACGGAGCGTATGATTCATTAGAAAAATGCTCGTATGGCTCTTTTTTTCTTTTGTAAGANTCTTTTTTTTTTTTTGTAAGATGAGGTGTAATTTGCCCCAGATCCACAAACCAAGACCTTATTAAGATTATTTAATTCTTACTTTTCCCCAATAGTGGGAATGAAAAGTCAACACTGCTCTTCCTAAATACACTTTGGCAAATAAATCAAGAGTCTAAAGAATGTCTGTACGCATGGTCTGCACTCAGGGAAACAAGGCTATAGGAAATAACCAGGGATGTGGACAAAGATTTAAGTATAACGATGCTTATCAAAGTCTATTAAAAATACAGAAAATTGAGGGGAGAAACAATCTCAAGGACCCTCAATAAGAATATAGTTAAAGTATAATCTTTGTATGAAAGAATATTAGGCAGCAATTAAAAAGCATGCCAGAAAAAATAGAACAAGATTAATAGACTCAAAATGAGAAGCAGTCATGACTAAAAAAATCAAGACATTATACTTTCTTATACTATGATCCTGATAATATGATGTTTATGCATAGAATCAATACTGAAAGAAAGGTAGTGAATTATATTGCTCTTTATTGCTGGGTGGTGCTGATTCTGTTTTCCTCTTTATATTTCTCTGTATTTTCCACAATGTCTACAGTGCTCTTGTAATAGTTTTATAATCATAAAAAATAACAAACAATACAATTCCAAGGTATTGTATGGGGGTCATATAAAGCGCGGAGGAGGTATGAAGCTGTTTAAGCGGCTCTGCGTAGGTAGATTTTTAAATAGCGGTACCTCTTAAGAGACTCTTAACAATAGAGACCAAACTGAGGGTTGCTGGAGGGGAGGCAGGTGGGGGATGGGCTAAATGGGTGATGGGGATTAAGGAGGGCGCTTGTAGTGAGGAGTACTGGGTGTTCTATGTGAGTGATGAATCGCTCCATTCTACTCCTGAAACCAGTATTACGCTATATGTTAACTCGCTAGAATTTAAATTAAAATTTGGAAGAAAAACAAAATAATTAAATAATTAAATTAAATTAAACTACATTAAAAAGTGGTACATCAACCTCACTCGGGAACTCAAAAGCCTTCAAAAGTGGGGAAAATGCCCAAATGGGCTCTAGGAGCTTTGATGTGTAAACTACTCACAGTCTTCTCCCAAGCTAAGGACACATTCTCCATAGACAAGAGGCTCATGGAATCCCTCTATTAGGATTCATCTGCCTATCCCATAAAACATGACCTAGCAAGTCACTTCAGTCAAATCTGAAAGAGGGGGCAGAGGGCCCCAGGTAACCTAATGCGCCCAGAACACGTCTGAAGCTCTGACAGGTGCAAACAACTCCACTTGTCTAAATATAAATTCACTTAGGCTGTTTGGAAACAGTCTTTCCCGCTTTCTATTCTGATCAGGCAAAAGAATGTTCTCTTCTTCAGTTCTGACTCTCGATGCTGGTTATTTATATTTACATGCACTGTGCAACAGTTTTTATTCAAAGAGAAGGAAAGTTAGAACGCTAAGAAGAAAAAAAAAAATTCTTCCAAAATCTGGGATGAAGTTAAGACCTAAGTTTGGGCTATTTTTGAAATGTGCTCAGTTGAGAAGGAGATAAGATATTAATAATATTTTTTTAAACTTTCTGGATGAATAAAAAGCTGATGTTAACACATGCATAAAGAAACATTGTCTAATTTTTAAGCCAGAAAGAAGACTTAATTTTTAATCAGTAGGGTGGAAATTCTTTGGAAGAACATATAGACTCTGTTCCTCTGCTAATTCCTGCCATGCTTTCTCCCATTACCCCTAAACTCCGACTCCCCCTTCAGGATCCTGGTCAATGCTCACTTCCCTAGAAGCCTCGGCTGACCTTCTTCATTTCCCACCCCACCTCCACAGTCACACATGCACAGTCCTCCTCTTGGCTCCCAAAATACAGAGAATCACCTTGTACACATTTATCCTACATCGTTATTTATCACTCTAAGACCTTCTTGAGAGTAAGATTTTATTTCACTGGTTTTCCACTTCCAAGACTCCGGTTTACAGTAGCTACTCGATAATATGTTGTTAAATGAATAAACGAATGTATAAGAGAGGATTGAAGAAGTCACAGATGAGCCCAAGTGCTAGGGAGATAGCCACCAAATAGCCACTAACCGCCACCAAAAAGAAAATTTATGGGAAAACGATAATCGGCTCTGCTTAGCTGCTGCTAAGCTTTTCGTTTATTTTTGTGGGGAGGGTTGGCTTACTCAGTGACATTAAGGCTAAAATTCAATGCCCGATATTATTATTATTTTTAAAGATTTTATTTATTTATTTGACAGAGAGACAGACAGCCAGCGAGAGAGGGAACACAAGCAGGGGGAGTGGGAGAGGAAGAAGCAGGCCCCCAGCTGGAGGAGCCTGATGTGGGGCTCGATCCCAGAACTCCGGGATCACGCCCTTTAACGACTGAGCCACCCAGGTGCCCCCAATGCCCGATATTATAAAAGGAACTTGGTATGCGTTGACTGAGAGGTTGACACTCTCCGTTTTTCCTTTTTTTTCTGCTATAAAATGAGGGAGAGGCAAGATCATACAGAACTTAGGGCCAGTCCAGCGCTCAGGTTCTCGGGCCCTGGACCTGCCGAGTTTGGCTGCAACAGTCCTCCAGAGCCTGCATCCCAACTCTATTCTGATGGCTAGGGAGACTGTGCTCTCTTCAAACTCACAGACGCCACACTCCTACCTACCAAGACTGTGGTGAGCCACAACTAAGTTTAGCCCCACTCTCCTGCTCCGAAATAGTCATCTAAACCACAGGGGAGACCATTACCCATGGTTTCCTAGACCCACGTAGGAAGACGCTTCCAAACCTTAATGCCGTAAGGCTGTATTTACTTGTCCCAACTCCTTCCCGGTTTGGTTCAGATCACCCCTTGCCTGCATTCATTTTGCAATACCAGTTGGCTCTTTGTCTTTGCCCACTCCTCTAGCATGCTCACGACGCTTAAGAAACATAGCCAACGCTTGGCTTCAAAAATCAACCTACTCATCAGCTAATAAAAGGGGTTTAGAGTTGGCAAAGGGAATATTGAACAGAAACTTTATTTGCCAACCGCCCACCAATAGCTGATTTCAGAGGTGGTCCTTTAGCAGATATGCCCATTAAAAGAGAAGGGAGAAGACTAATAATTGCCCTTCAGACAAGGAGACTGTGTCTTGAGCTGAAGGCCTGTACTGGATTAAGGCAACCTACCAGTGTTTCAGTTTTACATTTCAAGTAAAATTAGAATTTGCTCTCATATCCCTTAAAAGCAGAAATTCCCAAATGCCATGTTTAACATAATGCATTGTCCTAAAGCTAAATATATCCAGTGTGAAGGAACGGCCTTTACTCTGATATTACTTTTGTTATTTTGTTTTTATTGTTGTTAAAGAATATTTTTTAAAAAAAATAAAAGGCCGGTAACAGAAGATGGTAAGGTTTGTTGATTTTAATGTCTTGGCACTTGAAAAAGCTGGCAACCCTCTGTCGGTTTCCAAAATTCATTAAAACTAGAAAACTAGGATCCTCATTCCTAAAGTGGCTCGCTCAGAGCTGGGCACCAAGGAGATTGATATATGATTATGTGAATATGTATTTAAACTGATCTCATATGAGAGGGAGGGGCTGGTCTTTTCTGGGTTCATCATTCTCTACAGACCTCAAGGTGTATCATAGAGATCACGGGGGCCCTGCAGGTACAGGGAGTCATAGCAGATTCAAGTCAGGTAATTGCGTCTCAAATATACTCACCTATAGACCTATATATGCGGCATTCCGTGGAATGGCCCCAGTACCAAGTTTATGAGACGATGTTACGGTATCGCTTTCACAGTAACAACTGGACCGCTGACAAGCACAAAGCCAGCGTCAGTAATTACTTGTTTTCCACACTATCCTTACAGCTGGAGATACTGATCCCGGAGAGCCTCCACCTAACACGGAGGCACTTGGGACTCTCTTGGGGCTTCTCTGGGATTGGCAAGTGATGGGGAAGTTAACGGTCATCGGTGAAACCCCTGGCTAAACCGTACGATGAAGGCGGGGGCTGGACCGCGTGGATGCAACCGCAACTACTACTGCGGCTGTAAGAAGGCTTTGCCGGGCCAGTTCTTTGCCTAGGAAGAGGCAATTTGGCAAGCCGCCTGCGTGCCAGCCTCCTTGCTGTAATGGGACGCTCTTCTGTAGGAAAGTGCCTCTGCCCCCTGGCGCCCTTCCCCAGGCTTCTGATGAAACACTGACCCCACTGCCCCCTTCCCAGCCCCTGGACTGCAGCCTTATCACTCCGGGCGCGCAGCCGATCACGTGGCGAAGCGGTGCTATCCGGGACCTCGGCTCTACGGCCATTGGTCGACGGCTCGCGTCCCGGGCGCGCCCATTGGCCGTGGGGGGCGTTCACGTGAAAGGGGTTCCGGGATGGCTTCCCAAGTGGGGAGAGGTGCTGGAAAGTTAAAGGGAGCAGCGCGGCGGCAGGGAGCCTGAGTCTCGGTGGCCGGCCACGGGGAGGAGGCGAGCGGGCTGCTCTCGAGTACGGACGTATGCGTCTGCCCACCAAGGGCGCGTACCTGAGTCCCGGCCCCCGCTCCTGCCGTCGTCGCCGCTGCCCCTGCCATCCCCGCGCGGATGCCGCCGCGGTCTGGCGCATCTGTACATCGGGGCTTATGAGCTGTACCAGGTACGTCGGTCCCCAAGCCCTCGAGTCCCAGTGCAGGGCCGAGAAACGGCGGCGAGGGGCGCGCAGTAGAGACCTTCTTTGATTCCTGCCACCTGCACTTTTACCGTCCAACTTGCAGTTACACTCTAGACGGGGTCGAGGACGCTGTTGCTTCCAGGTGGAAAGAGCAGTCCAGGGACGAGCGAGGGGATGGAGTATGGCCGGATCCACGTGTTCCGCCGAAGTGCCGGTCTGGCCGCCAGGGGTAGTTGGGGGTGGCTGGGGCTGGGACTACTGTGCCGAGTTCGAACCGGAGACAAGGCGCTTCCAGCTTGGGACCCGACACTTCCGGAGGGTGTCCCCAAAGTTGCGCGGTGGGGATTGGAGGACAAGGAAAAGTCGCCTCGTCTTTCCCTGGGTTTTGGCTTCCCCGTAATACGCAAGGAAACACACTTGGGAGTCTCTTGGGCCGCCGAGGGCGATGGGACACAGAGCCAGCTCCGGTTCACGGTCTCCGGTCCCCAGGCAGAGGCTGGCTGTCCCGGGCCGGCGGGGGCGAAGCGGCCGCGCGGGGACGCTCGCGCGGCGCGGCTCCGACCGGGGGTTGCCCCGCCGCCCCGCCCTGGTGTGATAACTTGGGCTCCTCCTCCTCGTCGTCCTCCTCCCCCTGCCGGTCATATCTCCGGGAACGGAGCGTCAGCCCTGCCTCCCGGACACACGACGCTCACGTAGTCCGGTGGCGGTCGCCTCCCCTGCCACCTCCCTCCAGGCTCTCCGATGCAGCAGCGAGCCAGCTGGAGAGGGGGCTTCCCCACGCCCCAAAAGGTGGGTGCGAGACAAGGCGAAGGAGTGCATGGGGGCGGGGTGCAGGCCAGTATGACCCAGGGGGGTGCAGGGTCGTGTTGACCTGTGGGATCTTCCAAGTCTGGAAACTGGCCTGCCTCCTGCCCCGTGCCCTGTTCATGCCACCCTTTTGAACCAGAGAAAGGGGTGTGGAGGGGACTTGCTAGCAGAAGAGAGGGTATAGGGCTCGGAACGGAACGACATCCCAGAAAAGTTGGGGCCCCTCTGGGTATTGTTTACTGCAGAAGTGGAGAAAACTAAGGACAGACTTGACTTGAAGACTAGGAGAGTTGCTGAAAGATGTTGGAGCCTGTGGTCTGTGCGGCCAGGCCACGCTGGGAGACCCAGGGTGCGGGAGAAGAGAAGTTAGGGCTTTAAGCAGGGGTGGGGAGAAGAGGAAATCTGGTAGGATTGTCCAGCAGCCAAGACTAAAGTGAAGACAGCCAGTGGACTCACCACAAAAGTAAAGTACAGGTATTTAGGGAAAGGTGAGAGAGGGGAAAAGAGGAGAAGTTAGTGGGTATTATTAGCAAGGAGGAGTCCGAGCTGGAAGGGACCTCGGAGGCGGAAGCCCAAGCCCGGAAAGATTCAGGGACTTGCTCCACTAAAGTGGCACAGCTAGGGGGAGGCCTTCCTAAGCTAGTGCTCTGTGTTTCACACTGGGCAGTTTTAGATGGCAGGTTCTGTGGCATTTTAACTTCACCTCTGTCCTGTAATGTGCAGTCTGTGTGTGTGCGCGTGTGTGGATCTCAAAGATGCTTTAGAAGGTGACAAGATGAAGAGCACAAGTGGCCTTTAAGGCTGTGATAAGGGCCCCATGGTCGCAGTACAAAGGAAAATATGTCAGCTTTATTCATACTGTGTCAGCCAAACCTTTTGGGAGGGGGTAAAGTAATGCCAGAGAGTAGATGGACATGTCTTTTAAAAAGTATAATCTCGTAACCTGGTCGTAAATGCTTACCTAGTGTCTTTCCAGTGTTCGTGGTGGGTTCTTGGTGCATCTGATTTTTGTCTTTTCCTATCAGAGTATGAGAATGTAGGGGAAATATCTTGGCCTCAATACTGAAAAAAGATTTACTTCGCAGAAAAGGCACAGCCAAAAAGTCGGTAGCTCCGCTGCCTGGAACTGTGAAGGTCATGTGGTTATTGTCTATACAAGTCTGTAGTTTCCTTAGGAAACACCACCATAACCTGATGAGCTGTCTTGAGAAGGTGTGTCGTCACTAGTGGAACAGGGAAGGTATTTATGCAAAAACGATCCTTGTTCACTTCCATTGTCATGGAGTGTTAGGGTTTGCCCTCTTTTGACCAAGAACCCTGAAATCTGCCCGTGGGCATGGCCCATTCCCTCATGGGGCAAAATTGATCTCTTAGGCATGTATTTGGAAGTCAAGTTTTTGAGAATCTGAGTAACAGCCACTCATACTCTCATCGTCTTGTCCTGCAGGGAACTGATATCGAATCCTAAGTCATACTCTGCTGTTTCAAATATGTGTCTGTGTCTTCTCCTCCTGACTTTTTCCCTGGCCAACCTTGGTGACTCATACTGCCAGGCCTGGGAAAGGGCTGAGCAGCCAGGAGAGCGTGTCAGGAGAGGGGGCCCGAAGTACAGCCTTTGCTGTGTTGGCACTGATCAGTTTTATTTGAGGATAAAACACCTGTCCAGGTGCCTTCCTTTCAGAGACTTAGGCAACTGACCTTGTCCATCCCCATTGCTCAGAGTACTTCTGGGTGATGATCACAGCCCACTGGGGAGTTCTTGAGCAGAGGGTGAGGAAGGCCTACGTCAAATCAGCATCTGGCACACTGGTTCTCGTAGAATGATCCAGTTCATAAAAGCTCAAAGCTACCTGTGAGGATAGGCAAGTGGCCAACAGTCAGATCGTCCCCCTGTTTAAGGCCACAGGGGTTAATGTCCTTCCCTCCAGTGATGGTGTCACTTAAATAGTAAAGGGATGCTGGGCAGTGGTTGCTGAGTGCCCCTGATGCAGTAGCCCTGTTAGTAACTCTTGGGCCACCAGATAGTGAACTTTATTTTTGCTTTTCGTGGAAGGGTGTTTCAAAACCAGTTAGGCCCTAGAGCTGGCTCCGACCAGCACCTCGCCTTCCGACCCCCCAGTTGCACTAGTTCTTAGAGTTAAGTGATAAAAGGGATCTCAGGGGCAAATGTACACCCACTGGGTCCAAACAGTGAAACTTTACCGAGGTCTTCAACTAAGTCTTTTTCATCTGTAAGATTAAAATTGAGAGTGACTTTAGTCAACTGAAGTATGTGGAGCCTTTCACTCACCCACTTGTTTTAGGATTCTGTTTCTGCAGTATCTTGAGAGTTTCCCATGCTTTTTCTAATGAGCTGTTTTAACATTGTGTGGGGAAGCACGTATGAGGTGGGTTTGCAGGCTTGAAGGGATAGAGAAGAGGATGGAGAACTTAAGTTGACCTTGTGCTGACTCAGGCAAGGGGGGAAGGGCTGTAGGGTCAGAGGAGGAACCCAGCCTCTCACAGTTCACGCCCAGGTTGTCAAGGGCGGGCAGAGTGGGAGGGGCTGGGATGCAAGGCTTTGCCCACTTTGGGGGTATTTTTAATCCACATGTAATTTAAAAAAAAAAAACAAACTACCTGTGTTAACATTAGAGCTGAAAGTATAATTCCAGTGCATTCTAACGAAGTTTTTCAGTGGACAGGGGGAAGTAAAATTCAAGTGCTTTGTAAGTGTAGGGTTGTTTGTGTTTTCACATTGAACCAATTAGCCAGCCTGGTGACCCTCTGTAAAGCTGTCCTGCCCATTTCAGTGAGAACTTTTCCTTTCCAGACAATTGCATGGGTACAAGAACAGATCATAGAAAGCACATTTGCTCCTAAAATTTTCACTTGTTGGTTTTGTTAGAGGGGAAACAGTCAGACAAATATCCTTTAAAATGTATGTTTAGATAAGTACACTGTGGCTATAAATTATTGTTTTGTACCTCTGAATGTGTGTGTTTTTCCAGTCAGTCATCACCAAGTGGTTCCTGCATCCTAGGGAATGACTGTATTTCTTTTGGAAAATGGGATCAAACCCAATGTGTCTTCGCTCTTCGTTTTCTTTATATATTTGATTAATCAAAAGCAGAAGTTGAAAATGAGATATTTATTGGGCTGAACCACTGGTCTCAGCTCCCATCAGAAGATGAGCAACATTATGCCTATTGCTTCTCCTTAATTATCACCATCACCCTGAAGCCCCCCCACCAGTAGGCAGGAACTAGGGGAGGCCTGAAAACAAGCACCCCAAAAAACCACCACATACCTACACTTTTACCATAGTGAAGGGGGGAGGTTTGGGACCTTATCCAGATTCTGTGTTCTGCGGTTCGCAGACTATAGATTTTAATCCTGGATGGATTCATCACTGACTTCTTGAGGTAGCCCATTGTAACTATCAAATCAGGATATAAATTCGCTATGATAATTAAATCATAAAAATTGCTTGGCTTTAGTGAGGCAATAGTGTTGGATGGGATAGGTTTTTGGCCAATCTTAAATATTTGAAGCATTTTATTAGATTCATTTTTTTCTCCCTGATTATAGAAGTGCTATTATTTTAAAAAATATAAGAAACAGCACAGGAAAACAAATTTCCTGAAATCACATCACCTGGATGTTCTAACAGTTTTAAGTATATCTTTAGTTACTTTTTTCTGTACATATACCACAAGTATATGCAATATTCTTTTTTTTCCAAAGTCTAGTCTCAGTTTTATCTTCTCTATTTTTTACATTAACAATATAATTTTTTCCATGCCACTTAAACCTTTTTTCCAAATAATGGTTTTAATAATGATACAAAATTTTATCGCTGAATGTCGTATACCTTATTAAACCAGATACCTGTTATTGGTCTTTTAGGTTTTCTCACCTTTTCCTCCCTAAAATGTTGCATGGAACATTTTAGTACATTAACCGCTGTGCGTTAAGTAACTGCTTAAGATTAATACCTGTATGTGATATTAGAACCAAAAATGGTAAGAATATTTAGAAAGGTTATGCTGATTTAGACTAATCCATGTATTTGTATTATTTTTAAGGAGGCTTTACTAACTCAGTTTGTGAAAACAGGCATTGTTTCCTAATCTAAATTCTTTAATTATAAGGTTGGACATTTTGCACATTTCTGGGACATGTTTAAGTTTTTTTCATGAATTTTCTATTCATGCTCTTTGCTCATTTTTTGTATGGACTATTTGACTTTGTTACTGTTTCATAAGAACTCTTTATATATGAAGGTATTAACTCTTTGCTGCCATACTTTTGTGAAATGTTTTCCCAGTTTGTCTTTAATCTTTTGGTTTTATTTTTTTTTCAGTTATAGAAAAATATCATTTTTATGAAGTCAGATTTAATCTACTCTTCAGCATGATTCTCTTTGCCTTTTATTCTTATAGAGGTTATCTTCACTATAGAAAAAAAACAAATATCCACCCATATGTAAGGTTTAGAAAAACTGAACTGTTGGCATTTTTTAAGAGAAAGATACACTGGTATATAAAAATCTAGTGTACAGGATTTTGTCTGTCTTCACAATTGAATTCTAGTGTCTAGCATAATCCCTGGCATATAGTAAATACCAGTCAATATTTGTGGTATGAATTCATTTCTTTTGGGGCGCCTGGGTGGCTCAGTCAGTTAAGCATCTGCCTTCAGCTCAGGTCATGATCTCAGGGTCCTGGGGTCCCTGCTCACTGGGGAGTCTGCTTCTTTCTGTCCCTCTCCCCACTTGTGCTCTCTCTCTTTCAAATAAATAAAATCTTAATTAAAAAAAAGAATTCATTTCTTTTTGTCATATTAAAGCAGTATCTACCAAAGCATGTTTCTCAGAACCTGTGTTCTGCAAGATGCTCCACAGAAAAGGGTTCCTTAGTCAGATCAGTTTGGGAACTCCTTCAAAAGCACATTGTTTTTGCTATTCCCCAAGGCCCTTTAGCGTACTGAGGGCCCCAAGAAATCCTGACGGAAATACCTGTGCGTTTAGTTTTAAAACCAGCAGCTGCTCCCTAACTTTTTTTTTTTTTAACCTTCGTCCCCCCCACCCCCTCCTCCCCGCCAACTTAACACTCTTAATCTCTCCTGAAGCCAAGGTCACGCTGGCCGGCACTTGAGTTCATGCCCAACTGCAGCCATGTGGGCAGGGACGAAGGCAGATGTTGCTTGCCAGCCCCCGTTGGAATGATGCCTTGAATGTCTGTCTGATCTCGTTGCCGTGTCTTTCTCTTCTCTTTGGCCAGAGTTCTAGCCTATTCCTCTAACCCGATGATGGCTGTGGACATCGAGTGCAGATACAGCTGCATGGCCCCTTCCCTGCGCCGAGAGAGGTTTGCCCTCAGGACCTCACCGAAGCCAAGCGAACCACTGAGGCCCTGCATTCAGCTGAGCAGCAAGAATGAAGCCAGCGGGATGGTGGCCCCCACCGTCCAGGAGAAAAAGGTGAAAAAGCGGGTGTCCTTCGCAGACAACCAAGGGCTGGCCCTGACAATGGTCAAAGTGTTCTCGGAATTCGATGACCCGTTAGATATTCCGTTTAACATCACCGAGCTCCTAGACAACATTGTGAGCTTGACGACAGCGGAGAGCGAGAGCTTTGTCTTGGATTTCACACAGCCTTCCGCTGATTACTTAGACTTTCGAAACCGGCTTCAGACCGACCACGTATGCCTTGAAAACTGTGTCCTGAAGGACAAAGCCATCACAGGCACAGTGAAGGTGCAGAACCTGGCGTTTGAGAAGATGGTGAAAATAAGAATGACATTCGACACCTGGAAAAGCTTCACAGACTTCCCCTGTCGGTATGTGAAGGACACCTACGCCGGCTCGGACAGGGACACATTCTCCTTTGACATCAGCTTGCCTGAGAAAATTCAGTCTTACGAGAGGATGGAGTTTGCTGTGTGCTTTGAGTGCAGCGGACAGACGTACTGGGACAGCAACAAAGGCAAAAATTATAGGATCGTCCGAGCCGAGCTGAAGTCCACGCAGGGCACAGCCGTGCCACAGAACGGGCCCGATTTCGGAATATCCTTTGACCAGTTTGGGAGCCCTCGGTGTTCCTACGGTCTGTTTCCAGAGTGGCCGAGTTATTTAGGGTACGAAAAGCTAGGGCCCTACTATTAGGGACTGCGTGTGCCGGAGCATGGCTGAGCAGGTGCGCGGAAGCCTTCCCTGCGGTCGCGGGCAGGTGGAGACGGAAGCCAGGAGAAACGCTGAACTGCCATTAGGCCGGGTTTTTGAAAAGAAAGGATCCTATGCACATTTTTCCTAAAGCCAGCAAAACCAGCCAGGTTTAGATCACAGGACTGGTTTCACACTGGGAGTAGATGTGGGGTGCTGGTCGGCTGGGCACCCAGGGCGGCCACGAGGGGAGTAGATGTGGGGTGCTGGTCTGCTGGGCACTCAGGGCGGCCACGAGGGTCCGGAGCAGGATCGCAGTGCCGGCAGGGGCCTGGGCGGGAACCAGGCCCGCAGGCACTGCCGGCGACACTGGGGGACGGTGGCTTCACATGGCTTGGGAACGAAGTCACCAGGAGTGCGCCCCGGCTGCCTGAAGGAGCCGCTCCTGCCCCCCTGGGATTTGGACAGTCACCTGAAAGTCACTCCATCCCCAGCCACCTCGCCTTGGACCCTTGCCGTTCAGCTCTGGGTGCGCTCCACCCAGCAGGGTCCTTCCTGCCTGTCGTGGCTGTTCCCTGTCTACGCGTACTTTACTGCACACTCTATCGCTGCACTTTTTTTTTTTTTTGCATTTTGCATTTTGTTTTCTTCACGGTTCATCTGATATTCAGGAAAAGATGAGGCAAATTCGCCTGTGACGGAAACATGCGCTTCCTCTTTCTGACCCCACACACGTGTCCCAGCAGAGAACGGCACAGCAGTTACCAGAAGTAACGAGGTCCTGTGCCGGGGTCCAGACTGCCGGCTTCTGACAGGCAGGACGGTCCGAGGGGGACACCTGTAGCTTTTCCTCTTGGCTTTCGGGGGAGCTTTCGAAGTACTCACTCCTACCCTGAGTCACCAGACAGCCCAATTACAAGATGTGTTGGAACTTGCTCGGCTGTCTTGCAGGTGTCTCCTTCCTTGCAGAGGGATTTTAGACTCTTTTCCTAGAGAGCCCTCCTCCAGGCTGTGTTGAGGACGTTTTGATTGGCAGATCCGATATAGCCTCAAAGCCTTCGGTGAGTGTTTGGTTTGACTTTGACTTTGTGATCTGCGCTGTCCAGGACTCTGTACTGGCACCCAGGGACTTTGATTTGGGTGTTTTTATTTATGGGGTGTGGGTACATATAAAGGGATAGAGGAGAAAAACACCAGGTTCTCATAGTTTATTGTCAATGTGCAGCAGCTCTGAAATCTCAGAGATGAGTCGTTCTTACCCATATTGGACAATGCATTAAAAGTCTGTTGGTTCATACTGTCCTGAGACCCCCTGGGATGTTCACTGACAGATGGACCCCCAAACCCTGTAATTTTTCGGGGACGAGATTGGTTTATACTTGGGGGGTGTTGAAAAAATATTTTTACATATGTATTTGGAGAAGGTTGGGGTTTTGTTTTAGTTTTTTTGTTTTGTTTTGGGAGCTTAATTAAATGATTGTCTCATTTTCCATGTGCCTCATCTTAGTAAGGTGAGGTTTTCCTAAGGGAGGCAGGAAGAGGGAGCACAGCTGCCTGCATTTGGAGGCACGGCCACTGGACTCTGCAAGCAAAGAGACTACTTCTGCCTGCCTTTGCTTGCATATTCCAGATCAATTAGAAAAGGCCTCCTGGCTTCTGTGGCTTTGTCAGTTAGTGTCAGGCAGGTAGGGAGTGTTTTGGCTCCTAGAGTTTTGTGGTTGGTTGGTTCCCCCCCCCCTTCTTTTTTGAACTTTAAAATGTTTTGACTTTTTAAATGTTCTTAAGTGATGTTTGATGTAATTCTGGTTCCTAAAACTGGCTGTTACTCGTCTGCGATCTCATGCTTTATTTTTTTATGCCTCTCCCAGATGGGTAGGACTTGGGGATCATATAATACAATTTACAGGAAAAATCGCTTTTTCATCTTCTGCTGAAATTGGGCAGAATTGAGTTGTATCTAGATGTACCTTCATCAGGTACACAAACGGTACTTCCAGTGCTAGAGATCTGGTGATGAGAACTATTGATAGTGCAAATCAAAACCGAATGGAAGCAAACCATTTTATATAGGTCGTGAATTTATTTTAAGAAGTCCAGTCCCTCCTCCTCCAAGAAAGGTACAAGGTGCACTGTCATTTACATGTTACCAGACTAAAAGTAACAAGATCATTCTGTATTCAAAAGAAAAATGCCTCAAGAAACTCCTGTTTGGTTTTCAGTAATGGTGATCTTAAGACATTCCCGTGTCAAAATTTGAAATGTGGTAATTCAGCAATAAGTATCTCTTAAAACAGCTAAAAGCCCTCCCCTCCCCCTGTTCTTACTCCCAGCTCACCCAGCTTTTTTTGCTGGGGGCACTGGTTGCAAATCCCCCAGCAGTGCACCTGGGATGCTCGCCCTACCAGGCGAGTCCCCACCTGCCTCAAAGACCCTTCTGTGACTGGAGAACGTGGTTGTGAGACTTCCCTGTCAGCATTGTCATTCGGGGAGGCAGGGGCATCTGAAGAATACTGTCTTTTATTCACCAGTCAGTCTCCCTTGGGCCCAGTTCTGTCCCAGGATATCAACAGATGGTCCCAGGATCTGCAGAACCCCTCTTGATTTCGGAGCACACCGTCAGGAAATTGGTCTACACGCTTCAGACAGTGACAGGTTTCCTAGTTGGAGACGTCACTGCAGCCTGACTTGGGGGTTTGCCCCTCACACAGCTGTTGGTGATGGTGACGAATGTCCCAGTCCTAGTACCCTTTCCAAGTTGCCCCCGAAGGACAGGCCTCCCACCACTGGTGTCCTTGTCCAGAAATGGGGAAGCAACCCCATTTCTTTTCATATTTATTTCCCCCAAATGCCCTGGGGGGCATTCGCAAATTAGGTGCAATAAATAAGCTGGACTATAGAAAGATACATAATTAATAAGCTGTCAGTGTTTCTTGGAAGCCAGGAAGCATTTGAATGGGTTTCTTTTTAATTTTTATTTTTTTAAGTATTCTGATGATAGAGGAAGCGGTGAGAAATAATGGGAGTTCTGTAGTTCTCCAGAAATTAAAACAATTTCAGAGTCAAGGTAGAATTTATTTTTTTTCTCTAAGGTTTCATTTTAATGGTGGCAAAACATGACTCTTTCAGTGTTTTTTAAAGATGTAAATCTCGAACAGCTAAATGAATGTTTTGTGGTTTTGATCTTTGCATATAATTTGCTTTTTAAAAAACAAGCATTACTTGTAGTCACTTGGACATTCAATGGGTTATATGTGTGTTTCTAAACCAAAAAAAGTCGGCTCCGTTGTGGGAAGTGGCTGTTTTTCTGGGTCTTCCCTCTCAGTGGACAGTGAATGAAAACCTTGATTGTCTTTCATTTGTTTCCTCGTTGAAAAGTCCTCCGCTGGGCGCGGTTTGCCAGAGCAGGCCTCATGGCCCTCTGCTCTGGGGGGTTCCGGTCCCTGAAACTGGGGATGAAGAGTCATAAGCCTAATGGCATCCTCCAAGGTCATCGAAGACATTCTGGCGGCTTCTCTGCCCTTCCTGTGGACACGTGGGACTGGGAAGGGTGTCTGTGGTTTCGGGCGGCTTTTCCTCGGTGTGGTTGGAAAGCGAGGCAGCCCCAGTTGTAAAGCCATGAAGGTTTTGGCAGTTTCGGTGATCAGTTTCTAGAGCCTGCAGGACCTGCGAGGACTCCCAAGAAGGCAGCTGTGAGGACACCGTTTCACTTTTACTTCAGTGTGAATGTAGAACCGGAGGCCCATCGTCACCTGATGCCTGAAAGTGCCTTGTCAAGAAATGCCCGCGTGTTTTAAAAAAATAAATAAATATTTTTGTACACAAAGTTAAGGGGAAATGCACTTTAAAATCACAAGAATGGGTGTCTTTTGTGTGGTACAAGAGAGTGGTTTGTGTGTATCTCAAACTCAAAAAATGTAATAAAGGTAGAAAACAAAAAACTGAAACTCTTCTATTTTTAAAACTGGCTGTATTCTGGGAGTCAGTCGGAGGCTGGTGAGAATATTTTTTTTTAATTTTCTTTTTTTTTTTTTCCTCGTTTAAGTAATCTCTAGGCCCAACATGGGGCTCGAACTCACGACCCCAAGATCAAGAGTTGCACGCTCCACCGACTGAGGCAGCCGGGGGTCCCTGGGGAGAATTATTTTCAATCAGTGTGTTCCCACACATAGAATGTAGGTCTTCAGAGGGCTAGGTCTCAACCAGGGGCTGAGTTAGAAAGCCAAGACACACACAAAGGGTGGCAGTTGCTGTTCCGTGGTCACAACGGTGAAGGCCGGTCACAGCTAAGTGCTAGAGAAGCACAGGCCAGTGCTGTTAGGAATCGGTTTTCACTGATCTGAGGGCATGTCTCCTACCCTCTCACTTGCTCATGGAGACTATTTTGGGTTGACTGTTTTTAAAGGTGGGAAAACTATAAACAGCCCTGCTAGCTTTTACCTGCTTCTGCAGACAGACCGTAACCAGCAATCCAACCAGCTCCTGGTGAGACCTCTTCTTGGGGTGTCAGACACTCATCCTAAGTAAGATTTCCAGAGATGTTTTATGTCAGAGCTAGATGGGATGGACGGAGGGGCAAATGGCTGCCAGATGCTTCCTGTCACTCGGTGTGAGCCACGCTGAGAAGGCCGGTGGGAAGGCAGAGCCTATCAAACCTCAGCACCTCGTGAATACATGCGAAAAGGGAGCGGTGCACGTACCCGCCTGCGTGCCTTTCCCAATACAGTCAAACTGCCCACGGTGTGCCTTCGCAGAAATGGGAAGGGGGAGAGTCAACAGTAGCTTTTATGAATGTCTATTGGAGATGCAGTATGGTTTTCATAATCATTACATAATTCTAACTTGTGAGACGGACATCTCAGAGATGTCTGGAGGGGAAAAAAAAAAACAACAGTACAAACACTTTCACTTTCCTAGGGCAATGTCCCCAGATTAGCAAATACCAATCCCTGAATTATTCAGTTGAACGTTTATGGCCTATCTACTGTGTGCACGGCGGGGCTAGGTGCTTTCTCTCCCCAACTGCTCTAAGAGCTGTTTGTGTTTTAGATGAACCCTTGGATAGCCAGGAAAAGCAGTGCGTCCTGCTGACTCGGTACAAGGAGTCAGGAAGCCTGGGTCCTGGCCTTGACTCTGCCGTCCCGTCAAGGGCTCCACCAAAGGGGCTCTGGGTGTTTTTAGCTGGGATAAAGCAACCAGGGGATTTAGTGGTACCCTGAGCACTGAAGAGTCAGCCAACATGTTCATTTTAAAAATGCTTCTAAATATAAACTAGTAAGAAATACCATGTACACCACTTCCATTCTTCACAAGAATCACAGGAATGAATAGCATTCCAGACAGCAGCTCGGACTACATGAAATCCATGTTCATGCTGAAGACACAGCAGCTCGTGTTCAGGGGTAAAGATACGAAGGCCTTCTGTGTGTGTCCTAAAGTCACAGAGCCAGTCCCTGACAAAGCCAGGAGGACCACGTGGGTCCTTTATTCTTTTTCCAAGAACTCTGCCCCCTGACCCTGGAGTCCCTCCCACAGAACTGACACTGAAATGGTCCATTCTGAAAAGGAAGTCCCTCCCTCTGGAGATATGCAGTCCCTGGGGGAGGAGTGAACACTCTCGTCTTTATTTTTTAATTTTTTTTCAAGATTTTATGTATTTATTTGTCAGAGAGCGAGAGCACAAGCAGGGGGAGCAGCTGGCAGAGGGAGAGGGAGAAGCAGGCTCCCCGCCGAGCAGGGAGCCCAATGCGGGGCTCAATCCCAGGACCCTGGGATCATGACCTGAGCCGAAGGCAGACACTTCACCGACTGAGCCACCCAGGTGTCCCCAACACACACGTCTTTAGATGCAAATGGTACATCCCTCCCAAAGGCTTCCTCAGCACTTGTGAGGCCCACAGGCCACATGGAAGCGTAAATGGAAACAGTGCATGATTGGAGTATCCAAGGGCCCAGCTGGATTTGATCAGTGGCAGGAAACCACCAAAGGGGCCTGTGGCTACAGAGGCATTCTAGCCCATAGGCAGGACCCGTGGCCTCAGCATCGTCTTCCACCAGAAGGGAAGCCCTTTGTCATGGCACAGGACAGCTCTAACCCTCCTTCCTCTCCTTGCACGGTGAAGAGCCCTCCGGGAGGAGATAGGGAATCTCAACAGAGGTCTGTGTCCGTGTGGGATTCTCCAGTAGGTGACATGTTTAGTTGGCATCATTCATCTCACAAACACAGACGTCCCTCCCTAACCTTGAGCCCTCAGCTGGACTTGAATTTGGCAAAGGTAAGATGAGGCTGCATAATGCTCATTTTTCTCTGGGGTCAAAAACATTAATAATGATCCGGGATCCCGGCCCTCCCCCTCAAAATGCAAGATCAGGGGTTGATTAGATCAGGGATTGGCAACCTTTTTCTGTAAAGGGCCAGATAGTTAACTATTTTAGGCTTCATGGGCCACCTGTAGCCTCTGTCACATTATTCTTTAAAAAAAAAAAAAAACTTTAAAAATGGAAAAACTGTTCTTAGCCGTGGGCTGTACAAAACTACAAAATCAGGCCAAGGGCTAGACTTGAACTGCTGCCCACGTGTGCTGACCCAGGTTGAAGAGTTGTCTGGAAAGAGTGAGACTTCAGAGCGGACTTGCAGACCCTTGGCGGAGGCCAGGAGTCAACTTATCGGTTCATTCATTCAGAGACCCTATAGTTGATGGTCCAAATGAGAATGCTTTCAAGAAGGAGCGGGAGGGCTATGAATTACCGCGGAGCACTCCACCTGAGCTAAGAGCAGTGCAAGCAAACCCTGCTGAGTGAGCCCTGCCCGTGCTCCCCTATCCTGGGCCTCTAGGATCCTCTCAGACCTTTGGGGGGCCCAGACAGCCCAGGCTGGTCATGGGCTAGATTCTGGCTGGATAGTGCTTTTTTCTTTCTTTCTTTTTTTTTTGGATGGGTTATAACAGAGTGGTGATTTCGTCTGTGGTTTAGATGTGTTTATGTTGGTTAGGTTTTCTGTTTCCTAATTGTAGCGCGGATGGCCAAACGCCCTCTGGAAACTCCAGTCAATTCGAAGAGGAAAGGGGTTATTAATGGTTTGGATGTAAGTCCTACCGCCTCTTTCCCCTCCACCCCGTCCCTACCCAGTAGGGCACTGCAGACCTCCCTGAGAAACTGTTTACTGGGACAGAGGCTGAACCTAGCCATATGGCAGGCCTCAGGCCCCAGGAAGTAACCCTGCAGTGCTCCTGGGAACTTGGCCAACTACACGGTCTCAGCTCCTCTTTGGCCCAGCAAGTTCAAGAGGCCTTAAAAGGCACAGGAGATCAAGGAGGTGGGAATTCCTCTCCAAAGCACTCCAGGCCTCCCTTCCTGCTGGCCAGCTCTATGGTGCAGACACACGTGCTCTTCCCTTTAAATCTGTCACCTCCTCCCCCTGGCCTTGACCGTCAGCTAGAACTGAAGGAGGGGTCTACCATGCCGAGAAAACCCTAATGGGGACTTGGAACAGTTTTTATGAAGCCCCAGTCTATCCAAAGGGAACTCCACCACCAACGGGGAGGTGACGCTTTCCAGAGCTCACACCTCTTTCAGAGAAAGTAGAAACAGCACACATTGCAACGTGCGCTGTTACAGTTGCTGAGAAAGAGAAATCACTCACTACTTCCGCTGGGCCCACCCCCAGGGTCATCTAGTTAATAGTCCTTCAGTGGACTCCTTGGTGCCATTTGAATGTGGAACTAGCTAGGTGACATTTCACTGATCTCATTACATACCGTTATACCAAAAAAATTATTTTATTATTAACCATTTGCTAGTAATCAATTATCTATTGAAATAAACACTGACACATTCCCCCCAAATATTTTCATAAATCCCTTTTGCACACTGGCACATTTGCTTGTCTAATCAAGCATCTGTTCATCTGAATTCTCCAGTCTCCAGGATCTTTTCCATCAGCTGATCAATCACCTCACCCTTGAATCCTCACACCTTATATTACTCATTCATTATTCTCACATACACACACACTGAAAAGAGAAATCAAAGAATAATTATTTTCTTTCCAAAAATCCCTTCCACACCGGCTCATTTTTCTGCTCTGAAAAGGGAAGTTTCTGGCCCAGAGCCTCAGGCCGGGCGTTGTCTGCTCTCGCCAGGACTGGGGCCAGCCCTGCATGAGCACCGCAGGCCGCAGGCCGCAGTAGCGAGGGCAGGAAAGGAAGAGCAGCCGCTCAGGGCCTTTGTTGTCCTCCTCCTTTCCAGCATTTCTCACTCCTTCTCTGCCAGGCGTCCCGGCTGTCTCCCCAGATGAGGAGTGCGGAGACAAGGGTCCCTGAGCGCAACCTCAGCTCCGAGGGACAGCGTGCGACAGGAGCAGCCGGCGGTTTCCAAATGTTTTAGGAAGGGCTGCAGTCTATTCCTAAAGGAAATCTGAGGTGAACCCAATTAGTAAAATAAATAGAAAAGGTGCTACCCAAGGTGGAAATTGCAGGAAGGAGGGGAGCACGCCCCTTTCCCCCTCCCCAGACTCCTGAGGCACTTCCTAAGAGCCCCGGGACCCAGAAATAAGGGTGAGAACCTTTTCCTTAGAGCGCAGGCGTTCCAAGGCTCCTGCTTCCTATGCTAGTGAATGTAGTTCAAGGATATCCTGTAAAATAAAACAAAAGCAAGCTGACAAACAAAACGTCTATGGGATTGAAACACGACTTAACCCCATATTATGAGAAAGGACTTGATTGTGTTTTGGTTATTTTCTCGAAGCTAATTATTATCCTCTTTCACAAAAAAATCATTGGCTTGTTCACAAGAACCACATTGGAGTTGCCTATTATCGTTCCTAAGTGTCTCACAGTTCCACATCCAAACTGAACTTCCTGACAAGGCAACTTGTCCTCCATACTAAGAATAATGCACAAAACAAAACTACCAAGTGCTTCTATGGGCAGGGCTGTAGTTGGGGCCAAGTGCTCCGGGAATATAGAAAGAAAAAGATCATTGTCACCAAGCTCTATACAATCTCTCTGGTGGTCATGTTAGCCTGTTCTTCTCCTGAACTGCACATCCTTTCACTCCATTTACTTGCATCAAACTAAGCCCAGAGGTACCTGGGGAGCCCAGTGGTTAAAAAATAAAAAGTAAAAGTAAAAGTATTTTTTATTAAAAAATAAAAAGTAAAAAGAAACTAAGCCCCAACAGACAGCACTCAGGTTTCCTTTTATAAAAAATTAAACTTGTGGGGCACCTGGGTGGCTCATTCAGTTAAGCGTCTGCCTTCGGCTCAGGTCATGATCCCGGGGTCCTGGGATCAAGCCCCGCATCAGGCTCTCTGCTCGGCGGGGAGCCTGCTTCTCCCTCTCTCTCTCTGCTGGCTGCTCCCCTGCTTGTGCTCACTCATGTGCTCGCTCTCTGTCAAATAAATACATTTTTTAAAATCTTAAAAAAAATTAAACTTGTTATTTTGAAATAATTGTAGATTCTCATGCAATTTTAAGAAATGAGAACCGGGGGGCCCCTGGGTGGCACAGCGGTTAAGCGTCTGCCTTCGGCTCAGGGCGTGATCCCGGCGTTACGGGATCGAGCCCCACATCAGGCTCCTCTGCTATGAGCCTGCTTCTTCCTCTCCCACTCCCCCGCTTGTGTTCCCTCTCTAGCTGGCTGTCTCTATCTCTGTCAAAAAAAANAAAAAAAACCTAAAAAAATAAAAAAGAAAAAAAAAAAAAAAGAAATGAGAACCGGGTTACTGTTTACCAAGATTCCCCCAGTGGTAACATCTGGTGAAAATATAATACAACGTCACAACCAGGATGCTGACATTGACGTGGTCAAGACATCACAAAGGCCTCCCATGTTGTCCTTTTATAGGCTCACCTCCTCTCTCCCTCTGCTCCTCCTCCCTGCCCCGTCCTCCATCCCACCCTGAGAATTGACCCCTGGCAACCACGAATCTGGTGTCTGTCATGTATAATTTTGTACTTTTGAGAATGTTATATAAATGGACTCATATGGTATGTAACCTTTGGGAATTGGCTTTTTCCACTCAGCGTACTTCCCAGAAGATCCATCCGAGTCGTTTCATGTATCAATTTGTGACTTCTTGTTGCTGAGTATATTCCGTGGTATAGACGTTCCAGTTTGCTAAGCAATTACGATCTTGAAAAGCACTTGAGTTGCTTCTAGTTTAGGCCGATTACAAATAAAAGTGTTCTGAACGTTCACTTACAGGTTTTCATGTGAACACAAGTTTTCATTTATCTGCAGTAAATACCCAAGAGTGATATGGTAGGCTCATACGGTAGAGCCATGTTTAGTCTTGTAAGAAACTGCCAGACTGTTCTCCAGAGTGGCTGCACCATTTTACAATGTCACCAGTCATGGATGCAATTTCTTCACATCCTCACCAGCTTTTGGGGGTATCACAATTTTTTATTTTAGACATTTTGAGAGGTGTATAGTGCTAATTGGATTCTTTGTGGAGATTTTTTTTGTTTTTCAACCGCTCCATTTTGAGAACTCTTTACATATTCTAGATTCCAGCCCTTTGTCAGATGTGGAGTTCGAACATCTCTTAGTCGATAGCTTCCCTTTGCATGCTCTTCGCACGGACCTTCTCAGAGCAAAAAATTTTACTTTTTATCAATTTGCCATATTTTCTCTTGATGGGATGCTCTTATGTCAAGTCTAAGAATTCTTTGCCTAGCCCCGGATCCCAAAGAGTTTCCCCTATGTTCTCTTCTAAATGTTTTATAGTTTCGCACTTTAAATGTAAATGTATGACTCATTTTGAGTTCATTTTTGTATAAGGTGACAGGCTTAGGTGCAGGCCCTTTCCTTTTGCCTGTAGAAACCCACCTGTTGAAAAGGGTGTCCTCCTTCCGTGGACTCGCTTTCGTACCTTTGTCAAAAAGCAGCGGGGCCTATTTGTGTGGGTTCTCTTTTCCGGCGCGGTACGTGTCTGTCCCTCTGCCATGACCACATAGCCTTGACTACTGCAATTTGTAGTAAGACCTAATATCAGGAGAGTGATTCTTTCCATTTTATTCTTCTTTTTCACAACTGTTTTAGCGATCCTAAGGATTGTCTTTTCATACGAATTTTAGAATAATCTACAGCAGCAGCTGTAAGTGGCTTTCTGTTGTTCTTCCTGTAATTGCACACACACGTGCAAACACACACACACACACACACACACACACACACTGAGAAAGCGAGGTTTGGAGCTTAGTATCCAGAGAAAGGTCTTTCTCGTGTTAGCATAGACAATACTTTCACTCTCTGTTTTCCTTGTCGCTTTGCCATCTTTGTGCTGTGGTTCAGGATGTGGCCATGAATCGTAGTATTTCATAAGGACCGAGTAAAAAAACTCGAGAACCACAGACTGTTAGAGATCGTGACATCCAGCCTCCAATTTGACAGGCACACACAACCACGAGGCTGGAGAGATTAGGAGAGTTGCTGGAAGTTGATCAGAGTTTCTGGCAGAAGCCAGCCTCCAGCAGTCCTGAGCCGGGATGTCCTGCTGCTCGGCTCTGGACTTGAAGTCACGCAATTCACAGCAGGGCCATTTGCTCACCTAGATCGGGGTCATTCTTTTTTTTTTTTTTTTTAATGATTTTTTTATTATATTATGTTAGTCACCATACAGTACATCCCCGGATTCCGATGTAAAGTTCAATGATTCATTAGTGGCGTGTAACACCCAGTGCACCATGCAATACGTGCCCTCCTTACTACCCATCACCGGTCTATCCCATTCCCCAACCCCCCTCCCCTCTGAGGCCCCCAGTTTGTTTCTCATAGTCCATAGTCTCTCATGTTTCACTACCCCTTCTGATTACCCCCCCCCTTTCTTTATCCCTTTCTTCCCTTACCGTAGATCAGGGTCATTCTTGCATCAGTTCTATCAGCCTGTGTATCAGAGGCAGGGAGGGAGGGGAGGTGAAATAGAAAAGGGCTTTATTTCTGCCTTTGACTCCCTTAACCAGTTCAGTAGTTTACACATTTAAGTCCTACCTAAAATGTAAATGATGGAGGTGACCAGTAGACTATACAAAAATAGACATGAGTCCTAACTCAGTGTTATGGTGAATGGTCTAGCTGGAGGAAAAAAAAACAAACCAAAACAAACCTTGAGCCATCAACTCCTAATGGGCCACTAACTGCAAGTCACTGTGGGCGATTGCTTAAGTGTACCACCCTGCCCCTTGCCCTCAAGGAGCTTACAATCAACTTGGAAGGGCTGGCAAGTACTTATTGCCCAAGTGACGGGAAATGTGGGTTCATCATTAGGTAACCATCATCCTGACTATAGGAACACATTTATTTTTCCGGTGCTCGTTTCGACAGAAGCCAATACCGCCTTGAGGATGAATAGTATAACCTCTTGGTGAGAACCGCTGAAAATTCAATTGTTTGTTTTTGTTCTTCTTTCATTAGGCATGATACACGTCTAGACCAGTTGGAAAGCATTCTGCTGATTTAGCAACGTGAAAATCAGTGCTGACAGCCCTACTCCTTCCGCTGTAGCGAAGGCCAAAATGCACTGCAGAATGCGCGAGCACCACGTCCTCCCACTCTCCTGGCGATAATTACAGTCCTGCAGTTGACTTAGAGGCACAGAAGACCCTTGATGTCAGTAGTCATACCATACTGGTAGATGGCTTGTCTCGTGGTGCCTCAGCAAACCGAGAAGTAACTGTTGCAGATAATTGCAATTTAGCCTTTGATCCTTTTTCTTCTAATTAAGAAACACAAATCTGACTTCCTCTTCTTTCTCGTTTACTTCCGGCAGTCGTTGGGCATGTGCCAGTGGGGGATAACAGGGCCTGGGCCAGGACAGTATTGGAATGAGGCGGCAAGGGCAGCTGGCGATAGCTAGTGATGACAACCTTTGCAAGGACAGTGTCAGAGCATGGCAGAGAGCCAGCCTTAAACAGTTGAGGGAATGGATACATACAAGGCGTTGAGCAAGTATGCATACTAAGGACAGCGGGAGCAGAGAAGCAGAAAGAAAAACTGATGGAAAGGTTCACGTGCAGACATACATACTTGGGAAGTTATGTGTGTATGTATAAAAGTACGTGCATTTCTGAGCTCTGTCCACTGAGAGGGCCTGTGAGAAGCAACACTCCGGGAGCAAAGGGAACACTTAGCACCCAGATCTCAGCTTCTCGATGTTGCTCTCCACGAAAAGAAATCAAGGTCTCCTAGAGAAACCGATCCAGAGCTGGGGCAGGGAAATTACAAAGTAAGCCAGCTTGTTGTGGAGAAAGTGTTCGAGAATGATGGGCACGAGTCAAAAGGACACAGAAGCCAGGTTCACGGGGCTTCTGGTGTCAAAATCTAGGTCAGTTTGAACATCAAAATAATTAATGATAATAAGGCGCTATAACCCATTGAAGAATAACTCATTTGTTTATAAGCAAATGAATGAACTTAAG
Organism: Ailuropoda melanoleuca; assembly: GCF_002007445.2. NCBI lineage: Eukaryota > Metazoa > Chordata > Mammalia > Carnivora > Ursidae > Ailuropoda > Ailuropoda melanoleuca. Next base: position 23,785,439 of record NC_048235.1, on the reverse strand, counting down.
AATGGGAGCTGAGAAAGTTCCTCCTTGCAATAGAATGCCAACCAATAAATGTGTGAGGAATGATACAATTAGAAATTGTCCTAGTTGGCAAACATCATAGCAATAATAAATTCAGGCAAGGAACCGCCATGGGTGCTAATGCAAGTAGGTGAAAGTCGAATGAGTAATGGATATTTACATGGTACTTATTAATTATAAAAGAAAAAAGTAACTCGACAGTGGAGAAATGGGGCAGACACTATCTTAATCAAGTGATCAAAGTGACCACTGGGACACAAAGTTAATGGGACAAAACGACAGCAGGGCTCACCTGATAGGGAGCAATAAGAACACAATATCACTTTTGTGACATTACTGCTCAAACCGCATAACGTGGGCTAGTCCTAAGGAAGCATGGGGCAAACCCACATTAAGGGTCATAAAGGTCAAGGACCTGAAACTCATTCCAGGACTAGAGAGACTAGATCATGTGATCCAGACTTGGACTCCGCTAGCAAGCACATCATGGTTGAAAAGGGGCTTGGGTGAAGGGTATAGAGTTCTTTGTTCCATTCTTGCAATTTTTCTGCAAGTTTGAAATTGGTTCCAAAGCCATTGTTTTTAAGTGAGTTCAGCTTAATGACTATAAACTGTAAAGATGACATGAGTGACAGTAATGTGTGTCGGTCTGCAGACAAGATGCGGGTCTGCAAAGCCCCCCTTCTCCATCAGGAGGAGGAGCTTAAGCCGTATTGTATGTCAGCCATCTCCCCAAGCACTCATCGCTTCGGTGGGTGGGTTTGTGCAAAAGTACTACGTGGATTTACATTCTCCCTCCAGCCCCACCTGTCACCAGGGACGGACATTTCGAGCAGCACTGGTATACATGACAGGGAAACACTTGAAACTTCATCAAGGAGGCAGTGAAATGGGGGCGCCTGGGTGGCTCAGTCGTTAAGCATCTGCCTTCGGCTCAGGGCGTGATCCCAGGGTCCTGGTATCAAGCCCCACATCAGGCTCCCTGCTCCACTGGGAAGCCTGCTTCTTCCTCTCCCACTCCCCCTGCTTGTGTTCCCTCTCTCGCTGGCTGTCTCTCTCTCTCTGTCAAATAAATAAATAAAATCTTTAAAAAAAAAAAAAGGTGGTGGTGAAATGGGAGTTCCTTCCTGTGAGAGTCAGAGGTAAAAATAAGCATAATCGTGTGATCTTAGGTGCCCAGTTCAGAGCGTACTCCTTAAGGCATTTTGGCTGAAGTGATCGGCACCAGCCTGAACCAGCATGGGCCACAAGTATTGGCCCAGGAACCTCATAGACTTATCCTGGTGTCCATCTCTTGGCATCCCCAAAATCCTAAAAGGAGGGGAATGCCTCCCCATGCTCCCTTAGCTCATCATTGATTCTTCACCAAATGAGCCCTGGTTAGACACTTGTCAGGGAGAAGAAAAAACACCAATCGAAGAAGCGTGTTTAAGTGAATTAGTGAAGGGAAATTTTTTCACCCAACTTGAAGAAATCCCACCTTGTACTTAAAGAGATGTTACTTGAAGATACCATGCTTAGAGTTTATGTCTAGCAAACTGAAAAGCAAGTAATCTGCCCTTGGTTTTAAAAGTTCTTGGCTGGGGGCGCCTGGGTAGCGCAGTCGTTAAAGCGACTGCCTTCGGCTCAGGGCGTGATCCCGGCGTTCCGGGATCGAGTCCCACGTCAGGCTCCTCGGCTGGGAGCCTGCTTCTTCCTCTCCCTCTCCTCTGCTGTGTTCCCTCTCTCGCTGGCTGTCTCTCTGTCACATAAGTAAAATAAAAAAATCTTAAAAAAAAAAAATTATAAAAGTTCTTGCTGAAGGGTGCCTGGGTAGCTCAGTCAGTTAAGCATCTGCCTTCAGCTCAGGTCATGATCCCGGGGTCCTAGGATCAAGTCCCACATGGGGCTCCCTGCTCAGAGAGGAGCCCGCTTCTCCCTCACCCTCCTTCCCCTCCCTCTGCTCATGCTCGCACTATCTAAAATAAATAAACCTTTTTAAAAAGATAAAAAATCAAAGTTCTTGGCCATCTATTTCCTTTTTAAAAAAAGATTTATGTATTTAATGGGGCGCCTGGGTGGCACAGCGGTTAAGCGTCTGCCTTTGGCTCAGGGCGTGATCCCGGCGTTATGGGATCGAGCCCCACATCAGGCTCCTCCGCTATGAGCCTGCTTCTTCCTCTCCCACTCCCCCTGCTTGTGTTCCCTCTCTCTTGCTGGCTGTCTCTATCTCTGTCAAATAAATAAATAAAATCTTAAAAAAAAATAAAAAAATAAAAAAGATTTATGTATTTGAGAGAGAGAGAGCACGTGAGCAGGTGCATAAGCAGGGGGAAGGGCAGAGGGAGAGGGAGAATCTCAAGCAGACTCCCTACTGAGTGTGGACCTGGGGCGCAACACGGGGCTCTATCTCACGACCCCAAGATCATGATCTGAGCCGAAATCAAGAGCCAGACGCTTAACCAACTGAACCACGCAGGCACTCCTTTGGTCATCTACTTCTTAATAATTTTCTTATTTGAATAAAATCCTTGTCGGCGTGTCCCTCTCATGGTTCTTCATGCTAGTTTTACGTTTTGCCTTTTTGATGGATTCTACTTGCTCATTCCAAAATGGTACAAGCCTTTTTTTTTTTTTAAACTTATCTGTATTTATACACCAACCCATACTGTTCTGCTTCTGTTGCCAAGAACTTACATTGCCAGAGTAAATAGGATCACCTGATTTGTCCACTGCAGTTCAGAGGGGCAGGAACTTCAGGATCCAGAAGCTTGGGGGTGGCACACCAAGCTGGTCACATGGCCTTTGGGGCCATCCAAGTCCACCGGTGGGAGGAATGATCAGAGAAACCAGCGGGATCTTCCGTGCCAGCCGGCACTGTCAGCAGCTGCTGCTCTCTCGGGAAGAGCATCAACACTACCGCTACCTTGACCACTGAATCAATTGTCCTTGTTGCGGGAGTTCATCTGTAGCATCTGCAGATGACACCAAACATGGGGACGTCTGCCCAGGGCTGGGTGTTCCCACCTAGCTAGATAGCCTTGTTTGTCCTGGATCTGCAGAAAGTGTTTCATCAGCCCCGCCAAGGGCTACAGCATGTGCCTGCAGCATGCCTGTGAACAGAGTCCTGGAGAGGGAAGAGAGCGTTTTCAGAGATCAGCAGGAACCCTGAAGAAGAGATCCTGTTGCTGGACATGTGGTGGCAGCCAGGGACGTCGGGGCCCTATGGATGGAGTTGTATCTGAAGTCCCATCTCATTTCGAAACAAAAAACACTACACTGCTCGCTGTAGGTTCTCTGTCCTCTGGCTGCTGCCTACCTCCTTAGCCTCCATTAGGCAGATCCACTGTCACCGGCTGACTCACCGTGCACCGATGCCAAGTTGCTCAGCGGTCCCCACATAACCCACACTCTTTCCTACCTCTGGGCATTGCTCATAAAATTCCTTCTGCCCTGTTGACTAAAGGCCCAGTCCTTGGCTTGTAGACACACTCAGGCCTGGTTGTTGAGCTGAGCCAATGTCTCAAGCCCCTTTTCTGGATGTGAACCACACAAGCTGCTAGAGTTTACTTGTTGCCCATTCTTTAAGGCTCCTTCTTGATCTGTGTGTCATAAATGAGAGACCTGACATGTCTCAGCAATAGATGAATCCTATCTCAGAGACATAGACGCTGGCCAGAATTTTAACCGGGAGGAAAATAACCCTTTGCATTAGATTTGACCAACAGCACAACATAGCCCATACAAATATCTCAGCTAACAGAAGTAATTGCCCCATCCGAACTAAAAAATACCAAGAGTGTGACGATGTCTATTCCCGTGTTAACAAAGCACTAATCATCATGGTTCTTAGTTGCTATGGTAATTTTCTCTATTGACTTGATTCCCATGGTTGAGCATACCAAGGCCTGGCCATTCCCAATCCTTGAGGCAACCTTATAAATTATCATCGAAAGTAGGACACTCTTGAAGGTCAGAAAGATTGATATTAATAATTACTCCAATACAACTTGATTAAAGGATAGTTTCTGGACAATGGGGCTATATGGCCACACTACCCCCCAGGCTTTATGGCATCTCATACAAATAGGCCCTCAACAAGTGATTCCTGACTAAATGTACTGTGGGTTTTTTCTCCCCAGTTTCAACGTATGGTCCTTGAGAGCAAGGGTGACGTCTAATGCTTCTTGTAGATCACTCAGAATGTTGGATATATATCAGTTGCTCAAAAAACGCCTGTTGATTGACTTGAGGTGAGATGTTCTTCCCAAGTGAAAACTTCCCCAGGGTAGCTACAAAGGTAAGAATAGAACTTTGCTGAGAAGTTAGGGCTAGAATATTTGAGTGGGTCTTTAGCATAGAGAAAATAGTGTTAACTATGAATTAAAACTCCCCCAAAATACTGTGTCAAAGAAAACTCAAGTCAATGATGAGACCTGAAATATTTCCCTAAGACAGTGAAATCCTCCTGTCTTTTACTGAGCTAGGACGAGACAAAGGTCACGGCTTTTATTAATCTTAGTACTTGGTAAAGTGTGAGAGGAAGTAGGAAAGGAGCTTGGAGATGATTTTGTTTAGGAAAACAGGTAGTAAAATGAATAATTTTAGGCAATGCCAGCTTTGGTAATGATCACTGGACACAATAATAGTAAAAAGACAGATGCGGCCTGTGAAGACGAGACAGAACATTGGACCTCCTGTGACTCCTACTGCCTCACCTTACAGATGCGAAAGCAAGGACCCAGAGCAGTTAAATGACATCCAGCTACCTGTTGCCATTCGGGGGAAACTCCTGCTGTGAGGATTTAAGAGCATTGAACTGTCCATCGGTGATAACGGCAGCAATCCTGGGAAACTTGAATGTGAGGCATGAATATTGTCACCTTTTAGATAGGGAAGTGGAAAATTTCAAAAGTTTTGCCAAGATGAGGGCCTTCTCTTATTCTTTGATGACTCTACCCCTGACCAGGTCTAAGTTAGCAGGTGGAGAGGAGCTCTTGGAAGCAACACAAGTGTGAAGAGGGAGAAGGCAAAAAGAAGGTGTAAGCAAAAGTGGTGACATCTGGCCCCCCGTGAGGGAAAATCTGCCCCTCGCCTTCTTTGGCACATAGACAGTAAAATGTCAACATCTGATGTAGATATCCCCAGAATGACCTGGAGAGTTCTGTCTCCAAGTACACTGAGGACCTAAGTTTATGACAAGTCAGAAAGCGCCATTTAAACACTGTTATAGTTTTAGCAGTGACCAGAAACGTCACCTTTGTAAGGTCACTTTATTTTTCCAAGCCTCTCCTAATATTTCAAGGGTCTTCGCTGACACAAAGTTATGAGAGGCAACACCTTGGCATCCATTAAGGACCACAGAAAGGCTCAGTGCGTTTCCCAAAGTTGCACAGTGAGTCAAAAGGACGGTGCAGTTTATGCTCTTCACTTCCTACTACAGCCATTTCTGGGGAGATGAAGAATGTGAAGGCCTCTCCTGCCTGTGTCCCAAGCTGTCACTCTCAAAAAAACAGCTCCAACACTATGAGTCTGCACCATATACCTCTTTCTACTCCACTATTCCCCCCCCCACACACACACAGGATGCTTTTTCCAGCATGATTATTAAAAATAAGGAAAAAAGAGCCAGGTAGGGTTGAGAGAGGGGAGAAGCAGACCTTGGAGATTCCAGAAACTGTTAAGATTCTGGGGCCAAGAAGGCATTTTAGTCAGGACTTTAATTCTTTAATTTACCTGATCATAAAAACTTGTAGACCGATGAATTCCTCAGAAAACCGGTACACTACCATGCTGTGAGTCTAGGGTTGAACACAGTGACTGAAAGGCAGGCATGGAAACTGAGTCCCACAAGGGAATTAGAAATGTAAAGAATCCTTTCCTCCCACCCTAAACAGGTTAAGCAGGTAGATTCTTTCTGTGGGTGGGAAAGTTTAACCACCAAGCCTAGAGCACAGGCCACCAAGATAAATGACTATTGTACCCTTGAGCTTGGTCCCTCTGTCGGAATTAGAGCTCTAGAAGCAAAAAGTGGCCTAACCAGATCAAGGTAGCCCTACGGAATGACGGACGGGCCAGCAGCACTGATCGGGCAGGAAGGCTGTAGCTGGAGTCAGAGATTGAAGAGCACCATGTTAACAGCCTGGTTTTCTTATTTCCGTTTAGTTTTTGACAGATATCTGGGGAGCAAAGATACCAACGACACGTACTCTGGATACTGTTAAATTCATGGTTCACAAGCAAGATTTGGGCAAGAGGCTTCTTTCTAGCTCCTGGCCACCAAAAATAAACCTTAGAATTAGGCTGTTAACAACTTTAGAAAAGATCTCAGAGTTTCTCCCAGCTTTCTGATGAGTAAATAAAGAACGGCACAGTGACTTGCCCATCACGCCAGGACATTGGCAACAACGAGGTCTACAGTCAGAACCCTTGCCTCTCAGATGAAAGCATGTCTTCTACAAGGGGGGTGTAGAGCCCCTTTGGGGTTCCTGGCACTGCAGGGGCCACTGGACCTAGATATTCTCCCTACTGAGGGAGGAGACAAGGGAATCAGAAAGGTAAATATTTATGTATTTATATGATAATGAATTTATTACCATGTTTTGTCTGCAAGGAAGGACAGGTAAAACCTACAACTCTGCTTATAAGAAAAGAGGCCTTAAAGTCAGGCAGATCCAGATTTTAGTCCTTCCCCCACATGCACTCAGCTATGTGACTGAGAGAAAAGTCACTTGATCTCTTTAGGTCTCACTAATTATTTACATAATGAGGATAATAATTATACCTAATTTAAAGGTTCTGGGGAAGGCTAAATGAGATCTATGGAACACTTAGCATAGTGCCTTGCAATGAATACATAAGCTATCATCATTACTTTGGCTTCTTCATGTTAGTTGGCCATGGCCCATGAGCTCCACTCAAAGTCACCTCGAAGGCTGCCCATCTCCAAGAGGGCTCTCTTCTGTGCCCTGGAGGCCAGTGTCCCGAGATGGGGGACCTTATGAACACCTTAGCAGAGCTGGGACGGGGATCCCAGCCTGGGCATATTTCTCTCATTCACACAGGCATGCACATCGCTCCAGCTAAGCCTTAGACCTCTCTCTATGTCAACTTCCTTCTCTCCAAAATGAAGCAGTTGGTTATGCTCTTGGCAATAGAATAGCTCCTCTCAGACCAGTCCTCCTGCAGATAACAGCCATCAACTCTGTATAAAACATCATAGACAACTACCAGAAAGCCCCGGAGAATGGCCAGGAGCAGGAACAAAGTAGAAGAGCCAATACTTGGAAGAAGGAAAAGGCACTTGGTGAGTCCCTGCCTATTCCAAGACCTTTTTCTCAAGCTCCTGCTCCTGACCCACAGGATACCTACAACTCAGACAGAAGGCGACCGTTTTAATAGCATGATGCACCCTCTGTAACTGGAAAATGAAGAGGGGAAAGATAGTTCCCGAAAGAAGGCATCTAGAAAGAGGAGACCCAAATTCTGCATTGAAATTTTCCCCAAATCTCTGACTGACCCCTGAACTATGCAAAGGCGGGGTAAACTCCAAGGAACCCACGGCTAAAAGAACTGAGCCCGGATTTCAGCCTCTGCTCAGCACAAGGTTTACAGGTTTTGGAGTTTGAGGCCAGCCAAGTTACTTGCTTGTTAACAACAACAACAACAACAACAACAACAAATCTATCTCTTTGGAAGAATATATGAGAATGCGTTATCATAATGGCTGCCATATAACCTGAAATTACATGATATATAAAGAATCAGAAAAAAAGTGACACTTTTCTAGAAAAAAGTCATCAATGAAGAACAACCCTGAGAGGACAGAGATGTTAGAATGAGGAGAAATAGGTTTGAGAGCATCTAGTATAACTATGCTCAAAGGCATAAAAATATATACTCATAATAAATGAACAAAGAGGAGATGTTAGCAGAAAAAGAGAGAAAGTAAAAGTAAAATAAAAGAATGGGAACAGACACACCATGCAAACAGTAAGCATAAGAAGACTGAGTAGCATGATTAAAGTATCAATTTACTAGGAAGATGTAACAATTGTATCTGTGTATATAACCGAAAGTATATACTATACATGAATATATATATATATATATATATATTCCAAATATATAAAATGAGGACATTGCATGTGACATTTGATTACCCTACAGGAGAAGGTGGTGGTGGTAGAAGGTACTGGATGCAGGTGGAGGCAGGAGGGAGGCACTGTATTCAGGCAAGCACTAGTGGGGCTTTCCACCTCCCCACACAGGACAAAACCCGGCTCATTTTCTATAACTTTATGAACAAGACAGCAATATGTTCTTCGCCACTCTTTGGTATAATTTCCACCACAACCTGGGCATTATTTGGAAATGCTTCACTGGAGCATGTGAATAATTGTATATATTGATAACTAATAGTAAAATCCGTTTGACAGCAACAGACTTTCTTGAAATCTTAGAGAACTTGCTCTATGCCTGCCATTGTGCTGCATGCTATCAGCTCTCTGCCTTCAAAGAGCTTAAAATACATTTGGGGCAATGAGTCAGAAAGACAAAAACAATCCTTCACAATACAAAATGAACTGAAGTTTCAAATAATCAGTGCAGATACAAAGTCACTCTGGTGGGTGGGCATTTAAAATGGGTAAGATTTGGTAAGGGATCCCAGGGGTGGGTGTGCTGTGAGCAAAGTTTCAAAGGCAATGATTGGCTTCCCAGGAAACAAAGAGCATGGCCGACTGGCTGGAAAGGAGCTTCATAGAACAATCCTGCCCTTCAGATGAATGCAGTGGATGGAGACCCATGGTTTTTGTTGGCTCAGTCTTTCACCATTTAAAAAACAATGTACACGTTTGGATTAAAGCTATGCAAACAATGATCAGGGACTCTAGGCCAGATGTACCCTACAGGAAGTGGGAAGAAAGCAGAAAACCCTCTTCACTTCATGCAGAGAAGATATGTTTTTTATGCCAAGCAGAGCCCCCCAAATGGTGTTAAAAGCCAAGGTCTCCATGGTTGGTGTGATAGATTTCCCAGGCAGGGAATGGCAGAGGGGCTCTTTCCTTCCCTTTGAAACAAGAGAATGATTTGCCCCGAAACAGAAGCAGGCAGGGGATAAGGACTGAGTGATGATCTAAAGAAATGAAGGAATGATGTTACCCTGCCCCATTCTATGAAGTTCCTTCCTCTTTTTTGTACAGCCTCCACCTCTCAGAGGCACTTGCTTGTCTAACATCTTGGATTTTCCTTCTCACTCTCTTGCATATGGGTGTCTCATTACCACTTGACAATAAGTTCCCCCTAAGTCAGGAGCTGCTTTCCTCCACACTTTCAGGTACCCCTAAGGTCCAGGACACTGCAATGCCATGAATGGCTGCAGGGTTAATGCCATGGAAACAATCTGGATCCAGCTGGACTTGAGTAATGCAATTGCTGGAGCATAAGGTAATAATATTTTTAACTTTTTGAGGAAGTCCATACTGTTTTCCAGTGTGGTTGCACCCGTTTGCATTCCCACAAACAGTGCACGAGGGTTCCTTTTTCTCCACATTCTCCCCAACACCTGTTGTTTCCTGTGTTGTTGATTATGCAACTTTCAAAAGCACATTTCTAATCCATCACTGAAACACACAAGCTACAAATAGTTACTGAGTGTCTGTATACACAAAGCACCAAACCACAGGCTAGCATAGGAAGTTAACTGCTTAAAGCAGACCTTGGTGATATGGCCCACTGAGAAGATTCGAGCACAAGTTGTTTTTAAATGCATAAATGAGCTCCCAAGAAAGAAAGTGAAATACTCATTCCCAAAACATGCAGAGGTTTTAAAAAGTGTTAAAAACAAAAACAAGAACAAAACCCGGAATCCACACCAGCTGATACTGTGCCTTCTCCAAGGGAGAGGTTGGAAGAATGAGCATTATACAACATGGTGATCAGAACAGTGCTTCTCGACCTCTAACGTGCTCGTGAATCACCTGGGATCTCGTTACGATCAAAGTTCTGATTTTATAGGTCTGAGAGGGACTGACATTCTGCGTTTCCAAAAACCTTCGAGATGCTGCTGCTGTTGCCAGTTCTGGGACCGCACGTAGGATCTCGGCAGCGCTGGGTTTTGAAGTAGCTAGCTCCTGTTCGACCTCGACAAGGCTTGAGACGCACGAAGCTGGGAACCGAAATCTCTGCACGAAGTTAGAACCCTAATAGAGCTGCCTCCTCGGGTAAATGATAGCCTAGAAAAATCTACCCACTTGACCGAAGATGTCACGAGGAAGTCTGGCTGGACTCTGGGTAGGGAAATAGAGTCTCCCCTGAAAAAATGGGGACGCTAGCCTGTATCTAGCACGGAAGAAGGATTCCAACTCACCCATGTGGTTCAGAAAACGCTAAGCTCAGGAACTAATGTAAAAGCCTGGTCCTGAGCCAGTGATGCCCGGAATCCCTGGCAGAAAAGAGGCAACCATTGGAAGTTGCCTCAGACCTTGCCACAAGAGCTGTTCACACACATGCAATCTCTACTGAAGCACGAATAAATAACTACAAAACATGAGCAGAGGAATATTAAAAATGATTAAATACATAGGCCCAAAGGCAAAAACCCCAAGTAAAGACAAGGCATTATGGGGGAAAAAAGACATGAAAATTTTTTGCTAAAAATGAACAAATGTCATTATAAGATTAAAATGCATATACGAGGCACCTGGGTGACTCAGTTGGTTAAGCATCGGACTTTTGATTTCAGCTTGGGTCATGATCTCAGGGCCATGAGATGGAGCCCGAGCCCTGAGTGGGGCTTCGGACTCAGCGTGGAGTCTGACTGTCCCTCTCCCTCCCTCTCTGCCCTGCACCCTGTGCGTGTGCATGTGCTCTCTCTCAAATAAATAAAATGCTTAAAAATTTTTAAAAATAAAATGCAATATACAGTTTAACTGCAGACTAGCTGAACTGAAGAGAGAATATGTGAATTGTAAAATAGATCCTTGTAATTTGTAATTGCAAAATAGCTATGCACAGGTTACCCATTATGAAGCCAGAGAGAAAAAGAGATCAGAAATAGTAAGAAGCACCAAGAATAATAGCAGATGGACAAGAAGGACCAACATTTAGTTGGGTTTAAGTTTTGAGAAAATGAGTGAGAATTCATATTTGAAGATATGGAGGCATTAGTCCCAGACAGAAGAGAGAAAAAGAAACCTACACCAAGACAACATGGCAAAGCTACAGAGCACACTTAAAGAAAGAAGAAAGAAAGAAAGAAAGAGAAAGAAAGAAAGAAAGAAAGAAAGAAAGAAAGAAAGAAAGAAATCAAACAACGTAAAAGCAGCCACAGGAAAAGGTAAGAAAGAGAGGGAAAACAGAGAGAGAGAGAGAGAAGGAGGAGGAAGAGAAGGAGGAGGGAGGAGTGGGAGAGGAAAAAGGAAAGGGAGGGGAGGGGAGAGAGAAACACCAATGAGAGAAAAAGACATATTATGCAAAGGACAACAAGTAGTACAATGAAAGACTTCTCAACAGCTGCAAGAGGCACTAGAAGATAATGGAATAATATTTCCAAATGTTGAGGGGAAAATAATTTTTTTTTTTAAAGATTTTTTATTTATTCGACAGAGATAGAGACAGCCAGCGGAGGGGAAAATAATTTTAATCTGGAATCTATGCAAGTCTAAACTATCAAATGCAAGTCAAGATGAAATAAGCTACATTCAGGCAAAGAGAACCTACTGTTCACAGACCCTCCATGGAAAGGGTGGACTTTAAGAAGGAAAAGAAACCCAAATGGAAGAGGTAAGGTGCAAACAGCCCCCAGATCTGAATCAATGACAGCAAAACAGCAAGTGGGCCAGATGAGAGAAGGGGCTTCAGAAGGCATTTCCAGTGGAAGAAATTGTTGAAATTCGTCCAATAAAGACATAAAAGCAACTACTCTCTCCCCTTACCCTGCTCTATTTTTTTTTAACAGTACTTTCCACCACCTGACATTATACACACTTTCTTTTCTTTGTTTCTTGACTTTCTCTCCTACTAGCATCCAAATGGCATGAGGGCAGGAACTCTATCCATTGTATTCCCCAGCTAGGCACATAATTGGTGCTCATGTATTTAATGAGCACAAGAAAGGGAGCCAGGTGGTGCAGAAAGGCCTCAAAATGTGTGGAGTTTTGACTTCCTTCTCTCGGCAACAGGTGGCCTAAGGTAGAGAAGTCACTTACATTCATGAACGTCCACCAGGTCCTGGGCCGCACGCGACTCTCCTTTCATGTAGGCTGTGCAGTAACGAAACCCATATGCTAGGGAGCGAAATGAATTGGTCTTTCAATCTGGCTTAAAACACAAGCTGAGCATGTTTTCATCTCAGTTTATTGTTTATAGACATTACTGCCTGTTTCCAAGGGAGATGTGGGCTGTGGTCATATGTCCAATGTGATGTCATAATCAACTGAGGCAGAAGAGAGATGGCGCTCTGCGTGCTTGGGTAAGGCTTCCACACGCAGGACATACAGACACTCAATACCACTTACTGACCTAGTAATTCCAGTTCTCTCACACCTACCTATGTAGACCCCAGGCCACAGAAACCCTGAAACTCCGGTTCTAACAATGAATCACTGAAAATCAGAAGGTCCCATCTTGAGGTCACGGCCGGCCCCACTTCGTGTCAACAAGCTCCCTCCTCGTCTGTGTTCTCAGCTGCACAGTAAAGACTCCCTCCTTCGGCCCCCTCAGGTCCACTAGCTGCCGTGGAGATGTCAGGACCAAGAGACGCTCCAGTTCCGACCATCAGCACCCACCCCGCCCCCACCCACCCCCTGCAGCCAGTTCTAGAGACACACTGACCAGAACTTTCTTCTAATGAATAGTGTCAGACACCCTGTTCTCATTCAAGTCCTGATAACATGAGGGTGACCCTGTAAACACAGAGTTGAGGGCAAAGAGCAAAAACCATTCCCCTTCCTTGCCTGAAGCCAACACAAAGGCATTTATGAGAACAGGCTTAGTAGCTGACGAGCCATGCAGAAAATTCCTTGGTTGTACGTCTACGGCATGAGAAGACAATGAGAAATCATCCTGACTGAGGAGCGCACACAGTGCGGGGCCCCCGCCGCAGGCTGCCCCACCACCCATGTTCTCGACTTTTCTGATGGAGCCAGAAGGCTCTTCGCACGCGTTCTGCAGTACCCGCAACCCTACCTTCTCCACTCACGTCCTTGCTGGGCTTGAAACAGGCTTGGAACCAAACAAACTAAACCTTCCTTGCATCTTCTCTTTACCATCTTCTTTCTCTGCTTTTTCCCTCTCCCTGAACCCTTGTCAAAATGACTTCTCCTAGATGTTGGAATCGCTCTCCCAAAGCTGAGGGTAAGGCCTCCCTCCTAGACAATAAGCCACATGAGTACAAGGGCTGCCTGTTGGTCTCTCTTGATAATCCAAAGCTTCATACATCAACACAAATCTCAATATTTGCTAGAAGGAAGGGAGAGAAAGAGGGACCAGTTTGGGAAATGATGTCAACACGTACTGTATTCTTGCCAAAGAGTAACTCTCTGAGCCTAGGGACCTTGAAGAAATTTGAAAGAATCCTGATTTCAGACTCACTTTGCAGTAGGCCAACAGTGGTTTCAAGTTCTGTTCTCTCGGCTCCTGGGTGGATTCAGCTGGCCGAACGAGTATCCTCTTTCCTCTCGAAGTAGGTTTGTATAAGAGGGCCTGCTGTTCCCCAGCTGCCCTTTCTTGTCTGTAATTCACAGCCCTGTAACCGAGGTCATAGCAGATCCTACCACAGTCAGAGCAGGGTGGGGCAAGGCCTAGCTCGAACTTCTTCCATGTTCTCCCGATAGTGGCAAAATGGCCAGCTACCTACTATTTTGTCAAGACTGAGGAGACTGGATGGGAAAAAGCAAGCAGAAGACACAGACTTGGATTCCGAACGAGCTTTTGCGCTCATTTGGACAAGATTAAAACCACCGAATAATTTATGAGCCATACCGATAACATTTAATTAGCACAACAATTACTTGAGCTGGGAGAGGGCACTGTTGACAGGAGAGGTAGAAAGAACTTCCTGGAGGGGCTGGGACTGCAAGTCTGTCCTTGTGCTCTGTGGACTATGGTTGCAATTTCCTGAGAATCTGGGGTCTCGGGTCTGTGGCATTACACAAAACCACTAGCTGGGCTCTTCCAGGGATACCTTCGAAGGTTCTAAAGGAGGGGAGGATGTGACCAATGCTGTGGACACTTTCTCTCTCCCTTTAAGGGACCTACTGAATGGGGATGGAGTCAGGGGGAGGGGTACCTGCCCTGCTGTTACATGGAAGAGAAGGGCCCTGAGTATGCTTCTTCCGAGCCTTCCCACCTATGATGTGGAGCCCAGGGCTCTTTGCACACGAGAGACAGAGATTTCTTCCTGAACCCAGCCACCCAAATTTTTGGTGATAGTTTCCATTTAAAAGTGAGCGCCCGTGAAAGGAGCGTTGTTGGGGCTACCCTGAGCTTGCAGCCTGGAGTGGGGTTTACGCTGGCACTGGAAATGGGCTGGCATGTCTGGATGCCTCTGGTGATAGTGGCGGTTATATTTAGGCCTGAGCTCAAGGTAAACATGGGAACTCCTGCAATATGCACGAAGACAGCGCAAGAACAAACACAAGGGCAGCGCCAGTAAAAATAAAAGAGCAAAGTGCAAGACTCAAGCGAATAAATACGTTCAGGCTCTGTGATAGAGCAGATGGAGCTAGTCACTGTGGGCAGGTCGTCCGAAGGGGGGCGGACTGCGGATGGGCTTTGCCCATTGTTAGTGCCCACAGTGATTAGAAAGAACCATCCAGAACACGCCTTCATTAACCATCCGCTCTCCAGCTGCTATACTTACTGACAGCAGCCTGTGCTCAAGAAAAGGCCATGAACCTTGGAGAAGTCTCATAATTTCCCCGTGGTTTAGTTTTTTTATCTATAAAAACCAGGGAATTGAGCCACATAATACCCAAACTCCCCTCCGGCTTTAGGGTTTTTTCCAGCTCGCCTTGCTAACTGCCTGGAAGACCAGGCTGAAAGACACCTTTGTTTTCAGAACACTGTTGACATAGTGATCTGTTATCTTTACCGTGTCCTCTAAGAGATCCACTGAGCAAAAAGCATCCCCCCCCACCCCCAGCAGTAGAGAGGATCTATTTTAAAGTTTAGGAGCTAAACGACGAAAGGAAAGCTGTACACAGTGCAGCAGCAGCACGCTAGGCTGGCAGCCCACAGGGCACCTCTGAGCAAGTTAGGGAAGGAGCCTCCTCCAGATAGGCAGAGTTCTGAAGGCCTCGCCTCCCAGCCCAGCCCCTCCTCCCCGGCTGGCACGCTTGTCCCAGCAGAACCTACCTGCACGGTCTCCCAAGCAACAGAGCAGCTGGCTGCAAGTAACATGTGAAAGTCAGGGTGCTCGATGTCTTTGATGCCCCAGCCTTTGCCCTGCTTACACGGCATCATTTTCATCTCCCCCCCCCCCCCGGACCCTTCTGCTTTTTGATTCATGGACCAGCTTTCTCTCTGATGTATGTAATTAACGTGGTAACACACAAATTCACAAAATACTGCAGTTGTTCATTCCCGACTGGAAACTGTTAACCCCTTCAGAGGGACAGAGTTGCCCCGTGCAAAATGCTTGACATCCATAGTGGATATTCACTAAATATTGTTGAATAAATTAATGAGTAAACGGATGAAAACCAATCTTGCGGTGGTTCTGAGTTGGTTTTGAAGAGTGGATTTCTTTGAAATCTGACAAAACCCAGGGACATTTTCCCACCAAAATGCATATGTACAGATATACAAAATTTTGCATGCGGTTTGGGAGGGATCATCAACCTTGAGCAGGAAAAGCTTTAGATTTTAAGCCAGGATGAAAAGGTATGAGTCTTTAAAAAAAGAAAAAGAAGAAGAAGAAGGGGGAGGGGGAGGAGAAGAAAAGGAACTAGGAACTGACACCAAGAACCTAAGGCTTTGACTTATAATCTTTTTAATCCTTAAAACCCTTTAAATAGACACGACTATCTCCATTCCATAGATGAGGAAAATAAAGTTTAAATAGCTTTTCCCCTGTGAAACATCAGAACAAGTATTCAAGTCTCTTTCACTCCCAAGCTCCTATTCTTTCTGCTATATCATTCCACCTCCAAATATTATACAGTCAATTCCATTTTTTGTGTTTTGCTGGAGGAGGCCCTCTAAAGAACCGTGATCTAAACCTAGTGAAAAGAATTAGTTTAGGGGCGCCTGAGTGGCACAGCGGTTAAGCGTCTGCCTTCGGCTCAGGGCGTGATCCCGGCATTACGGGATCGAGCCCCACATCAGGCTCCTCTGCTGTGAGCCTGCTTCTTCCTCTCCCACTCCCCCTGCTTGTGTTCCCTCTCTCGCTGGCTGTCTCTGTCTCTGTCAAATAAATAAATAAAATCTTTAAAAAAAAAAAAAAAGAATTAGTTTAAATACAGTCATATATTGGGATTAGACAACTTTATAAATGATTTCTGTAGTTCTAGAGAAATATATATAAATGATTTTTAAATGTAACTTGCATATCATATTTCACTTAGATTTTTTTTTAAAGATTTTATTTATTTATTTGACAGAGATAGACAGCCAGCGAGAGAGGGAACACAAGCAGGGGGAGTGGGAGAGGAAGAAGCAGGCTCTCAGCAGAGGAGCCTGATATGGGCCTTGATCCCAGGACCCCAGGATCACACCCTGAGCCAAAGGCAAACGCTTAACAACTGAGCCACCCAGGCGCCCCTTTCACTTAGATTTTTGGACTTAACAGTTAAAATGACACCAACAGAGGGGCACCTGCCTGGCCCAGTCAGAAGAACATGCGACTCTTGATTTTGGGGTCATGAGTTCAAGCCCCACTTTGGGTGTAGACATTACTAAAAAAATAAATAAACTTTTAAAAGAGTGAAACCAACATGTCATCTAAACAGAAGCTCCCCCTAGGCCCAGAATATTGTGCCGCTCCCACAACCTGAGGAAAAAGCAAAGCAAAAGACAGGTGTCCTGACTTTGGTGTCTACCAGCTCAGTCTTAGACTGTGGCTGTTAATACATACTCAAAGGTCAGAAAAGCCAAGGTTTGAAACGTTCTGGCTTCTTTGCGAGTAGGTAAGAGAACGTGGGCAAATTATTTAATTTCAAAGTCTCAATTGCCTCATCTATAAATAAGGAAAATCATAGTGCCTGCCTGAGAGGGTGTGTTGGAGAGATTAAGGAATAATGCATTTAAAATGCTTAGTGCAGTGCCTGGCATGTGGGAAACGTTAGCCATTATTTTGCTTCTCCACCATCTTTGTCTGTGTCCACATTATTCTCCAGTGAGCTGACAAGAGCAGAATGAGGACCCCGCGGCCGAAAGACCTGGCAGTTCCTTAGAAAATTAAACATAAGTTTACCACGTGACTGAGAAATCCCACTCCTGTTGTCTACCCGAAAGAAATGAGCACATACGTCCCCATAAACAGCTGCACGCAGAGGTTCGTAGCAGCGTGATTTATAGTAGTTAAAAAGTGAAAGCGACACAGAGGTCCCGTCAGCAGGATAAACAAACTGGTATATCGGACCATGGAACACCACAGAATACCATGGAATACTACTCAGCATGAACTACTAATACATGTTGCAACACGGATTAATCTCAAAATTAATATGCTGAGTGAAAGAAGCCACACATTGTATAGATTATAGATATAAAATCCTGAAAAATTCAAACTAATCAGTAGTGTTGTGCAGTTGCTGCCTTGGGCAAGAGGTAGGGGAAGGGGGGAGCACGACAAACTTTGGGGGGTGATGAATAGGCGCACTATATTGTGATGATGGTTTTATGGGCATATATACATATCTCAAAACTCATCAAGCTGCATATTTTAAATGGGTGTAGTTTATTGTATGTCAATTATACCTCAATAAAGCTGTATTTAAAATGTTTTAAAACCCTCTATCACGGCCTTCATTCCAAAAAAAATCCACACTCTCTAATATGTATTATGAATTGCTTATTTCTTCTTTCTTTTTTTTTTTTTTTTTTTTTTTATTTGAAAGCTCATTTCTTACATACTATACGGTAAATCTCTTCTGGGGAGAGGGCACGTTTGTTTGGTTCACCATTGGCTTCCTACCTAATACAGTGCCTGCTACAAAGGCAAATTGTCAATGAATGAATAAGGAACAGGAAACCATTACAGGTGGAAGAGCAGTGTGGAAAATACGATACAAAGTACACTAGACTGCACCAGAGGAGGGGGAAAAGAGCAGAAATTGAATTGTTACAAAAGGCTTCATGGGGAGGTAAGCCACAAAAGTGTCCTGAAGGCTGGCGTAAATAGGAGAACGAAAAAGAGGGCCTCCGAAGGGAGCGACAGTGACAGCACAGGCAAAGAGGTGATGGGTCCTGGAGTTTTTTAGGGACCGAGGTGGGGAAAGTAGGCTTGTCTTCACAGCCTTAATTCCTGTAGCAAAGTCAGTATTTGGGACCGGCGGGATGGACCGCTGAGACCAAAGGCAAGAGCGCTAGCAAGAAAGCTGGATGGAGAAGGGCAGCAGGAGGGAAGTGATGCGCATTTCCAAGGCCAGGGTCACAAGACTCTGAAGGCACCGGCAATGGCACCCGTACCACCGAAGTCAGGTTGCCAGAGCAAGCACCCTGGCCAGCCCCACGCCGCTGCCCCTCCCCTCTCATCCTCATCCCCGCAGGGACCCATTACACAATCCAGCAGGGACGCTGTCCCAGCCTTTCTCCGGGGGCTACCCCAGGCAAGAAAAAGGCAATTGCCTTGAGGCCCTTGGCTCCGGTTTGGGGCTGGTGAAAAGGCCGATGATTGCTTAGTTAAGAACCAAGTGTAGGGACGCCTGGATGGCGCATTCCTTAATCATCTGCCTTCAGCTCAGGGCGTGATCCCAGGGTTCTGGGATCGAGCCCGCGTCAGGCTCCTCCGCTGGGAGCCTGCTTCTTCCTCTTCCACTCCCCCTGCTTGTGTTCCCTCTCTCCTTGGCTGTCTCTCTGTCAATTAAATAAATAAAATCTCTAAAAAAAAAAAAAAAAAAAAAAAAAAAGAACCAAGTGTAGGTATCTTTAGACATCCTTGTTCTGATGCCTGCTTTTTCCCCACCTTCTAAGGGCCTCGGAACTGGGGCTGCTATGCAATCCAACCCTCTTTCTAAACAGCAGGAAGCACTTAAAGGGCCTGGCTTTGTTTTGGAACAGAGAAGGGAGGAAGCAAAGCAACTGAAAAGCTACTGTTTACTTTTCACTCCATGCTAAAGCCAAACAGAAAGTGTTTGCTCTCTGCTGAATGCTGAGGAATGGAGGGTTGCTTTCGAGCCTCGGGAATGGGACAGTCAACGTCCTATCTGCCTCAACCCACCGCACTCCATTTACACAGTGCTCGAAGTTTACCGAACACTTTCACACACATTATCTCATTTGATCCCCAGGTCAACCCCATGATGAAAGTGGGGATTATTACGATTTCCATATCACACATGACCCAGTGCCCTGGAGCTAGGAGGCAGGGGCCCAATGGATGTTTCTTTAACGAGGTCACTAAGGCTAAGTGACTTGCCCAGGGTCACAGAGCTGGGTTAATCAATGTTTTCTCCCTGCCCCCATAGATGATCCTTAAACACAGATCAAACTGTAACAACTGTAAACATTTATACCATGGGTTGGGGTATCCCTTGGTCGCAGGCTCCATACTTACAATGCTGACTCCTTGCCATTACACGGGAAGATAATAAGGGGTCCCAATTATGGAGCAATCATAATCTGCTAGGTGCTTTCCTTCAGCCTCTCATTTAAGCTTTATGATCCAAAGAGCAGGTTCTATTATCCTCCTGTCTGCAGATGATAAACTAAGGGTCAGCAAGGTGAATTAACTTTCTCAAAGCCACTAGCTGTAAACAGTCAGTAAAAAGGATGCAAGTCAGACCTCTGGCTCCAAGGCCTCTTCTTTTCTCCACTGTGCTATGATGGCTTTTAACCCAGGAATTAGCTTTGGGTCTTCCTACTACCCACCACCCTCCTCCAGGTGCCCGCCCCCACCGCTAACACACACACACACACACACACACACACACACACACACAGCCACTCTCATAACACATACACACACCAGCCACAAGGCGATGACAAGGTTTTTTTAGAATAGGGAAAATCTCCTGAATCTTAGTATTTGATGGAGTCTTTACATCTAGCAAGCACTTCAGGGTCTCCTGTCTTCTTCATAAAGACAGCCGTGTTGTTAAACATTAGGGAAGGGCCAGTCTTGTGAGGGATGAAACAGCTAGTAATCCCCAAAGCAATGCACCCCCGCAGAAACTCACATTGTAAAACAGAGCAAATAATGAGAAACACATTTCTGTTCCCCAACCAGCACAGAGAGAAAAGAGAAAAGGAGATGTGGTCTTTGTTCTGAGCGGTTGGGTGGCTGGAAACTCACCATCCATCAAAAACACTGGACAGAAAGAATGAGCAAAGGCAAACTCTCCCTTGTGTTCAGAGCAAGAGCAAACAGGTAGGGCAGATGGTTGGAGGGTTTTTACCTCATCAAAGAGGTTCACAGATTGAAAAATTTGCGATTCAGTGCTTAAAGGGACTGCAGAAAGAGGGAATGGCAGGGAAAACATCAATCCTTAACTCTTGGAGGGAGGCCTCTGGGGTATTGCTCAAGTCAGTACTGAGAATAGGCGTGAGATGATTTGCTGGCTATCGGGATTTATTGGGAGAGTCCACAATGAATCTTAATGTCCATAATGTAATAGGATATTATTTTAAGAATTAGAGGTTGTCAAGAAATAACACAGCTAATTTTTCTACTTTCCTCAATGCTCTGTCTGCCATTTGTAATATTTTCCAGCAAAGCTCTTCAGTTGCTGATAATTACTATTGTCATTGTCATTATTAAACAATTAATTTAGAATAATTATTAATAATTGTTGAAGCTAGCTGATGTTGAAGCTGGACATGTGGGGCACCATAATAAAAAAAAAGGGTATTTTTCCGCATTTGGATGACAAAAAATATTTAAAACACATTGGCGTCCTCCCTTAAAACTCAGAACTACCCCTCTCCCTCTTTGAAAAAATAATTATTTTTAAAGTCTTTGGTTGTTTTACAAACATTATTTACATAGATGCTGTGCCTTTTCACTTTGCAGTCCTTCAGTGTCTTCATATCCATACCCTACACTCAGCAAATGTCTTCTGGTAGATAAAGCTCTCTAGAACATTCAGGAATTTATGCTCTGTTTCCTTAAATGTGTGCTTTGCTCTCTTGGACAGGTGTGGTATTTTCCTGACCCCTGGTGATTAATCCAGATTACCCCAGATCTGCTCTCTGAAGGACCGGTACTAGGAAAGCTATCATAGCCACTCAGTACCCCCTTGGTTTCTCCGTGAATGACTTTAAAGAACAGACGAGATTCCGGGTCTTCAGAACTGGGCGGGGGAGGGGAACGTCACGGAGCCTCCGTTGTTAACACATGTGCAGCGTGGCGCCCCATACTCATTGCTGAGACAAGGCAAGCCTGGAGTACCACAAAATGGCGTTCATTTAGTCACCACAGGGCTGTAGAACTTTCCAAGTTCTAGGTGATCCTATCCTACCGTGCCTCTGACCCAGGTCACCACTGTCTGCTTTGACGATTGCACACCTGCCCATATTGAAACTAGTGCGGAATAAATAAGTTTCTAAACCAAAATGAAGAAGTAAATTATGCTAATGACCTTGAGAAATGGAAGCAATTTTGTGAAATCTTAAACCGCATCTCATGCTTCCCAACTGGCCCACATGCTAGTTGCCTGCATGTGCAGCTACTAATCTTGCCAAAAAATAACTGATACGTGAAACATCACTGTACCATCAAATTCAGAGGCGATGCCACTAATGTATGTAACTGCATAACTGCTGTAATCGGCAACAGACACTCATCTGTCATAATAATGCTAGAGGATTCCAGTAAGACTGCACCATGTAATCAGCATCCAGAGCAAACCAAACTGGCCTTCGCTGTGCTTAACTCCCTTCAAAAAATATCGTACATACACACAGGCATGCCTGTTATCTGTTTATATATTTGGTGTAGGTTGAACTGTATCCCCTACAAATGCATATGTTGAAACCCTAACCCCCAGTACCTCATTTGTGACCCTATTTGGAAACAGGGATATTGCAGGTGTAATTACTTAAGATGAGGTCATACTGGAATAGGGTGAGACCTAACCTGAGATGACTGGTGTTCTCATAAAAAGGAGGAATTTGGAGACAGGCACAGTCACAGAGAAAGCACCACATGGACATGAAGGAAGACATTGGGGGAGGCATCTAAAGCCAAAAAAGACTACCAGCAAAGCCCCAGGAGCTAGGAAGCAGGCATGGAACCGGTTCCCCCATCACATCCCTCAGAAGGAACCAACCTAGCTGACATCTTGAATTTGGACTTCTGGCCTCCAGAACTGTGAGAAAATAAATCTCTGCTGCTTCAGCCACCCAGTTTGTGTTATCTTGTTCCAGTAGACCTAGCGAACGAATACAAAACACACCTAAAACTATAGAAATGACCAAGTCTCAAGAATTCAAAATACGAACGAGGAAGTAAAAATTCGAATCTAGTGGCAGACCACCACCCACAGCCCTGGCTCACAGCTGCTGTAGTTATCCTCATAAGTTGATAAATAGGGGAGACCGAAAGAAGAATTGCTCATTTCATGCCAAGCAATCTTCACTTAAGTCCCAGATCTGTTTATCTATGGCAAAAGCAAATCTTAGTTCAAGTAAATACTGATAGCATCACCTACTTGACCAATTAACCAGTTCCTGGGTATAAATATTTTCTTGTTCCAGCCCAGACTCAGTGAACCTGACCACTGGTCCTAAGTACAACTAGCGTCGACAAGGAACATTCTGAACAGAATGGGAGCTAAAATCCTTCCAGCGCTGCTCCCATAAGGGTTTTCATAGCATCGCAGGAATCTCATAGTCTACACAGACATGCACTTCATATAAGTGCAAAAAGCTCTTTCCAACATCAGAAACTGGTACTTTTGCTACTGGGTCCTTTTAGGGGTCTTTAAGAATGTCTCAATCTACAGGGGACCCCTTGAGAGACAAGGACGAGAAGAGCCCTGACTGCCACTCCATCCAAAGCCCCTGAACAGCAGGAAGTAGCTAGGATCTGTTGTCGCCCTTTTTCCCTAACAGCAATTAGGGTTACCTCTTCAGAAGGGGGAATGATGAACGACAGTTGGAAGGCAGGCAGGCAGCGACAAGGGTCCCCGCCCTAGGAGGAAACTACTCTTAAAAGGATTTTACACGCCCTGGAACGAGCCCTCCACCCTTTCCCATGTGGTAGATAGGTAACAAAAACCAGATTGGATGACAGGAGCAGGGAGGGTTAATCAGATTAAAACAGCCCGCCAACAAGCCCATAAAAACCCCTAGACGTAGAAACTCTTGTGGCAACTGTCTCAGGTCCCCTCCCTCCTTGGGAGCTTTGAGGAGCCTGGGTGGCTCAGTCGGACTCTTGATTTGGGCTCAGGTCATGATCTTGGGGTTGTGGGACTGAGTCCTGTGTCAGGCTCCACACGCAGTGTGGAGTCTGCTTAAGATTCTCTCCCTTTCCCTCTGCACCTTCCCTCTCTCTCTCTCAAAAAAAAAAAAAAAAAAGTCTGTCTCTTTAAAACTGTGTATGGATACTGAAACACCATCGTAGATCCGGTGCTCTGTATTTGACTCTCCAACGTACATTTAACATTTTTTGGGAACTGGAGAGTTTGTTCCTAAGTGCTGTCATATACAAACCAGACACTTATTTTTCCCTTGGGATTCTTTGGAAGAAATCTCATAACATTGGACCTTGACCTAAGAACCAGTGTCATATTTGTTTTCCCTGATGGATTCATTTATAGAAAGGCAAAGTTCAAACTTGAGTGTTTGGCACTCAAACATAAAATTAGAGGAACTTTTTTTTATTTAAGCAGAAGATCACCACATAACGGCAAGAACTCTTTCTTGTATGTGTTGATTTACGGATGACGGAGAAGGGTCAGTGGAAACGATAAAACTCATGTTCTGGGTGTTCTAGAACAAAAGCATACCAGCCTGCTGTGGTATGGTAAGCTTGCATATGAGGAGAATAGGGGGACATATGTCCGTAAATATAAACATTTATTACTTAAAGATCACTTGTGTTCTTTGCTGAATTCTGAACTTGAATGCAGTCTTTAGGTCCCTAGATGCTGAGTGTTAGAAAGCGATATTACACATTCTTTTATTTTAAAAAATAGAAAAAGTACCCTTAATTGCACCACTCAGAAAGAGTTTGGAATATTTCTTTTCTGTAGTAGTTTCATCCCACTCCCTCAAATTTCAATTATACTGCAAAGTTAGTTGTCTTATCTGGGTCTTTCCTCCATGTACTATTACTTTGGAGTCCTTTCCTTATTTCACTCCTTTCTTTTCTAAAACACGATCTATTGTAATTGATGGGAGTAGTCCCATCTACAAGGAAGGACTGGGGTCTAAAGGGGAGAGAGGATTTCCTCTCATTTCTTCTTCTTTGGACTATTGAAGCTTTTAAACATATGCATGGATTACTTTTCAATTTAGAAGATGAATACCTCTCAAACATTTTCGGGGCACCTGGGTGGCTCAGTTGGTTAAGCGTCGATCTCTTGGTCTCGGCTCAGGTCAGGATCTCAGGGTTGTAGGACTGAGCTTCGTGTGGGGCCCTGCATTCAGCACAGAGTCTGCTTGAGGTTCTCTCTCTCTGCCCCTGCCTCCCCCTCTGTCCTTCCTCCTGCTCACGCTCTCTCTCAAATAAATAAATAAAATCTTTAAAAATAAATAAATAAATGAATAAATAAATAAATAAAACATCAATCTTCATTGGCTGTGTAATTCAATCATACAGATGTACTTAAATACTTTTAGATACTTCCCATCCTGGGCCATGTCAGTTTTCCCCAATATTTCACTATCGTATATAATGCTTGGGTGAGTCCTCTTAGCACACATGCTCATCGTCATCACTGATGATCTCTTTTGGCTGGGTTTTTAGGACGAGAATTACTGGACCAATGAATGAGAATTTCTAAAGGCTTTTATATACCCATGCAAATTATTTTCTAAAATACGGCACCAATGGGCCCTCCCACAAGCAAAACACCCCAGAGCTCA
The DNA here is from genome assembly GCF_002007445.2 of Ailuropoda melanoleuca. Taxonomy (NCBI): domain Eukaryota; kingdom Metazoa; phylum Chordata; class Mammalia; order Carnivora; family Ursidae; genus Ailuropoda; species Ailuropoda melanoleuca. Next base: position 23,760,248 of record NC_048235.1, on the reverse strand, counting down.
CCTCACCTCTCCTCCCACCACTCCAACACCCACCTGGTCTCCAACACTGGAGATGGAGAATAAAGCAGTTGGGTTTGTAGTCAATTGGGTCAAGTGAGCGATCGGGCCCTTGGATTAGGTTTGCTGACTCAGGCGGGGTTGTCATGACTCACTCTTCAGTGCATGCGGGTGTCTTTGGCACACACACACACACACACACACACACACGGGAATGTGCTGTACGGTGGGACGGACGCCAGGTCAACCACCCGCAAGCTCTGATCTCATCCTGCTGCCAGTCACCCTCCGTTTGAAAGCAGCACTCCCTCTTTCCTGTCAGTCATGTCAGGAGATGTTCTCATGGGTAATTTCAAGGAACCTTTCTCATGGCTCAGGGTCACGTCACCCTCCTCTGGATTGCACTCGCATTCCCACCAGCGAAACACACCTGAACCTATCTCACCATGCCTCTTAATGCTCCAGCAAAAAGCCAAATGGACTCTCCTACCTAATCCTCCTATTCTTCCCAACCGTGTAAAACAAACAACCCAAACCCAAGGGATTGCTGGTTACCCAAACCTTGTCATTTGGGGCCGCTAGCAAAGACGAGGTGTTGAGAGCAAGAGTTGGATGTGGGCTCCTGGGAAGATGGAGGAGGTGACTAGGAGCAGAAAAAAAAAAAAAAGCAACTTCCCAGAGCTCCATGAAGAATCCAGAGCCCTCACCAGAGTCCTCCCCACAGGGCCACGTGAGCACTTTCTCGCCCTGAATTCTCTAATACCTGGGGGTCCCAAGAAGCCCAGTGGTGCATGGAACAGACGTTACAAACCCCTGCCTCGATCTTTTGTCAGAAAAGCAAGACAAACCTATGGTTTCCCCATGGATCTAGGCTCCAGGCTCGGGGACACTGTGGACCAGAAGATGAGAATACTCTGGAAAGCCCCCGGGTCAGCTTCACTGTCTCTCTGTGTGTTTTGCAGGCAGTAAAGAAGCACCAGTCAGAGAACCTCAGCAGAGACGGGTGGAGGGATGATATTTACTCCCATTGTACATTTGAGGAAACCGCAGCTCCGTAAGGTCCAATAACCTGCCTAATGTCACACAGTTAGAAAGCGGCTGAGTGGCAGTTCAGTCATACGGCTGGCTCCTTCTGCAGTGTGGGCTGTTCCACCCCACCATGTGGCTGACCCCGTGGGCTGCCACTTCAGCGTGGGAGACAGAGGGAAGGCCTGGGGGCGCAGCCTGACCTGGCTGGAGCAGGTGCTCGGGCTGCTTCTGGAAATGCTCACCCCCACATATCCCCGATGGAGTGCTCGCGCACACGGAGATCTGAAGGGAATGAGGTGAACAGGAGCAACGAGGCAGTTTCCCTGAAGCTACCCGCGAGAACATCTCTTGACTCAGCGATGAGAAAGCAAGGTGTGCTACTTTCAAACAGAGGATGACAGGCAGCAAGATGAGACCAGGACTTCCTTTCAGGGAAAGGGGATTGGCCACTTCTCCCCCACCACCCACAAATGTGTGCATGGGTAACACAGAAATATTTGATGCTAAGCGTCCACTGGTTTGCACAGATTTCCACTTCCGTCACATGTTGAATTTCCTTTCCACACCAGCTGTGGTTTGCTGGTCTCCCGTCCTGATCCCTCTCCTCTTTTGCTTTTATGAAAAGGATGCCAGGAGCTTTAGCGGGAGGGGCACAATTGGGTCAGTGAGTTACAATAAATGAACTTCAGCAACATTAATTAGTTCAATGTTTAATAATAATCGAAGTGAGAAATTAAGTCATTGAATGGCACTTTGGCCTTGTTTTCAGATCGCACTACGTGTCATTTTACTTACAGAGGCTCAAGGCAAAGAACAGAGGTTTGCACTGGGATAAATGCAGAGACGGAAAGGTGTCACCTGAAGTGAGCTCAGCTTTCTTCAAGGTCAGAAAGTCTCTTCTGAGAACTGAGCCCACCCTGCTGAGCTCACAGCCTTTCCTGGCCAGGAGAGCCAGGGGTCAGCAAGTTTCATAAGTAATCTCTCAAGATATCACATACCACGGAGTGAGTCAGAAACGTCCCTCTCCATACCTGGGTCAGTCCTAACCATTCTTCTCAAGCCTGCCAGGAATAGGGAGACCAACCTGCCCCAGTTTGCCTGGGACTTTCCCGATGTGGCACTGAAAATCTCATATCCTGGGTGATTCCTCAGTCCTGGGCAAACTGGGATGGTTTGTCATCCTAGCCAGGAAATGAGGGAGGAACAAAGGGTCCCCAGGTATCTCTCCTGCCAGCCTCTGCCTCTTTCCCTGTCTCCCAGAGTAGAGAAACCTGTCACCCTTGTGGGCCTGCCGCCCATCTAGCTACATGGGGTGGTCATTTATGTCGATCAGGACAGAGCGCAGGTGTCTAAATGTATCCATTTAAATTCTGTGTTACTTCTCTGAACCGAGATGTGTGTATGTATGAGTGTGTGCACCTGGGTGCATTAGCCCAGATGCAGAAGTAATACATCATGGCTGTAGAAAAATTTAAAAAAAAGATAAGACAAGAAGGGGATCAAAAGTATTCATAAATCTACCACCCAGCAGTAACCATTTTGAGAATGTTTATGTGTACCCTCGTAGATTATAACGTAGGTATATAGGTATGTATAAATAATAGGAAGCCCATTCCTGAAAAACATAATAACAAAAAAATGACACTCTGAAGCTCTTGTTCACTCAACAATATGGGTATTTATCCATGTTAATGAGTATACTTTTACAACATCATTTTAAATGGCCACATAATATTCCATAATATCTGCATAACACAGATTACTCAATAAATGGGTTAGGTAGGACATTGAGGCTGCATTCGATTTTTCATTGTTATAAACAATGCTGAAATCCATATGCTTGTTATTACGTCATTGAACACATCTGATCTTATTTTCTTAGAATAAATTCTTAAAAGTGGAATTGCTGGGTCAAAGAGATTGCATTGTTTTTAAGTCTTCTGATGTATATAATAAACATATCTTCCGGGGAAGTTATCACGCTAGCAGTGAACAAGCATGACTATTTCCTTCTTCTTTGAAGAGCCTAGGTTTGAAGTATCTTAGAGACTATAATCAGTGCAAGAAGAAGCATAAGACCATTTACAAAACAATTACTGCATTTTTCGAACTGGAAAGAATCCTAGAGATCATCCAGTCCCACCCCATCATTTTCTAGGCAATGAAACTGACAACCAGGGAGGAAAAAAGCTTGCCCAGGATCAATGGAACCCAGTGAACAGGACTCTGAGCATTACCCTGGGGCTAACTGAGTGACGGACTGGTGGGCGGAGCCCTCACCCTGTGGCTTCCTCTTCTTCAGGTGGAAGGATCAGAGTAGAGTAGAAAGAAGCATGACCAAGTAACAGTCATCTCTACTCCCTTGGAAGAGTTCTATGGCCCTATATGACTCAAATAACTTACCCCAGCCACCCTTCGCACCCGATGCACCCTCTGAACTTATTTGCAAGGTATCCCTATTTTTTCAGTGCTTGTGAAAAATGCCCCAACACCACAGATAAACAAATCTGGATTTGGAAGAGGACTGGAGTTATTTCCCTGATACAAGGAATATAGAGTTAGGCTTTGATCTGCTTTTCCTGTGATTTCTCCTGGTTGTGTGTGAGATAATTCATCTTCTGCACACACACACGCTTTTTTTTTTCTTTAAGAATTTTGATTAGAGGGTGCCTGTGTTGCTTAGTTGGTTAATCATCTGCCCTCCTGGGAAGGAGCCCCACATCGGGCTCCCTGCTCAGCAAGGCGTCTGCTTCTCCCCCTCCCTCTCCCTCTGCCCCTCCACCTTGCTTGTGCTCTTTTTATTTCTCTCTCTCTCAAATAAATAAATAAAATCTGTTTTAAAAAAAGAATTTTGATTAAATGAGATTCTGTTGAATTTAAGTCCTCAAAGGCAAAGATTGCCATTGATAGAAGTTAGAAGTCACCAGCTATTCTGTATTCCACAGACCTCCACTAAATGGTAGAAGACTGTTCTTTAAAAAAAAAAAGATTAATATTAATTTATTTGAGAGAGCGAGCACAAGTGGGGTGGGGGGAGGGGCAAGGGGAGAGGGAGAAGATTCCCAGTGAGCACAGAGCCCAATGCAGGACTCCATCCCAGGACGCTGAGATCATGACCTGAACCAAAAGCAGATGCTTAACCTACTGAGCCACCCAGGAGCCCCAGAAGACTGCTCTTTTATGCAAACCATTCCCAACAGCTACGCTTTGTTATGAATTAGTGTCAGGCATTCCTATCCAACTCTTACTGACTCATCCTCTAACTTTTATTGACTTATCATTAAGTGTGAATCTAAATCAGAGGTCAGCTATTTTTTTTCTGTAAAGGGGCAGGTAGTAAATATTTTAGGCTTCATGGGCCACATGGTCTCTGTCCCCACCACTCAACCTTGCCATTGGAGCACAAAAGCAGAGATAATACATAAATGATTATGGATGTGTTCCAATAAAACTTGATCAAAAAAAAAAAAAAGGCAGTGCACAGGATTTGGTCCTCGAGTTGTCATTGCTGACCCCAGATTTAAATCATCTAGCCTAGATTGCTGCACTCCCTGCCCTGCCCCCACCATCAAGGTTTCTGACCCACTAGGTCTTGGGAACTGGCCCAAGAATTTGAATTTACAAGTCTCTAAGTGATATCGATGCTGCTCGTTGGAGGCCATGCTTTGAGAACTTTTGCTCTAGGACAGTCCCTTAGGCCTGAAGTGCTCAATAAATTATTAAACTCACACTAATCATCACAATTTTCTTCTGAGTGATTCAATGCTTATATGTACCTCTCCTCTCTTACCTCTTTGGAAGATAAGCATGGTTAGTCTTTGTAGCAGTCAGGCTACCCAGTTAAAGTCAATGGAATCCTCTCTAGTTAGTGCATGAAGGAAGGATGTATTCATGTATGTTACAGGGTTCATGGACTCATTGGAAGAGGTGGAACAATGTGTTCTCAGATCAGCTTCCAGGAACAGCTCCCAGAAGAACATTGCAGGGAGAGCATGTACCCACCACCCCTCCCGATTCCTTTCATAACTCGAGTCCCAGTCCAAGTCTTGTGCCAGGTGGGTCTGATTTTCAAAACTCAAGTCCCCTGTTTAGGCCCTGAGGGCAAGGGAGGCTGGGAAACACAGATTTGGGGATTTCATACCAAGAAGGCTAGCAACAAGAGAACTATAAAAACATGGAGCAACGTTCAGAAGATTTGGGGGGTAGCCACAACTCCTACAATCCCATTACTTAGAAAGAAAAAGTACCATGAGGAATGGAAAGTTATAAGGCAATAAAGTCCAGATTTCTGGGATTTGTTTTAAAATAATGGGGTTACTTACGATGGACAGAAAGGGTGGTATAGATGAGGCAGTGTTGATCATGGGTTGATGATTATTGGCCAGGGGGGATGGGTACATGGAGGTTCATTGTTCTATTCTTTGTATTGTAGTGTACGTTTGAAATTTTTTGTAATAGAAAAGTAAAATTTTAAAAGGCCAGAAAGGCAGAAAAAGAACGGATGTAAGGAGCAATGTCTAAAGTCTCAATGCTATGCTCTCTCCCAGAAGCACACACTTTGTAATAAAACCTTTAGATGGGAGTTATTTTCATGGCACAATCATTGTTTTAACAACATTCCCCAAGGAAAACAATAAGTGCTTTCTTCACCGAAAGTAGGTCAAGGTAAAGCATTATGACCCCAGTCGTTGTGTTTGCTTCACCCGGACAAATACAGCATGGCCACTTGTTACGTTCAATGGAACCAAAAAAGCTCAGAATGACTGAGCTACTATATAGGGTCACCGGCAAATGAAAACGCAGGACCCAGTTAAATCTGAATTTCAGATAAACAGCAAATAAATTTTTTAACATATGTGTGTCCTGTGTAATATTTGAATATGCTTGTTCTAAACATGTTCATACTAAAGCTGTATATGTTGTTTATCTGAAATTTCAAATTTAAGTGGGTATCCCACATTCTATCTGGCAACTCTTACTTCTATGACTTTCAAAATTTAGGAGATTCCATCTTCCCCAGTCTTCTCCAACCCATGCCGCACACCTTACCTCACCCTAAACTAACCAGACTGGACTTCTCTGGGTATTTCGCCATTAACTTTCTTCATGTTCCTACAAGGCACCCCTCCCAACCCTAGGTAGGTTCAAGCTGGCCTGTCAGCTTGACCCTTGAAGAGAAGTGGGTAAGGAGAGAAGCCATGTGCCTAAATGTTCCCAAGCAAATGCCTCCTCTCTAAGATGAGGAAGCCAGACTTAGCTACCCAACAAGTTCCTTGCAATAGCCTTTCAACACAGCTGAGATTAAGAACCCTGAGATGTGCAGGCCAGTCCTGCTGTGGCACCCTTTGAACACCTAGATGGGCTCCACAGAATCTAGACTCCAAGGGAAACAAAGAAAGAGTGATTTCAAGCTGGAAGGCAGGAGCTATCTCGTCATCCAACCCCACTCTGTCTCAGTCTGTCATTGCCAGTTCCAGATTGTTAACACCCAGATAATCAAGTTTTTGCAACAGGGAAGGCACCTTTGTCTTATACTGTCTTGGTCATTTGACAACTCATTAGCATCTCCGCTGGAAGTGAGCTAGAGGAAGGAAGTGATAAAATATCATGAGTCGACACTTACTTGCCAGAAGTTCTGGTAACAGGGGTAAGAGGGTTTAAAGGAAGAGAAATACAGAAATTTGTATTCTTACAGAAATTTTCTTGTAGAAAACAACAATTTCCCAAGATTGTAGGGATTTCTATCTTCCTGCCTCTAAACTCGTGACAAATCAAGGGTCAAGTCTATTAGCTTGGACCTCTCCTAATGGAAGTTTCTATAGACAGGGACTAAATACCCATCCCTGGAATCATAGGAAATATCTACCATTCATGCCTTCTTCTTTGAGGTTAAATGAATTTTAGAGTTCTAATGGGGGAAATTCACTGATTTTTATAGTTAGCTGCAGATGGACTAGGAGGAAGGCAGAATTCTTCATGAGGTTAGAACTGCTTTTGTCCATAAAAAACAGTATGAATGGGTATGTTTGGTTACAAAAGAGTAAGTACTTCCAGTTTTGGTTTATGAGAAACCTCAACAAAGAAGAATTAAATGGCTTGTTTTTATAGAACAGGATGATCATGGTGATGATTTAGCGTTTTGCGGAGGTCGGGAAGACGGGGTCTTAGCGGATGATAGAAAGACAGAAGGAGGTGAAGAAATGGGTAACAGAGGGGTAGGGAGATCCAAGCAAACACATCAGTAGGCAGAGGAGGATGGCTAGAGAGAAAATGCCCATGCCAGGGATGGCTGAGGGATTCTAGGACAATGATATCTAGCATCCACTTTCAAAAACCTATTTACTAAGGATCATTTCAAGCATATACAGAAGTAAATGGACAACTTTAATGAATTTCCATGTACCATACCCACTTCAACAATGAACTCACAGCCAATCATTTCCTCTAGAACACCCCCACCCACTCATTCCCTCCCCTGTAAGTTATTTTGAAGGAAATTCCAGACATTATGTTTCACTGGCAAGCGCTTTAGTATAGCAGTCAATCTGAAGCAGCAGTCTATTCTGGGCTGTGCTGTGGTCTCTCTACTTTAGTCAGCACTCTTCCTAAGAGCCTGTATAAAGGCAAGACACACTCCTGTGTGTCTCCTTTATTCTCAACACTCCACTGCAGCACGGCTGTACTTTGGGCACCAGATGTGTGGTTGTTTTCCCACACAAAGCAATTCTGTGACAGCAGCTGGGTGTCCTACAATTTAACCCAATTCTGACTCCATCCACCTGGGGATAGCATCAGATCCTACAGACTAAGGGCTCTGCCCCACAAAACTCCATCCCCCCACTAGGCAGTGCAGATGCCAATCACAAGTCTGGGTTGTCACCTGCACATCTGACAGACTGGCTGCATCTCAGAGGCTCCCACACTACCACCACCACCACCACCCCACCCCCAACCCCACCACGTCTTAGGTTCAATTAATTTGCTAGAGCGACTCAGAGAACTCAGGAAAACAGTCTACTTACTAGACTGCTGGTTTATTATAAAAGGCTATTATAAAAGACTCATGAACGGCCAGATGGAAGATGCATAGGGCCAGATCTGTGAGAAAGGGCTCAGAGTTTCCATGCCCTCTGCAGACCTCCAGAAGTTCACCAACCTGGAAGCTGTCTAAACCCTGCCCTTTGGAGTTTCATGGAGGCTTCAGGATGTTGGCATGATTGATTAAGTCATTGGCCATCAGTGACTGAACTCAATTTCTAGTCCCTTTCCCCACCCCAGAGGTCAGGGGGTGGTACAGAAAGTTCCAGCCCTTGGGGCGCCTGGGTGGCGCAGTCATTAGGCATCTGCCTTCGGCTCAGGGCGTAATCCTGGCGTTCCGGGGATCGAGCCCCACATCAGGCTCCTCCGCTAGGAGCCTGCTTCTTCCTCTCCCACTACCCCTGCTTGTGTTCCCTCTCTAGCGGCCGTCTCTGTCAAATAAATAAATAAATAAATAAATAAATAAATAAATAAATAAATCTTTAAAAGAAAGAAAGAGAAAGAAAGAAAAAAAGAAAGAAAGAAAGTTCCAGCCCTCTAATCACATGGTTGGTTCCCCTGGCCCCCAGCTCACCATCCTCGGGAGCTTTCCAAAAGTTACTGCATTGGGCTGACTAGGAGAATATGAACCCATGGACATCTACAGAGAGATCAGGGCAGGAGTGATGGACTTCCCACAATACATGTGTATGGGTGGTGACCCAAGCCATTCTGTCAGGACATTAAAAGAAAGTTCACACCAGAAGGCTCCTGGAGACTTGTAGGGCCCGTCTGTTCAGGCAGCAGGTTACTGGGTTATGCGGTCATTTGAACTTTGGCAAGTTCCTCTTTTTGGCAAGCTAATTCTGTATGCATTACAATGAGAGTCACAATCAACATTCTGCATTATGCAAATAGCTGAAAGAAACCAAAACATTTTACAGTTTTTTTTTTCTCCTTAGAGCAATGCACTGCTTAGGAAAAATAAAAATAATTGATAGCTGAACTCACATGAGTGTTTCCAAAACAAAATTGTCACAGGAACTCTAACGTCCAAGTCCATTCTCCAGACTAAGGGGTTAACCTTGCCCTTCAATACCTCACTACCTCCTCTCGAAACTTGGTGATCCTCCTGGATTGTTCCACCCTCTTACCAAAAGTCAGTTGTCAGCAGGTTTTAAAAAGAATTTTTTTAAATGTCATTTCCTTCCCAAATTAAAATTCCATAATAAATCTTATTTCCTCTCCCTGTGGGTTTCTCTGATACTCACAAAGAACTTCCCTTTCAAAGTCCTGTCTTCTTACCTCCTTCACTTAAAGCCCCCCTTGACACCTGCCTTCCAGGTAAGACAACACCCTTTAGAGCTCATAATCTTGCCAGTTTCGTCTTTAAATTTTTTTAGCCTCCATAAAATTTTTGCTCACTCAGCACTGTAAGCCATCCTCTCCTCTGAGAATTGAGGTTTTTGTACTTGTTAATGATCCGATAATAAGCCTGTAGCCTGTGGAGAACGAGGGCCCCACAAAAAAAAAAAAAAAAAAAAAAAAAAAGAATAATCTCCTTACAGCCCTAGTTCTGAGACTTGAGTACACATCGGAGTATTTGGAGGGCTTGTCAGAACAAAGACTGTGGGAGTCAGATTCAGCAGGTCTGGGGTGAGCCTGAGAATGTGCATTTACATGCCAAGATGAAAATGACCTAGTCTCTAGCTTCTAGAATATTGCAATCTGATGGAAAAATCTCTTCTTTCCTGGGCGCAGCACTTGAGAATTTTAAAATTATTCTCGTATTTAATTTTTCTTTAACTAAACCTCACCACAATCCTAGGAGGGAAATAGCTTCTGGGTTTAGGGTCAGAAAACCTGCATTTGCATTCCAGCTTACCAAATATTAGCTCTGTGACTTTGGACAAGTTACAGTTCTCAGAGCCTGAGTTGTCTACAAAATAGGAATAAAAACCTCCCAGGTAGATAATAAATGTGTTTGTGAAAATACTTGCAAGCTGCAAAATGCTATACAAATATAGAATGTTAGAAAACGAGACAGCCTGTGGTCAGAGTCAGAAAGGCTGCCAGAGTATTATAGGAACACAGAGGAAGAAGTGGAGCATTCAGTCGGCATGAGGAAAGGTTGGATGGGGTAGGCTTCTAGAAAAAGGCCGAGTTTTCAACAGGCAGGGAATTGAGTGGGGAAGATATTCAGAGGTGAATGGCACATAGGCAAGAAAGATGATTAATGATACAGGTGGTAAAAGAGTTTAAAGCCACGTTACAGAAAGCTTTGAATAGCAGGAAAAGGAGTTTGAGCATGATTCAGTAGGTAATGGGTTAGCCAATTAAATATTCTGATCAACAGCTCAACATGCTTTAAGGATAATGACCACTGGTCTGCTTACAGAAGGGATCAGGAGCGGGAGACAGGGGAGGCAGGGAGACCTGTTAAAGAGTACTTTCCTTAACAGCTTTCCCTACTCTTCCCGCCCTGGTTCCATATGCACTTCCCCATACCCCACTGGTGTGGTCTTATAATAAATTCCAATCTTCCCTACCATCATTATCCCCAGAGAGCCCCCTTCAAAATGCTGAGCAACTCTGCGTTGGTCTTAGCCCTGCCTCCTGGAGCATTAGAGAACACACTTTCTCTCTTCCTCCTCATGTTCCTGGCAGCCCTATCGTCCTCAGCCAGGTTTCTTTTCTGGTTGCAAAACATGTCTGGGTTTTTCAACCATTTCTCATTTAACAGGCTTTTCTGCCATTCTACCCTTCTCTGGATATAATTTTGCTTCTCCCATATTCAGAAAGAGAAGCACAAGGCCTTACCAGAGACACTTGGATAATTTAAACAAACAAACTCTTGATTGATGGATAAGAATTCAATTCCCTGCCCCTGCCTCTTTTCCTTACTGGGTAAGGTCATAGGGGTGCTTAAGAAAAGGTCAAGTTCAAGGTCTGAATGGGTTCTCACTTGTCTGTGGTGTCACTTACACCTTGGAGCCTTGGCCATATTTAAATCCTTCATCTCATTCTGACATGGGTTTGCTCTGATTTGTAGCTGAAACTTACATGTTGTATATTTTCCCCTTTAGGGAATCTTATGGATGCCAGCCTTGAAATTTATACCCCTCTGCTATACCCTGAAATGTGTGTCACAGGACTTGCTCGCACCGCTTCCTTAAAATTTTCTTCTTTACTTTTCATGTAATGATAGTTAACCCTTGGGTGATCATTACATAGTTGTTTCCTCACTTCCATCTTCCAGAGCCCGAAGGGTTAACATATCCATGGGGGAGGTGTGCACACCTTGGAGATGATCTATGGGTTCACTTAGCCTACTCTAAGCCTCTTTAGCAACAACACAACAGAAATGCACTACTAATAAATTCCCACTTCTCCTAATAATAGGGTCAGTCCTATTCCAAGTTAAGACCGTGTTCAACTATGCTGTATAAACAAGTCCCATCATCTAATGTTTATATGAAAGCTCTCAGGAGTTCAAAATACCTTTAGACATTTCATCATGATCACCCACAAAACTCCTCAGTAGCTTCTCCTTGGTCCCCAAACCCTGAAAACATTTTCCAATATGTGTCTCCCTCTTTTCCTCATATGACATAACATGTGTATCTAAGGAAAAATAAGGACAGATTGGGTTTTCACTTTGTGTGGAAACACATTTCACTTTGCTTACCAAAGTGAAAGGTCTATCTGAGCTTAGCTGATGACACATGATGCTTTGATTTGATCACGATTTCTCTTTCACGTATGGAGGCCTACTCAGATTCATTTGGAAAACAATTTTTATTGACTGTGACTCATTAGAAAGAATGTCATGTGCTGGCATTTCATCACCGGGCAGGGAATCCTTCCCTTATAGGGCCTTTGGCTCTGATATGACTCAGGAAAGGAAAAATGGACTTTCATGGGAAACCTACGCACTCAGCCAGGACCACAGGAATGTAGGTAAATGTACGGCCCCCCTGCCACTATTTTGTGTTATCTCCTGTAACACACGGAGGAGACAATTTTGCTCTTATGGCTCTGAAAATTCGGAACACAAGGAAATGCTGATTTTTCCCTTAGAAGGACTAAAACAAGCCAAGAGGACTACACCCTCGATTAATTAAAGCTGCAAGAATTAAAAAAAAAAAGGTGGTGGGGGGGAATATTACAGGAAGTGTTCATGTCTATGAGGGCACTATAAAAATACAGTACAGTGTTTGCTGAATCGTGAAATTGTATCAGATCTTATAAGACTTGCATCTTTCATGAAGTGAATTATTAACAAGTGAAAGACCCTAAAACAATAGTTTTGCTGCCCTTGATATGGTTTCGTTCCAGTTGGTCCAGTCCTGATTGCATCAGAGGGAAACAGCTGAAGTATTTTAAGCCTATTTAAGAAATGAGAGGTTTTCTAACACCACAAATTTTTCCCACTAGAAGAACAGAATCATCCAGTGACATTTTTAAAAGCCTGATATCTGTGCTTTCAAAACAAAAATTGAATGTGGAACGATTAAAAGCTGGTAATTTTTAAAATGAAAGTTGAACTGGAAAACCAAAAGAAAATTATCAAAATTCTTCTACTTGTTATTTTAGAAATGGCTAGTCTGACTGATTTCTGCCATCCTCTGTTTTCTGTCATGCCCACCAGTGCCAGTGGGGGGCCCTCTTCCTCCTGCCTAAATATCCCCGCGTATACCTTCTCTCATGCTTACCCTCCTTGGGGATATTCAGGACCATAAATGCAGATATTTCAATAAGAGCGTGGACAATGCCCTTCAATAGAAAAGAACTCTCAGTTTAGACAATATATAGTGTCTTGCATCTTTGGAATGATTTGACAGATTAATGCTACTTAGAGGTGGTTAAGATACAGCCTTCAGCAAAAATAAGTAATGTCGATTCACTGTTCTTCCCAAACCAAGGACAAGGCTGAGATAAAGTTTATGGCCGAGAAGACAACCAATATCCCAAATGACTGACAGCAAAAGCCAGAAGAAGAATTGTTCGTGTGTTCCCGGATGGAGGCGGTGGATACAGAAGAAAAATCCCGAAGGCGAGCAGAGTCGAAGGTGAAAGAAAATGAAAGGGAACCACAGAGTGAAGATATAGTGAACAGCTAGACAACAGAACGAACGGCTTTGTACTTCCCAAGAGGCAAAAAGATGAACCCGCTGAAGTCTGACCTCCACGAAAGGACTTAAGGCTGAAGACGTTCTCCAAATGACTGGGTCAAGATTTTCCGTTCACCTGAGAACACTCTGTGCTAACCCCAACCCTCAGCTTGTCTCTGGGGTGCGTTTGTTGGCAGATCGTTCTGGTCCCTCAGTGCACTGGCTCCAGCTGAAGGCGAGAGCGCACACCAAGGTCTGGGGAAGAACGGATGGAAGAGAGTCAAGGTTTCTATCAAGGGCTGATTCGTGAGGGCTTCAGAGATTAAACAAGAAGACGAAAATCGATGAGTGGTTTAGGGCTGGAGGGGATCGGAGGACAGAGAGGCAGCAGCTAAAGGATACTGGGCTTCTTCTTGAGGTGAGGAAAGTGTTCTAAAACCGGCCGCGCTGATGGCCGCACACATCGATGAACGCACGCTGTAAACGACTGAATGGCATGGTCTGTGAATCACATAGAGTACAGATGGGCGGGGTGTGTATGTGTGTTTTAAGCCCCCAAGAGATCAGAGAGAAGGGTCAACGTGATGTGAAAATAAGCCTTAACACAGCAATCTCACAGGGCTAGGAGGTAAGGACTGGGTATCAATGACCCTGATAAGGAAAGGTATTAATCAAATGCCGGGGAAAGAACCACAGGGAGACTCAAAATCATTATATTCCATATTTCACGTCTCATACGGGGAACTGTGTGGCTCTCTCATTCTCTAGATACCACCTTTTCCAAAGTTGAATTACCTTGCCCTGTTGGAGCTCACAACCTACGGGTGTGATAAATGTGTTATAGTCTGTACGCCTGAAAGGAAGGTATTAACCACAGAATGAATCACATGGGAACATTTTCCATGTTTTCCCATAGAATGGAGACCAATTAAAGGAGCCAATTATCCTGTCCTACCTGGACGAAGCATTTCTCACGTGAATGAACTGGGAACTGAAAATTGGAAATGGGTTTTTATTCCTCTACATAATTAGGACACCATTTACAGGACTTATACTCCTTGGGTGTCCCCCAAAACTCCCTCACATAGGGCCGGTATTATTAGAAACTTAACAAATGCTTTCTGCTTTTAATTATATTGAATTCCAAAGAGGAAGCTTAGGTATTTTATGATGAGTGTACATGCTGCTTCCAAATGTAATAGCTAGAATGTAAACCCTAGAAAAAGAAAAGTATTTCTCAAACAACAAAGCTCCTTTGAGAAATGACTGTGTCAAGTTTACTGGTTCTCATTAGTTTTATTAAAATGATTAGGAAAAACTGACCTTGCAGATGTCCATAACCATGTGATCTTCAGCTTAGAATAATGCCCTGTATTATATTGTGTAAACACCAGAACTTTCCCTTGTGAGTCCAATAATCTTAGCAACAGCTCCCTTTCCAAACATGCCAAGAAAAGATGTGTTGCTTTGGGTTACGGACACTGGAAAATCCACAGATCAAAACATGCAGAAGAACTGGGTAGAGAGAGAGGATTGAGTGGGGTCAGCCTGCAGTCTCTGGAGAGTTGCAGAGTGCTGCCACCACAGCATCCCTGCGAGGCCCTTCATAGGGGTCTGCCACGATGGCAAGGAAGAGAGAGACTTAAAATGAAGTCAGCCTCCAGATGGAAACATAGCTCATGGAACCTCAGTTTAAAAAGTTAACTTTGACCTACACACATGAGACTGGAGCCAGAGCCCTTCAGATGCCAAGGGTTCTTTTTCTGTGTGCATTTGTAAAGACGAAATGCATTGGTTACGTGGGTTAATTGGTCCTTATGAGCAATGAGTTCTTGTGGGGATTCATCATGAATGCTCTTTGGGTGAATAAATGGTTGGGATAAGAACCAATCAAGTTCTTCATTTCTGTCCATATTGGGAGTTCTGGTAGTTCTGAACACTACCAATGTCCCACTAAATATAACAAAGTATCTTTACTGTGTTTTATTAAATGTGCTATTTGAGTAAAACCATATTGTTCTCTGCAGTCCCATCTTGAGTATAACAAATCATTATGATTGCATGACTTGCTTATTCTTCTTAAAGCGCTGTCATACATGTTTGATCTTCATAACCAAGACAGGCTGGTACAGTAACCTTGATTTGCCCAGCATTCTTTGCGAAGATTAACTGAATTCCTTGACCCCTAAAGTTTATCCCTTTATGTTATCACAATCAAAAGAAAAAAATCTTATCTAGTCTGAATAAAATTTTTCAACAATGCACTTCAACAAAGAAATGTACATTAAAATAAGAATGATAGGAATTATTTTCAAAGTTTTTGCCTACTATATTAACAAGGACTTTTTATTAAGTTATAATACTAGGTTAATAGAGGATATAAGGGAAAGGATCCTCATAGGCATTGTTAATGAGATTATAAATTTTGACATTTCGGGAGATGATTTGATAATATGGATCTAAAACCTTGTAAATGTTCAATTCACTGACCCCACAATTCTTTCATTCTTTTAATAATAGTTGAGTGCCTACCAAATGCTAAATACTCAAGGTACATTGATGAACAGCACAGACCAGCTCCCTGCTCTCAGGAAGCTTCTATTCTCATGGAGAGAAAAACAATGAATAAGCACATAGGTGAATACAGAAGATAAACTCAGACGTGGTAAATTCTAAGAAAGGAATTACACCACAGATCGGACAGGGGAGGAAGATTGTTTCTGGTGTCAAGAAAGACCCCTGTAGCAGAGAGAATAAGGCCCTTACAATATCCAGCCTCCCATTCACCCTTAATAAAAGAGCCCTACCTAAAAAATAAATAAATAAAGCACAAAACCAAACCCAGCTTTCCTGGCTTTCTGGAAGAGCAGGATAGCATGTGAGATGTAATGAAAGTTACTGAGGACTTCAGAGGGGATGGGGGCGGGGGAATGGGATAGGCTGGTGATGGGTAGTAAGGAGGGCACCTATTGCACTGTGCACTGGGTGTTATACACAACTAGTGAATCATTGAACTTTACATCAAAAAATAAATAAAAATTAAAAATATTCTTTTAAATGTTACACATTGAAAAAAAAAAAAGAAGGTTATTAGGTAGATTTCCAGAAATATTTCTTCAAAAGTGAGACAGTATCAGGTGAATCACTTATTATAAAATTTCAAAGATATCTGGGGAAAAATTGAATTTCAAAAGGGGTAAACTAATGGTAAGGAGAAAAGCAATTCTGGCTTAGGTTTGGCTCTGAAAATATATGTCCTCTGTTTACTTTACTTTTAGCCATAAAGCTTTCAGTGAGATTGTGGACACTTTTTGCTTGGGGAAGGAGAGTGTTGGTGGAGGGATCTTATATAACATATAGGTGGTATAACACTCTGTGTTAAAATGTACAGGAAAATTGTATGTACTTGATAGAAGCAAAATGAGCTAAACCTGGCTTCCAGTACTGATTCTGCTCTAACAAACCCTGCATTCTTGGGTAGCAACCACATAACATCATGGATTCTAGCCTCAATTTAAAATGAAGAAATTGGACTAGTCATCTGTAAGTCCTCATTAAACTTCTGTAAGGCCTTATCCATATTTCTTCCTTTTTCCCTCCTCCTCCTATTAACATCAAACACACCCACACACACATACACACACACACACACACACACACACACACACACACACAAAGGTTAAAGGCTAAATCCCATATGACCTTTATGAAATGAGGGTCCATAGAAAGGAAAAATTATGATCATAAAATAGTGAACTATTTATATCCAGAAAACTTAATACCACTTTTAGGTTGATGAAACAATGCATCTATGCTCTTTGGGTATAACATACACATTCTATACGTACAGTCGTTCCCCTTCATCTGTGGAGCGATACATTCCAAGACACCCAGAGGATACTGAAACCGCAGATAGTATTGAACCCTATATATACTATGCTTTTCCCTTCATATACATATGTACCTATGATCAAGTTTAATTTACAAATTAGGAGACTTAACAACAGTAATGAATAATAAAATAGAACGATTATAACAATATATTATAATAAAAGTTACATGAATGTCTTTCTCAAAATATCTTATTGTACTGTACTTGCTCTTTTTCTCTTTGCGTTGTAAGACGATAAAATGCCCACACAATGAGATGAAGTCAGGTGAATTACACGGGGCATGACACGGCATTAGGCTACTATTGACCCTCTGATGATCCGACCTGTCAGAGGGGGATCATCTGCTTGGCACCTGCGGGTGCCCGAAGGGAACTAAAATGGCAGAAAGCAAAAGCACAGATAAGGCGGGACCACTGAATGAACAATGTACCTTGCAGCTAAATCAATAATAGAGACCTATATTTGTACAATGCGTTAGTGTTTACAAAGCAATTTTATGTCATATCACTTTCACTTTTTAAAAAAAGATTTTATTTATCTGAGAGAGAGAGAGCAAGTGTGTGTGCAAGCAGGGGGTTGGGGCAGAGGGAGAGGGCAAGAATCCCAAGCAGTCTCTGCGCTGCGTGTGGAGCCCAGTGCAGGACTCTATCTCATGACCTGGGCCAAAACCAAGAGTCGACACTTACCCGACTGAGCCACCCAGGGGCTCCATATCACTTTCACTTTTGAGCCTCACAGATACTTTAAGAAATAGCTATGGCAATATGAATTATATGAATTATTTCCTTGTTTTAAAGGAAGAGACAGCATGAGAGAGAGAGAAAGCATGAGCAGGGGGAGTGGCGGAGGGAGAGGGAGAGGGAGAAGCAGGCTCCCCTCTGAGCAAGGAGCCCGATGCAGAGTTCGATCCCAGGACCCCCTGGATCATGACCTGAGCTGAAGGCAGAGGCTTACTGACTAACACTTGAAAGTGTCAAATGACTTGCCCTCGTCTAGGTAGCAATGGGCTGGCCTCGGACCTTCTCCCAGTACACCAGCATGCATTCCCACCGGCCACACTGGCAGATCACTGGAGTGACTGTAACCTGCAGGGCTTCCCTCACCCCTCACTTCACATTTCTGTTCTCATTCCGTAGCTCGGCTCAATCACTGAGAACACCGGCATGGGGAGGCAATGAGATTTCCAAACCTGCAGAAACTAAACGTTCTCACAGGGATATTCAACCCCTGCTTCACCGTCACCCTCAGAACCACCACCGTTTAGTCTCTGCAAGACCCCTTTTTTCTTTTCTTCTAAATTTTAAGGACATAAAATACACAATATATGTTAAACCCCTTCATTTAAAAATGATGACTCACATTCTATATCCCAGATTCTTACCTACCGTGTCACCCACTTTCAATCGGCCTCACAGTCCAAACGCAACGTGAACACGAAATCGAATCATCGTAAGTGCTGGTGTGTTTAGAACACATCAGGCACAAATCCTGTACGAGAAACACAATTGGGGGCACCTGGGTGGCTCAGTGGTTAAGCGTCTGTCTTCGGCTCAGGGAGTGATCCTGGGGTCCTGGGATCGAGCCCCGCATCGGGCTCCCTGCTCAGCGGGGAGTCTGCTTCTCCCTCTCCCTCTGCCTCTGCCCCTCCTCCTGCTTGTGCTCTCCCTCTCACTATCTCTCTCTCTGCCAAGTGAATCTTTTAACTAAATAAAAAATAACAAATTATTTAGAAAGAACCACAATTGGTTGCCAAGATAGTAAATATTCATTTTAATCCAATTAACTAAAGTTAAGCAGGGATACGTGAAGACTGGAAATGATGGCCCGAGTGCCACTACAGTGGCAGTAAGCTGCATGCCTCCCTCATCGTGAGCACTGGGTATTGTATGGAAGTGTTGAATCACTATACCGTACCCCTGAAGCTAACACTACACTGTATGGGAATTTAAATAAAAACTTCAAAAAAAATTGCTGCCTATATCCCCACTCACCCCAGTGCTCTCAACGCCCCTTACTCAGCTCTTCTTTCCCCCTAGCACTTACAACTTCCCACATACAAAAGAACAGACTTCCTGTGTTTAAATAAGAATGTATATTCTATAAAGACAGGGATTTTTGTCTTATTTTTCACTGTGTCTAAAACAGTGCTCAGCACAGAGAAGGCCCGGAAGAATTATTTGGTGAATAAGTGAACGAATATAGATGCCTGATCTTTGTTTTGTAAACCACAAACTAGTTGGCAAGTGTGATTTCTTTTTTTTTTTTTTAAGATTTATTTATTTATTTATTTATTTATTTATTTATTTATTTATTTATTGAGAGAGAGAGACAGAGAGAGAACGAGAGCAGGGGGAAGGGCAGAGGGAGAAGGAGAGAATCCTCAAGAAGACTCTGCCCTGAGCCGGGAGCCCTATGTGGGGTTCGATCCCACAACCCTGAGATCATGACCTGAGCCAAAATCAGGAGTCAGTTGCTGGCTCTTTCTTGTGGCTGCTGAAGTGTCTGCCAATCCCAACGAATACTGCATTTATTGACCTCATTCTGTGATTAGAAGTTATGAGGAGAACAGTCCAGAGCTGAGAAAAGTATACGAAAAGAAGAAATAAGTGGTTAACAAGCACATGAGGCAAGAGTGTTTAACTTCAAGAATAATCAAAGAAATATATATGAAAGCAATAAGATCATTTTTCAACTATCATATTAGCAAAGGTTTTTATAATTATAATACTCTATGCTGGCAAAGGAACAGAGAAAAATGTACTTTTAGACACTGCCCTTTAGAAAATAGAGCCCTTCTGGAAAATTATTTGGTGAATGTGTCAAAAACCTTACAATATTCAGGAATTAATTTGCATAATTTACCCTAAATGTGGAAATAACTTTATGAGCAAAGATTTTATTACAGTTGTATTTACAAAAACAAAATTTGGAGGCAACTTAAATGACCCACAATAAGAAAATGATTAAGTAAACTATATATGGCTCATCAACTCAATTCCATTTGTAATGACTCATTAATACTTTAACAATGTGGAAGAGTCCTAGTGCGATGCTATATAACCCCCCCACCCCCAGCCAATTAGGGAAAAAAGATGGGAAGGAGGCAGGTGAGATATGGACAGAGCTGCGCTGGGTCCCAGGCTGTCTGACCCATCCATCGAATCCCACACCCTCAAAGACTGATGGGGTTTTCTGCTCTCCTGCATGTGAGAATTGTAGTTCCAATGTCTAGAAACCCTAGTGTTACCAAATTCTTATTCACAATCTTTCCTTGCAGCCCCAGGCACCCCAAGCACGTAGGCACCCAAAGCCCCAAGGCACCATTGCTGCCAAGGGGCCTTATGAATTAGGCCCCAGAGTGACCTCACTCCAAATTACATAAAAAATAAATACAAACAAAAACGTAAGACTAGAAGAGTCAAATAGACAACGGATGTATTTGTAGAAAAGTAAAGGGGAAGCGTATAAAAAAGTAAATCAGAATGAGGACTAATTGGGCATATAATAATGGTCTATCTGGATGGGCATCCTTTGGCCCTCAGAACCGCTTTATAATGGAAAGAACCATCCAGATAGCTCAGTCACAGGCCATTGTAAATACACTACAGCATGGCCTTACCACATCAATTTCTATTACCTCTGATACATCTAATCCCACGGCATTGTTTTTACACAGTAAGATGATTGGATCCACTCTGAAAAGTTTTGGCAGAATATATCACAGATTGGATCAACTTCATTTGTGAACATGAAAATGGGGGCTCATTGTTACACAGATAGCCTGCTGGGCCTTCGAGAACTTTGTATGTCATTTGATGTTTACTCATTGATCACGCATGTATTTAAGAACAGAAGGTGGCTTTTCCCAAACTAGTGATTCCTTTGGTAGCAAGAGACAGAAACCTGACTCATATTTGCTTAGAGAAGATTTATTTTAAAAGGGGGGGAGGGGTAACTCACAGAATAAAAAGAACTCTTTGTTCAACCGTGATCAGAAAAGACAAAAACCAAGAAACTTAGGAGATTCCAGGCATGAGAACCATGACTCCAGCGCCATTAGGTCTCTGTCTTTGTCTCTCACTGTCTCTGTCTCTCTCTCTGCTCACCTCAAACATTGTTTACCTTTCTATGCAAGCTTTCTTCTCTCCTGTTGCTGATTTTCTTCTTCTCTGACACTAGCAACAGCTTTGCCACTGGAGGGGAAAAGAGTCTGCCCACCACCCCATCTTAGGACTTCAGTTAAAAATAGCCAAGGCAGGGGTGCCTGGGTGGCTCAGTTGGTTAAGCATCCGACTCTTGGTTTCGGCTCAGGTCATGACCTCAGGGTCGTGGAATCGAGTCTGGTGTGGGGCTCCAGGCTCTGAGCTCAGAGCAGAGTCTGCTTGAGATTCTCCCTCCCTCTGCCTCTGACCCTCCCCCCTGCTCACGCACTCTCTCTCTCTAAAATAAATAAATCAATCTTAAAAAAAAAAAAAAGGAATGGAAGGAAGGAAGGAAGGAAGGAAGACCCAAGGCTGGCCCTCAGGTTCTTACTCTGATCAATCATTATAGTCAGGGAGATGGAGGGAGAGGGCTCACACAAGCAGAAAATAACTAAAATGTGTAACATTTATTGAAATTTACTATATGCCAGGCATCTAACACTTTATTTAGCAAACATTTATAAAGCATTTGGTACGTGCCCTGTTTTGGGTACATTATAGATATTAACCACTTAATCCTCACAACAACCCTTAGGCAGATGCTATGTTATTCCCATTTTATAGGTGAGCCACCTGCCATTTTATTACAGTTGTATTTACAAAAGCAAAATTTGGAGGCAACCTAAATGACCCACAATAAGAAAATGATTAATTAACTATATATGGCTCATCAACTCGATTCCATTTGTAATGACTCTTTAATACTTTAACAATGTGGAAGAGTCCTACTGGGATGCTACATAACGCCCCCCCCCTTCTTATAAGAGATAAGAAACTTGTCCCAGACCACATGGCTAGTAAATGGTAGAGCTGGAATGTGAAGCCAAGCAGTCTGGCTCCCAAGTTTATGCTTCCAACCAGACCGAGATACAGTCTCCCCAATTCACGGGGTGTAACCTACACATGAGGTAAATAGTATCATTACCACCATTTTACAAAGGGAGAAACGAGACACAGGATATGTCCATTAAGTCATAGGGTCAGGATTCAAACCGGTAGAGTCTGAGCAAAGCCCAGGCTTTGCAGCACTCTGCTGCGTTGCAGAGTTAGGGGATGAGGGGTGAGGTGCCGTGGAGAAGAGGGAGAGGCCTGAGAAGACATTATATCCATTGGATTCAGTACCGTGTGAAGAGCCAGTCCCACTTAGAAAGCCTTACCAGCCCCACTCTGACCTGGTGAGCCAGGCATGCTCAGCAGGAGAAAGCTGTGGGCAAGGCCAAGCAGAGGTCAAGGTCAAGGAAGAGAAAGCCAACAGAGCCATGGAAGAAAGCCAGGCCTAGAATAAGGGTCTTAGGAAAACTTGCACAAAGAGTGAGTCAGCCTGGGACATTGACCCTTCCCTGCGAGGGTATATACGAGAGAGTACAGAAGGCTGCTTTCAAGAAACCGCTGGAATTCTAGAGTTCCTACAGCACTGGTATGTCCTTGCCCTAGGAAAGTCACAGGACTGTGTCAACTTAGATTCCCTCAAAAATGTCTTCACCGAGCTATGATTTAATGTCATGCTCTCAGCTTTTATCAAGAACTCAGTTAAGTAATGTCCTTCTAAGGAACATCTCGTGGTCTTCAGAAAACCTGCAACTGAATACACTGTTCTTACCTTATGTAATGAGCATAACATTCTGCCCACAATTTAGAGTCAGAGAAGTATTTGTCTCTCCAGGCAAACATGTGCTCATTTTTATCACACAGTAGGAGTTACAGAGTACAACATGTTTCCCATTTTCCACTGGCCCCTGGGAACCTGAAGTTAAATTTTATGCTTCCTGTATCATCCCGGGTTCTTGGATGCCTCCTAATGAATTCTGCTTTCCCTTTTTGTCTTGAACCATCGCGGTGGTGGTGGTTTTTTTTTTTAACTTTTTTATTTTTTTGAGATTTTATTTATTTATTTGACAGAGAGAGAGAGGCAGCAAGAGAGGGAACACAGGCAGGGAGAGTAGGAGACGGAGAAGCAGACTCCCCGCTGAGCAGGGAGCCCAATGCGGGGCTCGATCCCAGGACCCTGGGATCATGACCTGAGCCAAAGGCAGACGCTTCACTGACTAAGTCACCCAGGCGCCCCCTTTTTAACTTTTTTATGGTGAGATAGAGCATACATACAAAGTAGTGTACAAAACAAAAACATACAGCATGACGATTATCTCAAGATAAATACCCATAGAAGCACCACCCAGGTCAATAAACAGGAATTGCCAGCACCCCAAAAGCACTTTCATCTTCCTCCCAAACACCACACACCCCTCATTCTCCTTCTTCTTCTTCCTTGTTCTGACTGCTTCACTTCTCTTTATATTCCTATTATCTAGCCACGGTAGACCCCTCAATACTATGGTTTAGGGCTGCACTTTTTATTTTAACCTTACCTGAATGAAATCCTGCACTATGTGGTCTTCTGCAACTGGCTAATTTCATTCAATATTACATCTGAGTATATCTACAATCCGTGTCATTGTTTATATTTGTAGGTGACCCATTTTTATATCTGTATAGACTGACTAGATCACAATTTATTTATCTATTTTCCTATTGCTCGGCATTACGGTTTTTTTCTTTTAATTTCCCTTGATTGTTACTGTGGCTGAGTACCTGTTTTGTGTGTTTATGAGTCATCTGGAAATCTTTTTTTTTTTGAGCCATCTTTTTGAACCAAGGAGATGGATTCTCACGTGGCACTTCCAGAAGGGACACAGCCTTGCCAACACCTTGAGTTTAGCCCAGCGAGACCCATTTTTGCCTTCTGATTCTAGGACTGTGAGGTAATAAATTTAGGTTGTCTCAAGCCCCTAAGTGTGTGGTGATTTGTTACAGTGGCCACAGGAGACGAATACGCCAGGAAAGGGAAGATGACCACTTCGATAATTAAAATAGTTTATATGAAAACAAATGAAATACTGCAATGATGTTTTTACATTATGGAGGCATTACAGTATTGCCCACTTTCTGTATTTAATATCCTATCACTTAAAATAGAAAAATGATTTTTAAAATTGAAGTATAATATGCATGCAGTGATAGGTACAGATCTTAAAAGTATAATTCAATGAGTTTTGACAAATGCATACATCTG
This sequence comes from Ailuropoda melanoleuca, assembly GCF_002007445.2. Classification (NCBI taxonomy): domain Eukaryota; kingdom Metazoa; phylum Chordata; class Mammalia; order Carnivora; family Ursidae; genus Ailuropoda; species Ailuropoda melanoleuca. Next base: position 23,735,926 of record NC_048235.1, on the reverse strand, counting down.
TGGAACTGACAACCAAATTAAGTTACAGAACATTTCCACTCCTCCACAAATGCCTTGTGTCCCTCTCTCTTCATTCCCCAATGCCTCCCTGACCCCACTTCAGAACTGCGGTCAAGATCACAGGAGATCATCTGATAAAAATGCTTTGTCGTTTCTTAAATGGTGCACACTTGCAAACAGTTATTTCCAACTCAGAACAGAAACTGGATGTTAACCATCTTTGGGCAATGGGGTAATAAGTGATTTTTTAAATTTTCTTATTATTTTTCTATATTTTTCAAGTTTGTACATTAACACACATTCCTCTTAAAATAAAAATGTCATTTAAAAATATTAGCACAGGAGTGTTTATCAAGTCTGATTTTGTATCACATATTCTTTTTTTGTTAGATTTTTATTTTAAAATTCTGATTCAATTAATAATTCCAATCTTCAAATATGTATTGGCACAAATCATGGTAGAGTCTTTTTCACTCCTATACAAGAAACAGCAGAAAGTAAGATAATAAGGATCCTACACTCTATTTGCTCATTTTATAAATCTAAGGAAAGCCTGAGACAGCATGAAATACACTGCTGCAATACTGTACTTAAAAATCAGCCACATCAGGGGCGCCTGGGTGGTGCAGTCGTTAAGCGTCTGCCTTCGGCTCAGGGCATGATCCCAGCGTTCCGGGATCGAGCCCCACATCAGGCTTCTCTGCTGGGAGCCTGCTTCTTCCTCTCCCACTCCCCCTGCTTCTGTTCCCTCTCTTGCTGGCTGTCTCTCTCTATGCCAAATAAATAAATAAAATCTTTAAAAAAAAAATCAGCCACATCATTCCGTACAACATGTCTGGTTGTTCAGATGCAAAATCCAGGGGCAAGGTCTATGACCCATTCTTTTTTGCTTCTCCAAACAAGCCAGCACATAGCAGGTGCTCAATGAATACTTGTCGGATACTTCTCTTTTCCTCATTGATTATGTCACCCTTCTAACTTGATCATCCTGTTACCAGCTAGCCCAAAATGTCCACGTTCTGATTTACCAGAACTTTACAGCAACCTCTGTTTCTCTACTGCTCAAATATAGTGTAGAATTGTTTTTAGATAGGAGTACGAATCACTTAGCTTTTATAAAAGTGATTTAGCTTCAAAAATTGCATAAATATCTAAATAATAATGATACCAAAGATCAACTATTTTATTAGAACTTTATTCTTCATAATTTATTTAAATTCAGTTAGCCAACATATAGTACATCATTAGTTTTTGATGTAGTGTTCATTGATTCATTAGTTGTGTATAACACCCAGTGCTTATCACATCACGTGCCCTTCTTAAGGCCCATCACCCAGTTACCCCATGTTCCTACCCACCTCCCCTTCTGCAACCCTCAGTTTGCTTCCCAGAGTCAAGAGTCGCTCATGGTTTGTCTCCTTCTCTGATTTCTTCCCATTCGGTTTTCCCTCCCTTCTCTTATTATCCTCTATGCTTTTTCTTATATTCCACATATGAGTGAAACCGTATGATAATTGTCTTTCTCTGCTTGACTTGTTTCACTTAGCATAATCCCCTCCAGTTCCATCCATGTTGATGCAAATGGTGGATATTTATCCTTTCTGATGCCTGAGTAATATTCCATTGTATATATGAACCACATCTTCTTTATCCATTCATCTGTTGAAGGGCATCTCAGCTCCTTCCACAGTTTGGCTATCATGGACATTGCTGCTATGAACACTGGGGTACATGTTCCCCTTCTTTTCACTACCTCTGTATCTTTGGGGTATATACCCAGTAGTGCAATGGCTGGGTCACAGGGTAGCTCTATTTTTAACTTCTTGAGGAACCTCCATACTGTTTTCCAGACTGGCTGCACCAGCTTGCATTTCCACCAACAGTGTAAGAGGGTTCCCCTTTCTCCACATCCTCACTAACATTTGTTGTTTCCTCTCTCGTTCATTTTAGCCATTCAAACTGGTGGAAGGTGGTATCTCATTGTGGTTTTGATTTGTATTTCCCTGTACTCTTCATGACTCATCATGGATGTAGGACCGTCAAATGATAGATTCGCCAGAGGCTGCAACCAGTGGGCGGACTGGGAGGGAAGAGAAGAGATGTTGGGTATTCAGCACCAAGAGGGAAAGACTTCCCGCAACAGCCTGTCCATATAATCCTTCCCATTGCCACTGTGAAGAGAGGAAGAAAGCAAAGAAATTGCTTTGAAGGGAACCTTGAAGGGAGTGTAATAGGGAACAGTATCTGGAATCACAGACATTACCCTGTAGAAGATGCTTTAAGTTTCAGAATGGCACAGCTCAGTGTAACAGCTTACACAAACTGAGGTCAAAACAATAATGGCGAACATTTTGTAAGTGTTTACTATGTGCTAGGCACTATTTTAAGCACTTCATAAACATTAATTCCTTTCTTTCTCACTACGATCCTAGGAGATGAGGGCCATGGTGCCCCCATTTAAGAGAGGAAGGCCACTTATTTAGCGGCATACATAGCATGGTATCAGAGCCCAGGCTCGCAATCATTACTCTACACTCACTCTGTAACCAGGACTGGAAAATGAAAGCATTTGCAGTCTGAATTGTAAATAATTACAGTCAAAAAGACAAAAAATTCTCATGAATTAGTACAGGATCTTTGAGAAAAAGAAGTGATCATTCAAACATGTACCCATGGGGAATGTGTAAACACATGGGACATTTAAGAAGATCAAAATACACAAACCTGGGACAACAGGAGAAGAAGTTCTAGGCAGGATCAGGAGGGAGACATTTCCCCAAGTCACACTTCTTAAATTACCCCCAGTTCCCCATTGGAAAGTAATAAAGTTAGTACCAGACCTAATGTCTCGTCTCTCTACTTGAAGTAAAAATTTAGCAGATAATATGTAGTTCACTCCACAGTCTGAATTTTGTTCCTCTCAATCCTTTCTGCTGTCATTTAAAAAGTCTGAATAAAGAACCGACCTCGGGGCTTACTGAGGTTCTATCAGAACCAGGTGAACCAGGCCAAAGAAACAAGCCCCCTTCGAGAATGACACCTTAAAGCTTATTTCCACAGAGTGTGCAACCGTGAGTCACTTTTGCACAGTTATTTCTTTGATCCCACAGGAGAACAATAAGAAAGATACTATCATAATCCTCATTTAGTAAAGAAGAAAGAAAGAGGCCCTGAGATGTGAAGGGACAGGCCTAAGCCCACACAGCTCACAAGTCCTACATGCAACACTAGAATCCAGGCCTTTTCAGGCCTTCTCTAATCCTGACCCATGTTAGTGACAACTGCCCAGATTGATTAACAAGCCACAAACCTGACTGATTGGCCTACCCTCTCGTGAGTTATCAGTGAGCAGTGAAATGTTCCGAAAGTGGACTGAGATAAGAATTAGAGCTTCGAGAACAGACTTAGAAAATGGAATCATCATCTTATAACAAATGCCCTGTTTTAGCACTTAGAATGTACCAGGCAGTGAGCGAAGTGCTTTATAGATATTACCTCATCTATCCCAAAAATATCCCTGTGAGGGATATATTATTAGCTCTATTTTAAAGATAAGGGATCTGAAGGTTAAACAGGTCAACTGACCAAGGGAACGGTTAGAATCCTGTATGACGGGGCACTGTGTTCTCCCAGCCAAGTGAGTCAACAGAGACAGGAACACCAGGCCTGCCCTCAGCACAGGGGCTGACCTGAGCGTCCCCGGGCTCAGTTCTCCACTCTCCCTCCCTCCTTACCTGCTGGCTCTGAACAATGAGGCTCTTTCTCTTTTGAGGTCTTCCTGGTGCAGGAAACCCCATCAGGCCTCTGGGAGGCTAGTGTTCTTCTGAAGCTTTTGTGACATTCCCCTCCCTCAATTCAGAAGGATCTGAATAAGCCAAAAAGAGGTTTACTCCCCTTGCAGGAATGTTTACTAGGACTCATGATGGGGCAAAAAATGTAAGAAAAATAATGCTTTCATGCAAAAACTTTTAAAAACCAAGATCAATGCCCCAAAAATCCACTTTAAATAAAGATGGGAGATCCAACCCTACACTTACTTGAACCACTCACTCCACCCACCCTCCACCCCATCAGAGTCCTGTCTGTATTGAAATTCCTGACATTTTGTTCACCGTGGACATCTTTTTGCATTGATTTTCATTTTGTAAAACATGGCACTAAAACATTCCTTATCTTGCTGACAGATGAGTTTTTTGGTTTTGTTCTGAGTCCCCTTAAATTTTGTGCTCAAGGCCTCACCCACCTTAGCTTGTCCTGATCCTGGACTGAGGACATAGAAGCCGGAATCACAGGCAGTGGGCCGTGATCTCCAGGTTACCGTTTTCTCCGCATGGTCGCTACCCTCCGTGTCAGCCCCACCAAGTGAGTGACCGCTGTGTGCACTCCAGTTCACAGCTGAGCTGTGCAGAAGGAGGAAACAGTCTTCTCTGCATTGCTCCAGAGTTATGTTTGGCTGTGTTTCTTTCTCCTCCTTAAAGGACACTTAAATCATCAGCTGAGTCATTTGCCATGAGGGAAATTCCTATCTTTGACACCCTCAAATCAGTGTTGACATGTAATTTTAATTATTGAATTTCTATCACTGTTTCTCTATGGCAGTGGCTCTCAGTCTTTAAAGACAAATCTCTATGTCCAAGCCGCTCCTCAGATTCATTAAATCAGTATCTCCAGAGGCAAGAGCCTGGCATTCGCGATCTTTAAAGCTTCCTGCGTGATTCCAATGTGCGGGCAAGGTTGAAAACGACTGCTCTAGCGAAAGGCTCACTTTTTATTTTCCTCCCTGGGATGGTTTTTCCTGAGGTCCATCGCAGGCACAGTATCAGTCAAGGCTCCAGGGTCTTGGAGCTGGATTCAATTCCTGGCTTTCCCACGTACTAGCTTTGTGACCCTGGACGAGAGACTTTTGTTTTCTCAACTATGCTATGGAGGTAATACCAGAATCTACCACTCGGACTTGTTGGAAGGCATCAAGCTGAGGCATCCGAAACACCCGGCACAGTGTCTGGTGTGCGTGTGCCTACATGCCCTCGCGCCCCACATGCTCTGTATGAGTTATTGGTGCTATTACTTACGCAGCCATCCTGCAGGCAGCATGAAAAGAAGCCCAGCGAATAAACAGATAAGGGCAGAACTTCTCTGTTGGGAACCAGGGCTGGGAGGAGACTCGGACCCACTCTCTTTTTCCAGTGTGTTGTGAACCCCTGGGAATTCTGGGAAATAATTTGAGGACCACCAGCATGGCATGTAACGACATTTGGAACCCAATTTTCCTGTCTGGGGTGGCTTTTTCTGCCTCAGAACGGCTCTGGCCCATTTCTCATCTCATTTTCAGGGGCAGGCATCCGCTGGCTGGGTTCTGGGGCTGCTCTCTGGCCACAGGACCTCACAGAGCAGGGCTGCTGGGCCCAAGTGGCATCCGGGGCCCCAGGTGGACTCGTGGGGTAAGCAGGCACTAAGTGGCCGCACTGACCCGCCCAAAAGATGCTGCTTTAAATTCCCAGGCCCCCGGCTGGATGCACGTCTCGTTTGGTTTTCAGGTGTGTGGTGGTAGCCAGGAGGGTTGAACGTGCTTCCTGTTCAAGAGTAGAGGAGCATCCAAGCGCCCCGTGCAGGAAGGACCCCTACGGCATCCTGGCTTGGCAAGGACGGCTCCCTCTGGGAAAGAGTAGCGTGCCTGTGTTCCCGTTTGAGAACAGCTGTGCTCTATTTGTCTCTTAGGCAGTGGTGAGTGTTTCTACCTAACCGATCAAAAATCCTGGCCCAGTTCGGAGACCTCTGCCCGCCTTGGGCTGATTCGGAGAGGGTGAGGCTGAAGGTAGAGACTGCGATCAGCGCGACTGTCGCTGGCTCTGCCTCAACAATCATCCCTGGCACAAAATTGGCCATATTTCCTCTTCCCTTCGGGAGGCCCATCGGGGCCCTGCTTGGTCGTGTGCCTTCCATCACTGCCTTTCATTTCTTCCAGTCAATATAGTGTCTTTTTCTTTTTTTCAGAAAGGAGTACTCCTTGTACCAAGGTAATCCCTGCATATATTCGATAGATAGTAAGAGTGTTTTGTTTTTTCCTCCCCTGAGCGCATTTCCAGACTCGTTTGGGAAGAGAGCTGAGATTTCATGCCATGGTGCGTTTAAAGTGTATGCTTTGATTGTTCTAGAAGCTATTTTCATTAGACCGGTAGTAGTTGGGCTCTTCCATTGCAACAGAAACCAACTTGTGCTGGCGTTAGCCAGAGAGGGGAATTTATTACAGCATAAAGGAATAGCTCACAGAAGCAAAGACAGGAGGGTGGCCAGGCCTCAGGAAGCAACGGGAAACAGAAAGCTGCCAGAACACTTCTGCCGTGTCTCATCTCTGAAGCTCTGCATGTATGCTGCTTTTGTCTCTCTGCGGCCTGGTTTTTACCACCTCTGTGTACAAGGAGGAATGCTGCTGTCATCCGAGCATGGCACTCATCACTTCCATGCAAAATGTGCTCAAAGTGACTCCTGGCTTTCAGTATTGATTCTTAGGGAAGAGAACGTGATTGGTCAGATTCTATCAGCAATGGTCAGTGGACAGATAGCCCAGAGACTGACTTCTCAACCAAGGTTCCCAGATCTGGATGATGACTAGGGTGCCTTGTGGGAGATTTTTTATATTTTTTAATACGGACCCAGGTTCCACTTTAGAATCTGTAGGAGTAGGGCCTGGGACTCTGCATTAAAAATCCCTCAAGCAATTCTGATGATAAATTAGATTGAGAGCCACTGAGACAAAACTCTCTGGTATCCATTAATCTTTCTACAAAGGTCTCACTGAAGACTGCCTGTTAAGCTCTCTGCTGTTTGTTGCAGGCTATTACTATCAGGCTAGAGTGAGCAATTCGTTCCAGTGCAAATACACGTGAGTGGGATGGGGAACTCCCTACGTACAGAGAACTGGCTGTAGAACCAGTCTAGTGGAAATCTGAGAAGACAGCTCAGAGTTGCATCTAGGATCACTGTTCTTAAAGGCTTCATGGTCAGGACTTTTAGACAAAATTTGAAGAACATTTCTTACCAGGTGTAATCTGGTTCAGTGTTAGCCAAGCAAATGATGCAGCTACTGTGGTCAGTGTGAGAGTCCAGAACAGGTTAAAAATCTAGGGCATCATGCCAAGGAAAAAATAGAGCTCCATCGGGAACAAAAACCATCTTAGAGACTCAAGCTAGTTTTTGGTTCCCATGTTTTTGTTTCTTACAACATGCTGTTTCTGCCACTTAATAAAGCTTCTGCACAGCCAAGGAAACAGTCAAAAAAACTAAGAGGCAACCCACGGAATGGGAGAAGATATTTGCAAATGACACTACAGATAAAAGAGTGGTATCCAAGATCTACAAAGNGGACACCACAGATAAAGGACTGGTATCCAAGATCTACAAAGAACTTCTCAAACCGACGCAATACACAAGAAACAAATAAATCATAAAATGGGCAGAAGATATGAACAGACACTTTTCCAATGAAGACATACAAATGGCTAACAGACACATGAAAAAATGTTCAAAATCATTAGCCATCAGGGAAATTCAAATCAAAACCACACTGAGATACCACCTTACACCAGGTAGAACGGCAAAAATGGACAAGGCAAGAAACAACAATTGTTGGAGAGGATGTGGAGAAAGGGGATCCCTCCTACATTGTTGGTGGGAATGCGAGTTGGTACAGCCACTGTGGAAAACAGTGTGGAGGTCCCTTAAAAAGTTAAAAATTGAACGACCCTATGATCCAGCAATTGCGCTACTGGGTATTTACCCCAAAGATACAGACATAGTGAAGAGAAAGGCCGTATGCACTCCAATGTTCATAGCAGCATTGTCCACAATAGCTAAATAGTGGAAGGAGCCGAGATGCTCTTCAACAGATGACTGGATTAAGAAGCTGTGGTCCATATATACAATGGAATGTTACTCAGCCATCGAGAGGAACGATTTCTCAACATTTGCTGCAACATGGACGGGACTGGAGGAGATAATGCTNGACTGGAGGAGGAGATAATGCTAAGCGAAATAAGTCAAGCAGAGAAAAGCAATTATCATATGGTTTCACTCATTTATGGAACATAAGAACTGGGAAGATCGGTAGGAGAAGAAAGGGATAAAGAAAGAGGGGGTAAACAGAAGGGGGAATGAACCATGAGAGACTATGGACTCTGGGAAACAAACCGAGGGCTTCAGAGGGTAGGGGGGTGGGGGAATAGGATAGGCTGGTGATGGGTATTAAGGAGAGCACGTATTGCATGGTGCACTGGGTGTTATACGCAAGTAATGAAGGATGGAACTTTACATCAAAAACTAGGGATGTACTGTATGGTGACTATCATAATATAATAAAAAAATATTTTAAAAAATAAACTATTACCTCTTCTCTTTTTAAATGTCTATTGCTTTGTTCTTTAAGACTTAACTCGTGTTTTCCACTTACAGAAAGTCTTCTCTGACTCCTAGTCTATTCATCTTTGATTCTGCTCCTTTAATATCCTCTATGTACCATGATCATATCGTGGATCATAACCGTGTTTCTTCTCCATCACCCCCACTTGATGATGGGTACTTGGCCCTTTGGTAACTAAATCTACCTATATGGGGGTTGGTGTGAACTGGACTTCTACTGAACTGATATGGCCCCTGGCTTCCCTTCTGTCCCTCGCATCCCCCTTATTTTAACAGTCAGAGCCACCAATCTCGAAGCCATTCCAGGATCTGAGATCACTCATCCCTGAGTCAGAAAATTAAGAAGCCCTAAACCTGTGGCCTTGCATCCAGTAGACCACGCTTAAGACACACTTTAGCACCGTGATAAATTCTGAAGATGTTTTATTTGAGTTTCACCCAATGATACTCTAGCTAAATCAGCCATAATTCATTAAGAAGGATTCAGATATTAGCTCATTTAACTCCTACAACAAGCCTACAAAGAAAGCTTTATAGGGAAACCTGGGAGTAGAAAGATGACGTAATCTGCCTTGGCTACACCACCAATGTCAGAACCAAGATCAAAACCCAGATCTGACCCCAAACCCTTATGCTCTTAAACACCAGGCTGCACTTTAGGCTTCTCTCAAACTTATTTCACATAGTTAGTTGGTTAGCTAGTTAGTTACCTTACGTAGTTAGCTACCTTTCCAGGTTTATGCCTTATTTTCTGAATTAGAATATTTAATAAGTATTTGTTGGTTGAATATATACAATGATGGATGATACATCACTGATCTGAACTAAAAAGAAAAGTGGCTAACGTCCTATCAAGTACAGAATAATTTTTTATTAGTATTATCTAAAAGCTTCCAATCAATGTGCGACTATGCTTATTTGCACCTCTTCTACTGAACATGGCTGAGGAAAAGATTTCTCCACGGTTGTCCATGGAACAACTGAACGCCAAGGAAGCCCTACCTCCACGGAGCTATTTGCTTTAGGGGTGGCCCCTACATGGTAGGGTCTGAGGATGTGCGCGTGCTGTATGAGGACAGGGTGATGGGGCCAGCCACAGCTCTCAGGGTATTCATGGCTGAGTCATCAGGGTCACACAAGCCAAGCCTGAAATTGGGCAGGAGGGGAGAGCACTGCATACACAGGTCCCCCAAACACAACACCGACATATCTGACAGCCCACACAAGAACGCATTCATCATTTGCCTTAAAGGAGGGATTTTTAAGAAGATACAAGAGTTCTAGGGGATATCAGAAATAGTTTGCATTAATTATAAGTGAGGACGTAGAAAGAGAATTTTATCAGAATTATGTACCCCTCCATGCTAAAATATGGTTCAAAGGCTAGAAACCTAAAGAGATGCACTTTGACATAAAGCACACCTGAAGCAAATATTACACTGTATGTTAACCAAAAAAAAATTTTTTTTAAAGATTTTATTTATTTTAGAGAGACAGTGCACAAGCTGGGGGAGGGGCGGAGGGAAAGGGAGAGGCAGAGAGAGAATCTCAAGCAGACTCCCTGCTGAGCACAGAGCCTGAGGCAGGGCTTGATCCCACAACTCCCCCCCCCCCCCAAAAAATTTAAACACAAACTTAAAAAAAAAAAAAAAAAAAGTAGCGGTAAAGCCCATCTATTCCAACAAATGAGATGAAACGTAGATGGTGAGGAGTCAATAGCCAAGACTTTTCCCTCCAGAGATGACAGCAAACTAGTCCAGAACCTTGTAGAGACGACAGGTGCACCAGGCAGACATATGATCCTATACTTGGAAGCAAGAGAGGGAAGGGCTGACTCAAGCAGGCTCAGGTGTCACCTCCTTAAAGTGAAACATTCTCCTCCAGCTTCATTAGCAAACTTTTCTTTCTAAATGCAAAGGGTCATCATGTCTAGGCTTCCTCCAAGGGCAGAAAGCCAAAGCACGCTGCAGTGTGACAAATGAAGCAGCCCCATAAGCATAAAGAACAGGGAACTGGCAGCTTTGCCACGACTTTGAACTTGAGGGATGAGCAGGTGACAGAAGTATAGGCTGGAGGGTAGAGATGGGGGGATAACCACATTTTATTTCTTAATGTATTAAAGTTAAGATGCTGGTGACACTCATGAAATACCCAGCAAGCTGGTAAAGAACTTCTGGAACTCAAAGGAGGCGTCAGGGCAATAGATTTTAGGAACTCTTTGCAGGGAGGTGATAAAATCTTGTGCGTCTCAGGGAGACGGTAAAGCAAGGTGAGGACCAAGGACACAAGCTTAGGGAAATGTACACTGGCTGAGGCATTCTGGTTACACAGTCCCCAAGTTTCTCCTCTTCTCGTATAGAGATTCCTCTTAGCCCTGAGAAATTCCTAATGCTTCTCTTATTCTCTTCCCTTCTACCTTGAGCAGTAGTCATACACTTTCTCCCCAAACCTGACAGTCAAACAGAGCCTTGGAATAAATGACTTTACTCAGCAAGGCCATAAAAAACGTTGTAGTAGAGTGCAGTGTTAGAATGGATTAATAACCTTTTTCAAGAATAAAGAACTATGGTATCTGAGACAGCGTAAGATTCCTATTGCATTGATCTGTATATTTTGAGCAAAAAATCACTTGTAAGAATGTTTTAACTTGTAAGTTGGAACTTTACTACATCTAATTTTTAAAAGCTCCCCTCCTATTCCTTCTCCCCGAACACTGACAGAACACAAGGAAGTTGCCTGCCTGTATAAGGAATACAGGATTTAACACAAATGTTAGGACTTAAGGTTTCATTTATTATTTTACCTGTCTTTCCTGAATTTCCTGAATCATCATTAAGTGACTGTTTGTAGTTCCCACATTTCTCTCACTATATACACAGAATGAACGAAAGTCATGGTCATTGTTCCCTGAGGGGCCCCTTATACATTTAAAGCAAGCTTGCAGAAGTACAGTGTAATCGCTCAAACACTCAACAGAGAAAGTGATTGGGTTTCAGCTGTCTACACTGAAAACTGTTTCATAACATTCTACCTAGTGTGTATGCAGTTTCAACACAGCTCAGGACTGAATAAGCACTAGAGTGAGGTGGGAAGAATGCTAACCCAGGTGTTCTTGACATTATCTGATAAAGGGAACTCAAAAGGCTTGGTGTTGGCTGGTTGATGGATAAGCTTTGTGACAGTAATGAGGCAGGAGCAGCGTAGTTTGTTTTACAACCCCCCCTACGAAAGATTAACCCAGTTTTCTCAGTGCTCCCTAAGGAAGTCCTAAATAAGGACTTTTATCAAATGTGGACTCAAAAAAACCCCCACAGTATCATTGATAGAAACATTTTACAAACACACAGAAATAAGGGTAGAACTTTTCAACACTCTGGACCAGAGGTCTTCATATGGGGTATGTTTAACCCTATGAGGGGTACCCTAAAACTTTTCAAGGGGTCCTTGAGTAAGGGTAATTTAAAGGAATCTTCTTCCATATTACCTCCTCTTATACATTACCCTTCCATCAAACTGAGCAGTCTGAAAAACAAAACACTGTATTCACAATATTTCTTCCATTCAAAGGCACACCGTTCACCTTCCCAACCTACACCAGGCTGTACCTCGCTGAGGCATTAAGGTCTAAGGCGTACACAGTGTTAGTCCTTGGGGCTTCCTGACTTTCCCTATTCTATATTTCTATTGAGGGAGATTTAGAGACAGGGCATTTGGGGAATTATTAGAATGTGTTCAAAATTTGGATAATGTGGTAAAAAGCAGGGTACAGTGGGAGTAAGGGGGATTTTTATGTAACAAATTGGCCACTTTCTATCTTTAGATTCCTGCCAAGGAAGAAATAGACCCTTCTAGATGAAACCCTACCAGCAAAGCAGGAAGTACCTGTAAGAAATGCTGAATGCAATAGATTTTCACATAAGTAACTTTTCCTGCTATTTAAAATCTTCTTTAGAACAATCACTGATTGGAAAGTAAGCAGTCAAAATAAGAATAGTTTGGCAATGCTGATCGTTTTTAATTGTAACTTGAAATATTTTTCAGGATGACTAGAATTTTCATGATGCACATTCAATAAAAACTGCAAAGAAAACTTTTTATGATCATATCATGAAATATTTACTCCAAATACATCAAATCTCAATTTAATCTCATGAGATGATTACTACTTCGTGCCTCCATTAACAGAAAATATATTAAAATCTGGCTGCCACACCAGTTAGTTTTTAGCAGCCTATAACATTTTATAGGAAAAGTCTGATCCTATCTAATAAATTTAATGTTATATTTTGATTCCTAGTTCTACCAAAAGCCAAACACTTACCTTCGTTCCATATACACACAAAGCTTTATTGAAAGAGTATTTTGCATTATCACCCCACTTGTTATAAGTTATTATCAATAACTTTTAATTTTAGCTTACAGATAGCTGTGATTGTTACAAGTTAAATAATGAGAAATAGTATATTTATCTTGCTTCGTAAAAAATTGTTAACTCTATGTGATTTTAAGCCTTGACTACTTTTAGTAATCTCTTACAAGAAATGTTTGGTGATGTTCTTGATGATTTTTGTAATATTCTTCAAAATTCATTAACACATTTGAGTTTTCAAGTCAGACTTTTCCTGACAGACAAGAAGTCTGATTTGGTCATTTGATTTAATGATGAGATGGTAGATCTTTGACTTGGTTTCATATATGGTGGACATTTACCATAAACTGATTAAATCTGCAGCGCCAAGGTTTTCATGAAGTATATATTTAATGAAGCATTTATTAGGATCAAAATATATTTAAAGCACTAATTCTATCAAAAGAATGTATCTGGAAGGTGTTTTGAAAGTAACAGACTGGATTTCCCAACTGAGTTATATATATTGAATTAAATAAAGCTTTTCTTAATTAAAAAGTAACAGTTACAATTAAAAATCATTTGATAGTCTTGGTAAAGCCCTCGGGGTTTATATCCCCAAATTTGAGAATGAGTAATTCTAAGTAACAAACTCTTCTAAATGTTAGGCAGCTACCAATTTTCTGTTTTCAACAAAAAATTAACAATAAACTAATCATGCTGTCAGCTGAAGGATGATTAAAACCACAATGTGATTTTGGCATGGAATTTTAAAAACTGAGTGACATTGTTTTAATAAAGCTACTTCCATTCCCATCTCTTTATTTAGGGTCTGTTTTCAGCACTGACATAGAAATGAAAGACAGAAATAAAATTAATGGTGAACCCTCCTTCATTCTAGCAATGCCATTTATCCAAGGATATATAAACAAATCAGAAAAATAATCTCATTAAAAGAGGACTTTCAAAAACTTTACATTTAATAAGTATCAATTTTTTAAAATATATTTCTATTTTGATCAATTACATAAACTAATTTAAACTCAATACAGAAGAAATTTAGCACAGCTTTAAGATCATAAAAAATAAAGTTTTAAATGTATATACTTATTTTTGTTCCAAACAGTCTGACAGTGTGACCGATATGATTTTCAAGCCTAAAACTATATAGTAAAATTCTAAGGCAACCAACTGCAGGAATATGAAAATCTGATCAAATGGAATTGACCCCTGTCCCTCAAGCCAGCCTCCTATTCCCAAACATTCTAAGCTTCTCTGGGGAAGGCACGTGTTGCTGGTGGTGGTTAGAAAGTGATCGCCTTGGGGCGCCTGGGTGGCACAGCGGTTAAGCGTCTGCCTTCGGCTCAGGGCGTGATCCCGGCCTTCGGCTCAGGGCGTGATCCCGGCCTTCGGCTCAGGGCGTGATCCCGGCGTTACAGGATCGAGCCCCACGTCAGGCTTCTCTGCTGTGGGCCTGCTTCTTCCTCTCCCACTCCCCCTGCTTGTGTTCCCTTTCTCGCTGGCTGTCTCTATCTCTGTCAAATAAATAAATAAAATCTTTAAAAAAAAAAAAAAAGAAAGTGATCACCTTGTTAGGTGGTTAGAAAGTGATCAGTTGGGGCTTAGCTTAGTGACCAGTCTGCACAAGTTTCATTACGTTTACTTTCGTCCTGTGTGACGGTACAGACTAAAACATACACTTTCCCCTCTCATTATTATTGCAATAATGTGATCTCACATTTTCACAATTCAATTTTTTTGGGTCCCATCTAGGTATTATGGTAGGGTTTTGCTGTGTTACATTAGGATAAAATCTTGTGAAGAAATTGCAATGAAAGTACAAGTTCAAGAAAAAAGATTTAAAATTTTTAATATTTGTGTATTTTTCTTTGTATATTTTCTATAGTGGTTGATGGTATTGAATTTCTATGCTATCCCGACTCCACTGGGTATATCTGAAAGAGTAAGGAACATTCTATTTTAAAATGTCAATATTTATACTATGCTGGAAATTATATCCCTTTGCCAATGTTTAAACGTAGGGGCAGCTTTAAATACACAGTGTTAATAGTTTCCTCTTAAAACTAGTTTTTAAAAAAGTATTAGGGAGTACGGTGCGTAAAAGTTTGAAAAATCACTGCTCCAGACAAAGGAAAAGCAAGCAATGACCTTTTCAAAGCCAAAGATAGTTGGAGCACATTTTTTAAATCAGCAGCGCAGTCTGAACTAGGAAGGAGAGCTTAACATTTGTTTGCTTTTCCTGACACCTAGAGGGAAAGCCAAGTATAGACAGGGATTAACCATTACTGCTACTGAGTCAGTGTCTAAAAATGTATTTACAGTGCATAGTAACAGGGAAGGGAGCAGCCCAGCCTGTATCTATCTCTGCCCACACGGCAACTCCTTTCTCAGAGAGTAGTCAACACTACCATGCTCTCCACCCTTTGCAATTTCAGAAAAAGGTACTGATCTTATGGAATGCATTTTACCACCACTAATTATTTTTAACTGAGCATCCCTTAAGTGTTAGGTTCTGGGGATACAATATGTTAAGAACCTGTGCTTGAAGAATTTACACTCTCGGAGGAACAGAAAAAGACAAGGAGATAAATATGAATCTGTGCAATGAGTAAACAGAGGAAATTATTGCCAAAAGTCTGAGCAGTCAGGGAAGGAAAACGCTGAAATCAAAGTAGTTCTTAAAAAAAAAACAGAAGCAAGAGCACAAGATTGATAGGCTAATTTGCTGGGGACTGACACAGGCTGGTGTAGGTGTGATGCAGGTATGATGGTGAGTAGAATAGTGATTAGCCCAGAGCAGATGGCTGCTATAAAAACTGGAAGGTAGCTGGAAACCACACTGTGGAGGGGGCTAAATGCCAGTGGAGACCTGCGTTTTGCCCTAGGAGAAATGGGAAGGTTTCTGCAATCAATGTGCAACATTTTAGTAAGATTTTTTAATGACAGTAGTACATAGGAAGAGACAGCAAGAGAGAAGAGTCAGTTAAATTTGAGCAACAGTCTGCGGAGCCAGGATGAAAGCAGACTGGGGTAAGGATACAGTGACTGGAAAATATTCAAAGGACATAATGCTAAGTGGGGAGGGGAAACCACAAGTAATTCCAAGGCTTCAAGCCTATGTGACTGGGCAAATCACGGACTGGACCCATTGACAACAAATCCCAAAGCAAAGTAGGTTAATGATCGAGGGACAGAGTCAGCAAGCAGGAATGCACACATGAAGGGGAAGGTCCAATCTCTGAATCCTCTGCCATCACTGGCTATAGACAAAAGCATACAATTTCTCCTATTTTGTTCTCTTGTTCAACAGAAGAAAAAAGGATTCATATTCTAAATTTGTTGATCATACTATGTGACTCTACAATGATTTTTCAGTATTCACCCTAAAGAAACCCAGACAACACTCACTTAGAAGTTCAGAAGCAGATTTAGCTTAAAGTCTCAAAATCATCAGCCTTTCACTCAAGGATTAATATAGGAGCCATAAAAACAATTACCTCCACCTCTCAGCCCCTCATCAGCCTCATTACAGTCCTCACCTTGAGAACACAGTGAAAAACATTTTAAAATAAAACCTGTTCTTTCCCCCACTTACCCCCATCCCCAACAAGCCTTGGAAGCTATCACCTTTGAAGTTAACAGTATCTCATACGTTCCATTCAAACAGAACACCGAATTATTTCCTGACATGCAATATTTACCAGGAAATACTGAAAACATCTAGTTTAAACTGCAGCAAGAGGACATTCATACTATCTAGGACAGCCTCTCAGTTCTTAGAATATCAAATGACCTGAGGTCTCTGAGGGGAGGTGGCATAACAGAGGGGTAAAGTGCAGAAACTCAAGCTGGACTGCCTAAGTGTGACATTCCCGCTACTTAATCTTGGCCAAGGTAAGCTCTCTGTACCTCAGTATTTCCATCTGTAAAATGAAGATGATGATGCCCGCCCTACAGGATTCTTATAAACAACGGACTGAAGTGCTTTCACAGTGTTCAATGGTAGGTGCAATTCTCACTGGGCCTGACCATCCAGCTCTAGGTTATCACGTTACCACAGCTCATTTCCTACTTATTGATGGAACTCACACACTTCTATAGCCCGAGGAGGCAGGAGTAGACTGCTGGCCAGATGGCCTCTATTCCAAGTACTCGACTCTGCTACAGCAGCACGAAGACAGCTCGAGAGAACATGGAAACAGATGAGTATGGTAGCTGTGTTCCAGTAAGGCTTTACAGAAACAAATTTAATTTCACGTTATTTTCACACTACAAAGTAATATTATTCTTCTGATTTTTTTTAACTATTTAAAAATGTAAAAACCACACTTAGTTCATAGGCCATACAGAAACAGGCAGCAGGCTGGATTTGGCCCATGGGTGGCAGTTTGCCAACCCCTGCTCTAGACTCAGAAGTTTATGGGCTTTGGAAGCTTTGTGGGGGCGGAGAGCTTTGAAATATGGGTTTGCAGTGCAGAAGAAAGGGAACTTCTAAGTATAATAGAAAAAAAATACTATTTAATGCTGCCATTCATTGACTACTACTGGGTTCAACCATGTGCAGAACATTTCTGGGATCCCACACTGTGGGAACCAAAGATGTAGAGGTCCCAGTACCTGCTCGAGGAGTTTACACTTCTCCACAGTAGCTTAGGAACCCGAAGTCTGCCTTCAGAATACAACATATCCTATCAGCGTTCACAGCAAGCAGCTTCATTGGTGAGCCTGCAAACAGCAATTATCTTTACTGCTTCCTCTCAATAATTTCAACACCCACTCTTTCCCTCCCCCCAAATTATTGTTCTGCATGACCATTTTGGGGGGTAACAGTCATGGTGACGTACTAAAAAGAGCAAGTCAACTGGTCCTATCTTTATAAAATATGACCATTTAACCTAGTCTTCAAAGATCCATATCTCCCTTTCAATAGGTAATGCATTGCTGGCTCCTATGGTTGTTCACTTCAATCCAGGTAGAAATTTGTCCCCAGGAGGCAGATTAAACAGGGCTATTGTTAGGCAAAAAAGAACTTCAGAAAAACATTTTTTTCACAGCATATGCTTTGAAGTGTTTTATCCAAAAGAACATGAAACAAATAAAACACAGACAAAATACAGTTGCTCTGGCATAGATCTTGGTTCTAAAGACTGTGGATTTGAAATAATACAGCAGAAACCAGAATGTCATAACAAGTGAAAATCAGAAAGCAAAGAAATTAACATAGCTAATGATTAAGGAAGAAACAAAGGGTTGTTTGCAAATAATAATTAATAAACGTTAATATCATTATAGCATATAGTATATATTAAAACAATGTTATTAATAATAAAAATGACAAGAATAAGATATTACTAATACTGCTGATTTTCTGGAATACTAAATGGCATTCGCCTCTTAAGCACTTTCCTTGCAAGAAGTAGCAAAAGTGAAAACTTCAAATACAACCGAACACAACAAAAGTCAAACAGTAGAAAGCAGTACTCCTGATGTTTAAGATCATCTCATCAGAACAGGCATGATAAGTCTCAGCAAAATCCAAATACAAAGTCCATTTGATCGACGGAGTATCAAATTGGAGAGGAGGGTGGAGACTGATCAGAGCAATTACAAATGGTTAGGACGAGGATGGTGTCAGCAAGACGAAGGGCTAGGAGGAGCCCAAGGCTCAGCTCCTCCACAAAAACAACAAAAATGATAGAAAACAACTACAAAACGACAAAAATAGGGAAAGCTATGTTTCCCTGAGACAGGGAAATCTCTGGACGACAATGCAGCAGCAAAAACCCTGCAGAGCAAAAAAAGAAGGAAAAAAAAAAAAAACCAAACCCAAAGGAAGCCGCCTGGAAAAGCACAGGACGCATTGTAGCTGTGGCACCTCGTCTCCCCGTCCAGAACAGCTGGGTGCTGGGAGAGTTCCTGCAGAGATTTCACCGCCCGCGGAAGGAGAGGGGAACCCCAGCAAGCCTCGCCGCTGTGGATGTCTGCAGCCTTTGCTAACGAGGACCCCACAGTCTTGACCAAGGCGGATCCCAGCTGCTGCATCTCCTCCTCGGGGCTGGCTGTGGCTGCAGGCAAACCTGCCCCCAGAGGCCCCAGAGGAGGCTACGGCCCACTCTCAGAGATTGGGATGCCACAGCACCCTGCCATATACAGGACCAGAGCTGCTACTGCTCTGTTCCCGTCCCCCACCCCCAGGGTCGCAACTTTCTCCCACCATTACTGGGATCTCTGTTGCTGCTCTGAGCCCTGCCCTCAAAGTCCCACGTCACACTTTCACTGCCATCCCTGGGGCCATGCTGCCACTACTCTGAGACCTGCCCCCACAGGTCCCAGCTCAGGGCTCTGACATCGTTGTAGTCGCCGAGCTCCCACTCTTCTGCAACCTTCCCCCAGGTCCTGACATGTGGCCTTGGTGGGCCTCCATCAGGAATGTGCTACCGCTGCTGCTGCTGCTATTCTGAGACTGCTCCCTGGGACCAGAGTTAAGAGTCTGACCCACCATCCCCAGGCTGGGCTGCGACCGCACGCCACCCCTTGGGCCCAAGCCGCCCCTGCACCCTGTCATCCCAGGGCCTGTGCTGCTGTAGCTCCCTCCCCATCACCCCACCTGAGTCACTGAGAGGAGCCCCACAGACTCAAACCCTGGTTTCACAGATCAGCCCGTATCTGCACGTCAGACACCGGTGCCCACAGCCCCTCAGCTAGAAACTTCTCCCACGGGCAAAAAAGGAAACCTGAAGGACCCCAGCAGCCTTTGCCTGTGAGGATCCCTACAGCCCTCACCACCACCGCCACCCGCAAGGACCTCTGCAGAGAGAACGGCAGGAGCTCGGCCCCTCCAATGATGCGAGTTCTCTTAAAACAAGTGACGTCGAGCCATTTACTGCAAGTAACAGATGGTTATTACAGATTCAAGAACAGGTTTGGACTAAAAAATATAAAAATTACTGGAGAGGCTGTGACTACCAATGAAGACGCCGCTGCTACATTTTTGGCACAGTTGAAGAAGTTGATTAAAGAGAAAGGATACTTGGGGCGCATGGATGGCTCAGTCAGTTAAGCGTCCAACTCTTGATTTTGGCTTAGGTCATGATCTCAGGATCATGAGACTGATCCACATCAGGCTCCACACTGGGTGTGGAACCTGCTTAAGATTCTCTCTCTCCTTCTCCGTCTGCCCCTCCCCCCCAAAAAAGAGAAAGAACACGGCCCAAAGCAAGTCTTCAACTGCAATGAAATCAGGCTCTTCTGGAAGAAGGCGCCCAATAGAACATACCTTCGTAAAAGTGCAAGAGGGGTACCAGGGCATAAAACAGAAGAAGTCAACTCTGTACTATGTAACAACACTTACGCAAGGCATATGATACACCCAGGCAGAGGGTACAGAGCAAAGAACCCATGCACTCTCAAAAACGAAAACAAAAATTATCTGCCCATGTTCTGGCAACATAATCAGAAAGCATGGGTGAGAGCCATCTTTTTTCTGGAATGGTTCCACCAGTGCTTCATCCTGAAAGAGAAAAAAAGACTTGGAAGAGGAAGGGTTGGAATTTAAAGTCCTATTAATAACAGTGCCAGTACCTGGCCATCCTGAATCTGCTTGCTATGAAAATGAAAATGTTGAAGTTGCATTTTAACCTCCATATACTGTGGCCACGACATCAGTTGCTTTGTGAAAGCCACATACACCTGCCTCGTATTTGATTGCATTCGACCATCAATTGGTGCAGACCCTAATCTGGACATAATGCAGGGCTGGAAATCGTTCATTATTGCTGACGCAGTAACTTTCATCAAAGCTGCAATGGATGAATTAAAACCAGAGACTGTATATGCCGTCTAAACTTATCAAGTGAAGCCGAGGATAATTTTAAAGGCTTCCCAGGGATTGATGGAGAAGTTCGGAGAATCATTCACACAGCAAGACAAGCTGTTGGAGAGGAATTGCCAACATTCTTGATGAAGTAGAACATATTGAAGGCCACGGAGAAGTGTTAGCAAATGAGGACTTAGAAGAACTTCCTGAATCATGTAGAGAAGAGGAAGATGAAAAAGAAACTTAAGCAGAACCATCAATGTAGACATTCCCCAAATTTGCTGGCATATATCGAATTGCACAAACATTGAAGGACAAAATTATGGAATACAATCCTCAGATGGAACACATTAAAGTCACCCATATGATCACCAAAGGATCACAACTTCTACAGCAATACTTTGATGAGTTACAAAGACAACCATTTCTGATTATAATGTTCTTCTGAAAGATTTCAGCAAAAAAACCCTTCAACTGTGGAGGATCCCCAACCATCAACATCGTCTGCTCCTGCCATCCAACCACTGACACTATCATGGCTCAACGATTCAGGATCACCCAAATCAGATGATCCTCCTTCTGACATACTGTCGGAAAGCCAACAGTGGCTTAACACTACCGTCACAGTGCTTACGTCATTCGCCTCACTTCATCTCACCATGCAGGCATTTTATCATCTCGCATCATCACAAGAAGAAACTTGAGTACAGTACAATATTTTGAGAAGGACCACATTCGTATAACTTTTATTATAGTATATTGTTGTAATCGTTCTACTTCATTATGAGTGATTGTTGTTAATTTCTTACTGTGTCTAACTTACAAATTAAATATCATATGTAAGTGTGCATAAGAAAAAATATAGTATATATAAGGTTTGGTACTATCTGTGGTTTTAGGTATTCACTGGAGGTATCCCCAATGGACAAAGGGGAGACTACCACACAATGAATAAAATGAAAAATTCAATAGAGAACTTCAACAGCAGACTCAAATAAGGCAGAAGAAAAAAACACGAGAACCTGAAGACAGATCTCTTGATATCATCCAGAGGATAAAAAAAAATAGAATAAAAAAAAGAGAGAGGACAGCACAGACTCAGCCCAGTGGAGGGATGGTAGCAGAATCTATGGGCTGTGTGGCAGGCTCACCCACAGGGAGGAAGGTAGCAAGGACCACCACTGCTGGGGAGAGAAGATGCTTGGAGTTCATGGTTTAGGCAACCTACACCTCCTCCTGAGTGAAGATGGCACTGCCCACGGGGGACTGGCCGTCTTAGGGACCCTGCACCCGGGTGGGTAGCCCAGAGCACAGTGCTCTGACACTTCTCAGACCACCATGGGCCAGATATTCTCCCTTCTAGGCCCCCGAGCTAAGGACAAGGGCCTGCTGGTCTGGGCTGCAGAGTGGTGTGTGCACTGTGCTGGGTGGGGACAAGGACAAGGTGCAGAAAGCTGACTCATTGGGGATTCTCTCCTTTGGGTCTCACTGTCCCACCCCTCAGCTCCTTTACTAGAGCTGAGCACCAAGGGCTTTGGAAGGCTGGGACCCTCTTCTCCACCTTCAATCTCACTGTGTGCAGGTTGCCCTTCTCTTGGCAGTCCACACCCAGCAACCACTGGATACTCCTGCTCTGGGCCCACAGGACTGAAGGACTGGAACTTTTATGTTCTTACAGGCCCTAAGACTTGGAAAAGAGGACACAGATTTGAATCCTAGCAAACAGCAGAATGTCCGGTTCAGCCACTGAATGTGGCTTCACAATGCAGCAAGTAGGATTGTTGACGCCTGCCTCACTAGGTTTAAATGGTACACCTCACACACACCTTTTAAAAATATCATTCATAGAGGTACCTGGGTGGCTCAGGCAGTTAAGTGGCTGACTCTTGATTTCAGCTCAGGTCATGATCCCAGGGTCCTTAGGATCAAGCCCTGAGTTGGGCTCCACACTCAGTGGGGAGTCTGCTTGAGATTCTCTCTCTCCCTCTGTTCCTCCCCCCACTCACACTCACTCTCTTAAATAAATAAATCCTTTAAAAGAACTGTCATTCATATAAATATATTTTTTAAAAAAAGAGTAAAGAAAGCTTACTTGAACTATGGGACATCAACTGAAACAATATTTGCTTTATGGGAGTCCCAGAAGGAGGGAAAAAAGAGAGAGATAGAAAATTTATTTAAAGATAATGGCTGAAAATCTCCCAAATCTGGGGAGATATGGTCATCCAGGTACATGAAACTCAAAGATCCCAAATAGATTCAACCCAAAGAAATCTTTACTGAGATACATTATAATAAAAAAATCTCAAAAATCAAAGAAAAAGAGAATTTTGAAAGCAGCAGAAGAAAAAAGTCTGATACCAGCAGATTTCTCAACAGAAACTTTGCAGGCCAGGAGAGTGCAGGATGATACATTCTAAATGCTCAAAGAAAAAACTGTCAACTGTCAACCAAGAATAGTTTACTTAGCAAAGCTGTCCTTCAGAAATGAAGGAGAGAGAGACTTTCCGAGACAAAAAAAAAAAAAACAAAACAAAAAAAACCCAAACCAAAACACCGAGGGAATTTATCACCACTAGACCTGCCTTACAAGAAATGCTAAAGGAATGCTTAATTTTTGAGTTCAGTTGTTGTCACTTGCTTACACAAGATTGTTGTAACTATGAGAGATACTTTGAAAGCTTCATGGTAATCACAAAGCCAAAGCCTATAACAGATACACAAATGATAAAAAGAAAGCATACCACTACAAAAAAACCATCAACTCACAAAGACAGACAGAAAGGAAAAAAGGAACTACAAAACAATCAGAAAGCAATTAACAAAGTGGAGATACTAAGTCCCTATCTACAAATAATTACTCTAAGTGCAAATGGTTTAAATTCTCTAATTAAAAGACACAGAGTGGCTAAATAGATACAAAAACAAAACCTAACTATATGCTGCCATTAAGAGACTCACTTAAGTTTTCAGGGCACTTAAAGCTAAAAGTGAAGGGATAGAAAAAGATATTCCATACAAATGGAAAACAAAAGAGAAGAGAAGTAGCTATACTTACACTGGACAAAATAGACTTTAACTCAAAAGCTGTAACAAGAGACAAAGAAGGTTATTATATAACAATAATGAGGGCCAACTCATCAAAAGGATATAACAATTATTTATGTACCCAATACTGAGCACCTAAGCATATTAATTATTAACAGATCCCAAAAAACCCAAAAATAGACAGCAAAATAATGGTAGAGTATTTCAATACCCCACTTTTAACAATGGACAGATCATCCAGACAGAAAATCAATAAGGAAATAAGAGACTTGTGTGATACTTTAAACAAAATGGACCTAACAGACATATACAGTATATTTCAACCAATAGCAGCAGAATACACGTTCTTCTCAAGCACACATAGAATACTCTCCAGGACAGATCATATGTTAGGTCACAAAACAAGTCTCAAAAAATTCAAGACGACTGAAGTCACATCAACTATCTTTCTGACCACAATGGTATGAAACTACAAATCAATGACAGGAGGAAAGCTGGAAAAGTTCACAAATACGTGGAAATTAAACAAAACACTTCTGAGGAACCAATGGGTCAAAGAAGAAATCAAGAGAACTCAAAAAATATCTTGATACAAACAGTACATACACAATGGATTATTATTCAGCCATAAAGAAAAAGGAAATACTGTCATTTGCAATAGTGTGAATGAACCTGGAAAGGTAAGTGAAATAAGGCTGATGGACAAAAACAAATACTGCATGGTATCACTTATATGCAGAATCTTTAAAAAAAAAAGGCTAATATCATAGAAATATAACAGAATGGTGGTCGCCAAGGGCTGGGGATGGAAGAGATGGGGTAATATAGGTCAAAGGATACAAATTTTCAGTCATAAGAAGAGTTAAGTTCTGAGGACATAATGTACAGCAGTACTGACTATGGTTAATAACATGGTATCTTATACTTGAAAGCTGCTGAGAGAAGACCTTAAGCATTCTCTCTCACACACACACACACACACACACACAGCTAACTATATAAAGTGATGTGATCTTGGTAATTGTTTCACAATGTACATCAAATCATCACATTTACACTTTAAATATATACACTTACATTTGTCAGTTACTTCTCAATAGTTTTTAAAAAATGAGAGTAAAACATCACCAAATAAAATATCTGACTGAGTCAAAAGGATATTGACAGCTTGTAATGCTGAAGGTCTTAAAAAGAAATACAACAGGAGTTTGTCAGTACTTGGGTTATTTTGCAAAAAGAAAAAAATCGGCCCAGAAATTAGAAGTCTGACTTAAAAACAAACAAACAAAACAAGAGGCAATATTTCCTTGCCATTCTCAGATTTCCCCACTGCAATTTCAGCTGCTGATGAGCAACTGTAGAAGCTGACAACAGATAATTACGGTTTTGCTGTAACATGAATTTGAATTCTAAGGTTAAGGTGGCTATGTGGGAAAAAAGCACCTAAAAAGCGTGCCAGTAGACCTCCCAGCACCCACATCTCAAGAGTGATTTGTTGTTCTCCCCTACTCTACCCTGGCCCCATAACTCAGTAAGGATTTAAAGGTAATTCTTTGACACTCGCAACCCTACTTTATATATATGTTATATGGTGCTATTTAGGATTCACAAAAATCTCAGCATACATCCATTTCACCCCCAAAGTTTGCTGCATAAATGTAAAACATTTCGATTTCCTTGTTTTACTATAATCTGTATCAGTTTGTCTAAGGGCATCGCAATCCCTTGTGCCTCCTGTTATCCACTTATTAGGTCTATATTCTTATTCTACAACTACAGCTCAAAGGCAAAATTCATTCTTTCTACAGCATTGTGGAGAGAATTCTCAGACCAAGAAAAATGTCTTCTTTTTTCCTATGCACCAGGGTTAGAAGCCTCTATAAAATTCATTTAATTCATTAAAATAAAGTAGCATCACAACTGTTAATAGAAAGTAAAAGAAACAAATTGTTCATGAAAAGCTATAGGGGGAAATTCAATTCAGAAAATATTTTCAGCTTCTAGGTAAGAGTTTTGCTTTTTCAACTCCATAAACCCACTTTCGTTTTTAGAATTAGTTAAGAATTAACTATTTAACATTTAGTGGTCACTCACTATGTAAAATCAACTTGTAATAAAAACATAAGACATGTTAAAAAGCATTATTTGACTTTATTAACCTTACTCATCATGTTGAATATAATGCAAAATTAAGTGGTGACCCTTATTTTTAGTCTATTTCAAAGCATGGTCTCTTAGATTTAAGAATTAGGGCAGATAAATGTCACAAGAGGGAGGGGAATCAAAAAATGAAGTCCAAAAAACCCCACTGATATGTTTATGTGTGAAAAAGTTTGAGCTACAGCCCTTATATTCCTCTAAATGGTATTTTCTTCTGACTTTCCATTAACCTCACCAGTAACTGAATTCTTAACAAGACCCTATAATCTACCACAAGTCTTCCAACTACAAACTGAAAAGAAATGTAGGCAGATATGTGTACCAGGTACTTTATGAAATTCACCATGCACAGCTGAACTTCACACATAGAATTCAAAAATCAAAAGGATTTTGATTGATATTGTGATTTGATTGTGACATTCTTAAAACCCAAAGGCTACATAAGGCCTTCCAATCTTTCCTTCACTGTAAGAAATGACTTGATCTAATGTTAATGTAGAAATACATTATACATTTTAACATCAATAAGATATGACATTCAAGGGGAGCGCCAATAAGCCCTTGCATTTTAAAACCAAGAGGGACACATCTTGGACATTTTAAATTATAAAAGTCAATTCTAAGCAGGAACTGTTACTGTGTAACAAATACTGCTCATATCAAAAGTGCTGGTGACAAAAAATTCAATATGCCCTCCCCACACAATCTGTTCACACATATTTATATATAACTTTAACTGTAGTAAGATTGTAAATGTTTAAGTTGCTTAAATTTTGCACCACAGGACTAATTCAGTAAGTATTCATCTGCTACCTCTTTGTAGCAACTCCAGTTAGAGTGAATGATCCATGGGCAAAGGGCAAAAATGCTGTTATTTTCTAGAATGTGGCATTTGTGGAGCTGGAGTGCCCTCTACTGGTAATGAAGAAGACACACTCATAAGCTGTCCTGCGTGCATTTTCTCATTAATTCGGAGTTCACATCCATCTTGAAGCATTCGAACTGCTATTCGGGCAATGTTCTTAGAGTCGTCAAGACCACTGTGAGGCCGCCCATCATAATCCATTCCTAGCTTTTCAAGCATTATTGTCAATTTGGTTTGGCTTCTAGGAACCTGGAAAATAAACAGCTTAGTAAATAATTCTTTAGTAGTCTGTAAGTCACTGTGAAAAATAAGAAAAAGGGGGGCGCCTGGGTGGCACAGCGGTTAAGCGTCTGCCTTCGGCTCAGGGCGTGATCCCAGCGTTATGGGATCGAGCCACATCAGGCTCCCCACTATGAGCCTGCTTCTTCCTCTCCCACTCCCCCTGCTTGTGTTTCCTCTCTCACTGGCTGTCTCTATCTCTGTCAAAAAAAAAAAAAAAATCTTTAAAAAAAAAAAAAAAAAAAAAAGAAAAATAAGAAAAGGAAAATTAACCATAATAACTAAAGTTAGGCAAAGGGCAACTACTCTTAGTCAAATGAAGCAAATAAATAACTCAAACCTTCAGAGCTTTAAAAAAATTATCTCAAAAATGAAAATACATATAAACAGGTAGAATACTCAAGACATCCAAACAGTTTGCAGTTTTATAATTTGACAAATCATTTATGAAAGGAAATGTATTGTTCTGGGCATCTAAGTTGAAGCTCTACCATTTTTTTTTTTTTTTAAGTAGGCTTCCCACCCAGCGTGGAGCCTATCATGGGGCTTGAACTCACAACCCTGAGATCAAGACCTGAGCCGAGATCAAGAGTCGGACACGTAACTAAGCCACCCAGGCACCGCAAAGCTCTACCATTTTAAGCCAAACATTCTTTTCCACGGCATTTTACTATGATGTATTATTTTATTTGACAGACTCCTTAGACAGATACACCAAAAAAAACTAGCCTTTCTATGACTAATGATAATGAAAATCCAGCATGAAAGAAATTATCATGAGGTATTTTTCAACCTATTTAAATACCTGCTCCAATTTGATAAGTGTAAAAATCTCACTGCCCAAATTTCAATATGCCCCTCCACTTTTGAGAACCACTATTCTATCTTCTGTTTATGTGAAGTTTTATATTCTGTAGTTTGTATAGCTATGACATCTTGGGGCCTCAGCTTCTTCATCTGAAAAATAAGACTAATAGTTATAATCCTTACTCACTGGGTTATAGGGAAAATCACAAAGCAAATGATATAAAAGCACCATGATAAACATCATTATCGTAAACTGTAATACTGCAATGCATTCTGTTCCTTCCATTTAATATCACCTAGAAAAATGTGCTTGCAAAAGTAACTTTTCCAACATGTTGGAACAACTTAGGTGAAATGAACTATTCCTAGACACACACATCCTACCAAGACTGAATCATGAAGAAAACAGAAAATCTGAACAGACCTACAATAAGTAAAAAGGAAGGAATTATTAATCAAAACTCTCCCAACAAAGAGAAGCCCAGGACCTGATGACTTTGATGGTGAATTCTACAAAACATTTAAATAAGTCTTAACACCAATCCTTTTCAAAATCTTGCAAAACACTGAAGAGGAAAGAACACTTCCTAAGTCATTTGATGAGGTTAGCATTATCCTGATATCAAGCCCAAAGACACTAGAATAAAACTAGAGCATTATCCCTTATAAATACTGATACAAAAATCCTCAACAGGCGTGCCTGGGTGGCTCGGTTGTTAAGCGTCTGCCTTCGGCTCAGGGTGCAATCCCAGAGTCCTGGGATCGAGCCCCACATCAGGCTCCTCCACTGGGAGCCTGCTTCTTCCTCTCCCACTCCCCCTGCTTGTGTTCCCTCTCTCGCTGGCTATGTCTCTGTCAAATAAATAAATAAAATATTAAAAAAAATTCTCAACAATACTAGCAAACCAAATTTAGGATATTAAATGGATTATACACCATGACTAAGTGAGATTTATTCTTGGAAAGCAAGGATAGTTTAACATACAAAAGTAATCAATATAACAAACCACATTAACAAAATGGAAGGGAAAAAACACATGATGACCTCAACTGATGCAGAAAAGGCATCTGACAAAATTAAATACCCTTTCATGAGAAAAATACTCAACAAACTAGGAACAGAAGAAAACTACCTCAAAATAATAAAGGTCATATATAAAAAAATTTAGAGTGAACATCATATTCAACGGTGAGAAGGCTGAAAGCTTTTCCTCTAAGATCAGGAACAAGATAGGGATGCGCACTTTCACCAGTTCCATTCAAAATAATATCAGAAATTCCAACCAGAACAAGTAGGCATGAAAAAAAATAAAAGGGATCTGAATTGGAAAGGAAGAAGTAAAGCAATCTTTGTTTGCAGATGTCATGATCTTATATGCACAAAGACCTAATGATTCCACTAAAAAACTGTCAGAATTAATAAGACAGCAAAGTCACAGGATACGAAGTCAACACACAAAAATCAGGTGCATTTCTATACACAAACAATGAAGAATTCAAAAAGGAAATTAAGAAAACAATTTTATTTCACTAGCAAAAAAAAAAATTTTTTTTTAACCAAAGAGGTGAAGCTTGTACATCAAAAACTACAAAATGTTGCTGAAAGAAATTAAAGACAACATAAATAAATGGGAAGACATCTGTGTTCATAAATTGAAAAATTTAATATTATCCAGCTATCAATAATACCCAATATGATCTATAAATTCAAAGCAATCACTAATAAAACATTAACTCAAAATGGATCAAAGACCTAAACCTAAGACTCAAAACTATAAAATTCTTAGAAGAAAACCTAAAGGAGAAGTTTCATGGCACTGGATTTGGCAATGGTTTCTTGGATACAACACCAAAAGCAGAGGCAACAAAAGAAAAACTAGATAAACTGAACTTCATAAAAGTTTAAAACTTTTGTATATCAATGGGTACACTATCAACAGAGAAAAGCAGCCCATGGAATGGAAGAAAATATCTGGAAATCATAGATCTGAAAAAGGATTAGTATCCAGAATATATAAAGAATTCCTGAGTCCCTGAATAGCTCAGTCAGTTAAGCATCTTCCTTTGGTTCAGGTCATGATCCTAGGTCCCTGGGATTGAGTCCTGCATTGGGCTCCCTGCTCAACAAGGAGTCTGCTTCTCCCTCTCCCTCTACGCCTCCCTCCTGCTCGTGCTCTCTCTAATAAATAAAATTAAAAAAAAAAAAAAAGAATTCCTAAAACTCAACAATAAAAAAAAAAACCTACTTGATTTCAAAATGGGCAAAGGACTTGAACAGACATATCTCCAAATACATACAACTGACCAATAAGCACACAAAAAGCTGCTCAACATTACTAATCATTCTGGAAGTACAAATCAATACCACAATGAGATACCACTTCATACCCACTATTTTATTTTATTTTATTTTATTTTTTTTAAAGATTTTATTTATTTGACAGAGATAGAGACAGCCAGTGAGAGAGGGAACACAAGCAGGGGGAGTGGGAGAGGAAGAAGCAGGCTCATAGCAGAGGAGCCTGATGTGGGGCTCGATCCCATAATGCTGGGATCACGCCCTGAGCCGAAGGCAGACGCTTAACCGCTGTGCCACCCAGGCGCCCCCATACCGACTATTTTAAAAAAAGGCAAGAAAATGGAAAATAAGCTTTGGCAAGGATAGAGAACTGGAACCCTTGTGCATTACTGGTGAGAACGTAAAATGGTGCCACTGCTATAATGTGAAAATCCTCCAAAAATTAAATGCAGAATTACTGTATGATCCAATTCCACTTCTGGGTATATACCGAAAGAACTGAAAGCAGGGACTCAGTTATTTTTACATCCACATTCACTGGAGCATCATTCACAACAGCCAAAGGGTGGAAGCAACCCAAGTGTCTACCAACAGATGAATGGATAAACAAAATGTGATATAAATGTAATGAAATACTTTTTTCACGTTCAAAAGTAAGGAACTTCTCAAATAATGGAATTATTTAGCTTTACAGAGGAAGGAAATTCTGACACATGCTATAACATGTATGAATCTTGAAGACATTATGCTAAGTGAAATATGCCAGTAACAAAAGGACAAATACTGTATGACTCCAGTTATATGAGATACCTAGAGTGGTACAATTCAGAGACAGAAAGCAGAATGGTGGTTACTAGGGGCCAAAGAAAGGGGAAATAGAGAGCCACTCTTTAAAAGGTATAGTTTCAATTTTGGAAGATAAAAATGTTCTGGAACTGAATGGTGGCAATGATTCCATGACAGTATGAATATTCTTGTTGACACTAAACTGTGTACTTAATGGTTAAGATGGTAAATTTTGTTATGTATATTTTACTATATGAGAGAGAGAGATAATATGAAAAGTCCTGGATAGTGCCAGAAAAATGACTGACTCTATTAAACAAAGGCCAATTCAATCATGTCTAAAATTTAATAGCTGTGTGAAAACCTGGATGAAGAATGCATAAACCTCACACTTCCTCTGGCCTGGCAAGGAAAAGTTCTCAGCAAGATGACTGACTTGAAAAGCGAATGGTAGGAAAATAGTAGGCCAAAATTTGCTGAATGGTTTTAAGAAGAGCTACAAAAACTAGCCTAGACATTTTCATTACATAAACCAATTCAAGAAATCTCTGTAAGGCCCTGGATAAAACATTTAGCTTCCAGTGACAAGATTCTTGGATTTTGAAGAAAATTGAGTCTTTGGAAAAATCATATTGCAAAAAAAAAAAATCTTAAATGTTCACACTTTTGCTTGGGCTTGACAGTGAGAAAAGCTGTTTGCAAGTCTCAAGACCTACTGAAAGCCATTTGGAAAAACTGTAGAAAATTAGACAGTATTTTTCTTCCCTTCGAACACCAGAGTACGAGTAGGTATAAAAAACCCTTTCTCAGACTCTCCTGCTCAGCCACATAACCTGACTCTGAAAAGAGCTTTGTAATGTACAATCTGATCATACTCTAGAGATGAGATTTACTGATATGCCTTTAGAATAGTTGTGGATTTCTGCAAAAGAAGACGGTCCAGTCATTCATAGAAAAGCAATGAACATTTTGCTGCAGCTTTCAACCTTTTTATATGTGCGAGTAAGCCTCGTCTTATTTAACAAGATGAAGAGCAAGGGCAGAAGTTGTCTAATTTCAGTTGAAAACGAAATCCATGAAAACTTATCTCAAATCCAACCCAGAACTGAGTATTTGTACAGGAAAAAAAAAAAAGACAAAAACAAAAGAACAAAAACAAACACAGCTTTTGCCTTCCCAAAGTGTATTTCATTCTACTTTAACTTCAAAAATGACATTTCTTTTTTTTTTTAAGATTTTTATTTATTTATTTGACACAGAGAGAGAGCCAACAAGCGAGAGTGGGAACATAAGCAGGGGGAGTGGGCCCAGAACGCCGGGATCACACCCTGAGCTGAAGGCAGATGCTTAACGACTGAGCCACCCAGGCGCCCCCAAAAATGACATTTTAATGCATACACAGAACTACTGAAGAAACAAACATGTTTGTATAATTTTGTAAATTCTGAAACTACATTTGAGTATGATCATGCCACACATAGATAAGTTCATTTTCTAAAATCTAGTATAAAATTGTCTGTAATCTATATTTTTATTCATAATGTTTCAGCCTACTTACAGAAAAATCCAACCCACTTTAAGCCAGCTATTAAACAGAGAAGTATTATGCTTGCCCTCTAAGTTTCTTTCTTATTTTTTTTTTTAAAGATTTTATTTATTCGACAGAGATAGAGACAGCCAGCGAGAGAGGGAACACAAGCAGGGGGAGTGGGAGAGGAAGAAGCAGGCTCATAGCAGAGGAGCCTGATGTGGGGCTCGATCCCATAATGCCGGATCATGCCCTGAGCCGAAGGCAGACGTTTAACCACTGTGCCACCCAGGCGCCCCATCCCTCTAAGTTTCTTAAACGTGTGAGAAGGAAAGAGATACTTTCAAATTTAATGATCTATTTCCACTCCTAAGAAAGGTTGGGTAAAAAGTCATTTTCAGTTTTAAAAAGGAGAACAGAATACTTTGTACATGCCAAAGACTATACATTGTTAGTATCAGAAAAAAAGAAAAGAGCACCCTAATAAATTGGTCAACATAAACAGATCCACAAAAAAATACTATTCTCTACTCAAAAGAGCGCTGGCAATGTTAATGCCTTACTATATCTACAACTTTCTGAACACTCTAATGTATTGTGAGCTGTGGATGTTTTTATACAGACTTGAAAATTATTTTATGGCTTCACTAATTATTAATAATTATCCTTAGACTAAATAGAGTTAAAGGTTTGAGAAAGACACGCTAACATAAGAATGCATTGTCGCCTGGGAGGTATACCAAAAAAAAAAAAAAAAAAAAAAAAAAAAAAAAAAAAAAGCAAACCTAAAGATGACTGAGCCCCTACAAATTTATATGAAACACAGAGGATAGAGGCACATTTGAATTAATATCACAGGACACAATTAGCAAAATCCAGACAGTGGGAAAATGGAAAAATGGCTCCATGTCTTTCTTTCTTTTATTTTTTTTAAGATCTTAATTATTTGTCAAAGAGAGAGAGAGATGGCACAAGCAGGGGGAGTAGCAGGAAGAGGGAGAAGCGGGCTCCCCACTGAGCAAGGAGCCTGATGTGATGTGGGACTTGATCCCAGGACCTTGGGATCACAACCCCAGCACAAGGCAGACACCTAACCAATTGAGCCACCCAGGTGTCCCAAAACGGCTCCATTTCTTTAAAAAATAATAATAATAAATCATTAGAGAGAAAAAGGAGGTGGAAAAGGAATTTAGAGATTAAAAAACTTAAGAGACACGTCAATGAACTGTAAGTGTGTGGATCTTATTCTGATCCTGATTCAAAACACAAAAGGTAAAAGGAAAAAAAAAAAAAGAGGTGAAGGGGATTAAGAGGTATAAACTCCCAGTAATAAAAAAAAGTCATGGGGATGAAATGTACAGCCCAAGGATACAGTCAATAATACTGTAGTAACGGTGTATGCTAGCAGATGGTAACACATATGATGGTGAGCACGGCATAATGTACAGAACTGTCCAATCACTATGTCGTATGCCTGAAACTAATAAATGTCAACTATACTTCAATTTTAAAAATTAACCAAAAATTTAAAAAGAAAGAACCAAGATGCCCTTCAACAGATGACTGGATTAAGTAGTTGTGGTCCATATATACAATGGAATATTACTCAGCTATCAGAAAGAACAAATTCTCAACATTTGCTGCAACATGGACGGCACTGGAGGAGATAATGCTAAGTGAAATAAGTCAAGCAGAGAAAGACAATTATCATATGATTTCTCTCATCTATGGAACATAAGAACTAGGAAGATCGGTAGGGGAAGAAAGGGATAAAGAAAGGGGGGTAATCAGAAGGGGGAATGAAACATGAGAGACTATGGACTCTGAGAAACAAACTGAGGGCCTCAGAGGGGAGGGGGGTGGGGGAATGGGATAGACTGGTGATGGGTAGTAAGGAGGGCACGTATTGCATGGTGCACTGGGTGTTAAACGCAATAATGAAGCATCGAAATTTGCATCGGAATCCGGGGATGTACTGTATGGTGACTAACATAATACAATAGAAAAACATTAAAATAAAAAAAATAATAAAAATTTAAAAAAGAAAACTATGACATTTGATGATATTAAAGAATTACTGTTGATTTTTTTCTAAGCGTGACAATGGTATGATGGTTATGTTTTTTAAACAGTTCCTTATTTTTTGGAGCAATGAAATGTTTATAGATCAAATGAAATAACGTTTGAGATCTGCTTCAAAAGAGTAAGGAAAGGGGAAAGTGGGTAGAGATACAGAGGAAACAAGGTTGGCTATGAGCTTATACCTGTTAAAACTGGGTCATGAGGGTTCATCACACCTGTCAACTTTTGTACATATTTGTAATTTTCCATAACAAGTTTTTTTTTGAAAAATCACAAAATAAGTGAAAAGTTCGATACGTTCACAAAAAAGGAAAAAAATATTTACCAAATATAATCAAAGGACTAGTATCCAAGATAAATATCTATAAACAATCACAAATTGTAATCTACAATTACAAAAGGACAGATCACCCAATTTTTTAAAATGGGAAGATTTAAACAGGGACTTCACAAAATAAATTCGAATTGCTAATAACCATAGAAAAACAAGCTCAAGCTCCACCTCATGAGTAATTAGGCAAATGCAAATCAGAATCTTAAGGAGATGGCAACCCACGTCCACCAGATTTATAAACATTTAAACTGTCTGGCAATACCAGATGCTGGCAAAGACGTGGAGCAATTACAAATTCACCCACTCTTCTGGGGAGAGTGCAAATTGGTACACCCCCCTCGGAAAACTATTTTTGCATCACCTAACGTCAATGATGCACATATCCTATAAACCAGCAATTCTACTTGGTTTATACCCTGGAGAAATGAGTGCACAAAGGCACCAGAAGACATGTGCAAGAATGTTTATAGCACCACTGTTCCTAAAAGCTACCAAAATGGCCAAAGTAGGACAGACAAACAAACTCCTATATATTCACACAATGAAATTTTCCACAGCAATAAAATAAACTAACTACAGCTACATACATAACATCAATGAATCTCAAACACAATCCTGAGGAAAAAAGCAAAATGAACAATTCAGCCAGTATGATGCTAATTATACCATGTTCAAAAAGAGGGAAAAGTAAACTATATGGTAAAAGGATATACACATAAATATTAAAGCTATAAAGAAAAACAAAAAAATGATTTCCATGAAAGTATGAACTATTTGGGGGGCCCTCTGGGAGAAAAGAAAGCAGTTGAGTGGAAGGTACAAGGGATTTCACTTTAAAATAATCAAACTCCACTTTTCTTTATGTACATTTCTCAGCTTTAAAAAATGTTAAAACTACAAAAAGAGTTAAGGGAAAGAACTTTTTCTCACAAAACTACTTTAGGATTTGCTTCACCAAAATGAGGTTGTAAAGGAAGAAAGAAAATGACAAAAAGTCTAACACATGATAGAGAAGCAAGAAAAGAATCTCCTAGGATGATTTTAGAAGAAGCCTGAAGAACAAATAGTTCAGACTAGAACAGGACTAAAGGCTGCAGGAAGGTAGTCTCCAAGGAAAAAAGGAAAGGAAAGGAAAGGAGAAAGGAAACGAAAAGAAAGGAAGAAAGGAAGAAAACTCACCACTGAGTGTTCTGAATCCTGAGAATGATTTACAGTTTGAATGGAAAGTAAAGGATAAGAAAACAACTGAAGGCACCTGTAAAATCTGGGGAGAAGGTGTGAACACCCTCCGCTGCTACAGGTACATAAGCACTGAATGATGATTTGATTATAAAGATAATGTAACTAATGAAGAAGACACGCAGAGGGGAAGGACATGCAGGTATGGTGGCTTTTTCATAGAGCTAAATCTTCATCTTCCATGGCAGGAACTCCATACATATCTCAAACTGAAAATTCAAGAAATAGGATAAGCATATCATTTAGAACTATGAAGGTAAATAAACTATGAAGGTAAGAAATATCTACAAACAGCTGGAAGTGTTTGCCTCAGGAGAATAAGAGGAGTAAGGAGAAAAAGAGCCAGTACTGATGAGGGCCGTAGTGGATGAATGCCATTTTTCATAAGCCTTGTAGTACTACTTTAAAAATTTACACTACACATATGTATTAACTTTGATAAAATTAAAATTCAGTGGGGAGCATTTATTCCACAAACGATTCACATACTGAACACCCACACAGTTTCAAACCGCTCCCTGAAGATCATGTATTTACAGCTAACCTATTCAAATAATGGTAACAGATTGGAAAAAAAAAAAAAAAAACAGCTCAACTTTCTAAACTCATATGATCATCCTGTTTGGATTGTAAAAACTTAAAACTAAAGTATAGAGCCTTTTCCTGTGAAAAGCACCTAGTAAATCACAACTTAACATACATGCAAAATGTAATAAATTTATCGTTAAGAGCACAATAAAACAGAAATTTTACCTTGTAAAAGTTTCCATACGACTTTCGAATATTGATCCACTTTTTAGCAAAAGGAGGATATTTGAGCCTGCTTAGCCGGCACTGAATGTTCAGGAACTTACTCATATCCCACGAACTTGTAAAATCAAAAACAGGGGTGGAAAAATGATAAAATAAATGCTATACTATTCTTACTAGTATTTTAAGTCATTCTATTTGTTTTTTATTTACGTGTCACCTTTTTTTCTGATATTCACACATATCATCAAGCTTGGAAAATTAACCTTCCTCCAAAATACTATTTCAAAAATAAACAACAAAGAAAAGTAGAAATCAGGTATATCAAATTTTTTCATAAAAAAATCTTACTGGGCTAATCATGATCACGTTCATGGTTCTGATTACTTGGGTGGACCTCTATCTTGTTAATTATCTTTTCATAATCCCAAAATAACTCTGCTAAGCTTACTTTTAAGGCCAGGTTAATCGCATTAGGAAGTTCTTTGAGGGTGTACTTTGAAACAAACTAAAACGAAAAAGCAAATGAACAAAATATTTGAAAGACGAAAGTAGTTGTTATTAAGTGGTGAGAACACAATTTGTTCTGTTATAGCATGTTTCTATAACACTAATCAACTTACGTAGTTAAGTAGGAACATACTGATTGTGTAATAAGGAAATCGTGTTGTTTCATACATGGTTTTTCCTAGGGAAAGGGAGGTAATACAACAGCCATACAAATTATAACCTTCAGCAGGAAAGAAAAAAGCTCTCAATTCAGCTGCTGTACTGCCAACAGGAGTACTTTCAAGTATATTTAAAAAAAAATTAAAAACGAGTGCTTGTCCCCAGGATCCTACTGTTTCCATGCATTTATAATATCCTCTGAGGCAACTTCCACTAACTCGGAGCTCCCTGCCTGAGCTGCCCAAATTATTTCTGGAGGTACGAGCGATGTCTCAGAACGTGAGGCTTTTACAGAATCACACATACTGTGTTATGACAGAAACACCTACATACTTTAGCAGGAACACTGCTCATTCAGGTTTAAAATTGATAGGTTTCTAAATAGGTCAACCAACATTTTCCAAAATTTCTATTTTTAAACACAATTATAATGTGACTACACTCAACGCTTTTTTCCTATGTAAGGGTCACTAAAAAACCCTTTAGGTAAGTGACATCTCAGTTTTAGTGTACAATCTGTCCATAGTTTGAAAGACAAGTTGATTAGGACTTCCTTCTTCAACCTTAATAGCATTATGGTATAGGAGCTGCCTTGGCACAATGCCTGTAATCCTTGTTTCAATCCTTCTAATCTTCCCTCTAAGCTTTCCAACTAACGAACACTTTTGAGCACACATTCTGAGTTCAGACTTTAGGAAGCACTATGGAAGACTATCAAGTACCAGAAGTTCTCATTCAGAAAGGATTTTTAATCTCCCTGCGAATAAGTCTTACATAAATAAAGTTTAGATATCAGAATACTCAGTCAGATGGCAGCACAAATGGTACATATATAAAAGACTATAAGACATTTTTTTTCCCAAAAAAAAAATCAGTGTGAGTTGTAGTATGTGGAGTAAAACAAAACGGCTTTGAATAATAAAGAAGCAGTAAAGGAAGAAAGCCTTCCAGTAGAGAGGAAAGCATGAATAGGTGCACAGAGAAAGGACACACCATGTGATTCATGGCCAGCATGCACACAGTGGACCAGAATGGCAGGTGGATCAGGCTACACAGGTGGGGTGAGGTTAGATAAGAGAAACTTGAAAGCAAGACTAAGAGTCTGAACTTCTTCGAGCAAGGAAGTGTCATGATAAAAACTGACTTTAGTAAAGTCATTTTAGTTTTACATATTAATTATCTTTCTCTAGTTCTCTAGCTCTGGATTAAACTATTATCATTCTTTCCCTCCTCTTTTTTTGGTCCTTAGGATGCAAAGTTTAAGTAGAAAAAAACAAAACAAAGTTTAGGTAGAAA
This sequence comes from Ailuropoda melanoleuca, assembly GCF_002007445.2. Taxonomy (NCBI): domain Eukaryota; kingdom Metazoa; phylum Chordata; class Mammalia; order Carnivora; family Ursidae; genus Ailuropoda; species Ailuropoda melanoleuca. Next base: position 23,697,184 of record NC_048235.1, on the reverse strand, counting down.
TAAGAATGTGATGAACACTACATCAAAAACTAATGATACAGTGGTCAGCTGAACATAATAAAAAAATAAGTAAGAACGTGAAAGGAAAAATATGGTTTCTTGTGGGAGACCCCAGAACTATCGGAAAATATTTTTTTGTGGTTATTGTAAAAGTTAAATGGATATGAACATCTTTCATCTTAAAAAAGTAGATAAAAAATAATTTTCCTAAATACTCACCCATCTGTCAATATGCAGTATTTATACTTTGTTCCTAATTCCTTCAATTTCATCCAGTCAATTACTTGTTTAAGTACCTGAGGGAAGGTATCAGCTCTGTCTACCTGATCCTGAGGATATAAAAGTAACATTTATAAAAATTAAGAGTAGCTACGTGTAGTCCTGCAAATACTCAGACACAAATGTCAAAAGGAAACGAACAGTAAAAGTCTCACCTATGATATTTTAAACTCTACATGATTTCCTTAGCTGAGCTCCACCTAACATTTCATTTTTAAGATAATTAAAAATTGTTCACAGCCAGGCATTAGGAATGTTTTCAACTGAAGTACAGAATCCTCCCAAAATTAAGATTTAAGGTCATCCATGGTGTTTCTTTCTTTCTTTCTTTTTTTTTTTAGACCTCAATCCAGTGGCTTACTAATTCTCCAGAGTGGAGAAGAGGGAAATCTCCTCCCAGCTGAAAGCCATGGCCCTCTAACATGGTCTCCCTATCTCAAAGCTCAGATCTTTCCACAACAGATGACACACCACTGCCAGAATGATCTTCCTAAATTGGTTCATCACATCACTTCCATACTTAAAATCCTCCAAACATTCTCCAAGCTTTTCAGGATAAGACACACAGACTCTTCTTCATGATGTGGCTCCCTCTGCCTACCACTTTAGCTTTATTTTCAACCACTTTCTTCCCAGCCCATACACGCTTGAAGCATCCCGAACTACTTACGGTTCTGCCCTGCACACCTGAAATGCCCATTCTTTCCTGCCTATTGACCTATCATGATTCAGCCCAAGTTCACTAACTTGAGGAAGTATGACGCTGGTCAGCTCTCCGTTCCCTCTATCGTAAAATGCCCATAATATCCAGATAAAACACTGACTTGTCAGTCTTCTAACCATACTGTCACCACTGGTTTAGTCTGTCTGTCCTCCTGATTATAAATAGCTGAGTAAGCTGAGGAGATTGACTTGACCATATCTGTATTCCCAGTACCCTGGCAAATACTGTAGTAGGCACTCAAATATTTGTTGAGTGAATGACTAAATGAATAAAGGAACCAAATTAATGAACAAAGAGCAATTAGAATACAATAAAAAATCAGAGACCTAAAAAATTATTAAGCTATGTATCAAGTCAGGTTATAAACAGATACCTTTCAAAACTTCCTCTCCAAGTCCACCGTGGTAACACTTACTTTACTAATGATGTAAACAAATTAAACCTTTACTTTCATCATTACAAGTCCTTAAGAGGAAAGGCTAAGAAAGATTTTATAAGGTATAAAATTTGCTTTTCTACTTTTTAATATTATAATATGAAAAATATTTACCAAGAAAGTACCACATTAATTTGTTTACAATAATTTTTTAAATTATGAAATAAAAACTAATTTCAGAATCTCTTTCAAACTCTAGAGAAAGGAACACAGAATCAGAACCTGAGTAATTCCAGTTAGGTTGATGCAGAAATCAGAAAGTTGTGTGTTAATCTCTGGTCTCACATACTGCTGGAATGTATCTTCCTACAAGGGAAGGAGAGCAAGTTAAAGTATTTTCTATGACTTTAGATATAGGACACAAAATACATGAAACATTAAGTCACAGAAGACTATAATTTTATAGGTGCTCATGGTTTAGCCCTGTCTAGAATTTTAAAAATTTAAGGATAGTTCTCTACTCCCAAAGCCCTCTAATTTTAATTATGTTTCATTGTCTAAAAATTTGAAGAGTGGTGCCTGGCTGGCTCAGCCAGTTAAGCGTTCAACTCTTGGTTTCCGCTCAGGTTGTGATCTCATGTCACGGGTCATGAGATCCAGCCCCAAGTGGGGCTCCCTGCTCAGCTTCGAGTTTGCTTGAGATTCTCTCCTTCTGCCCTTCCACCCACTCATGCTCTCTCTCTAATAAATATATCTTCAAAAAAATTTTTTTAAGACAGGGTGCCTGGGTGGCTCAGTTGTTAAGCGACTGACTCGTGATTTCGGCTCAGGTCATGAATCTCATGGGTCGTGGGATTGAGCCCCACATCGGGCTCTGCACTGCACATGGAGCCTGCTGGAGATTCTCTCCCTCTGCCCCTCCCCTACTTGCGTGTGCACACAGGTGCGCTCTCTCTAAAATAAATAAATCTCAAAAAAAATTTTTTTTAAGATGAAGCAAATATCTGAAAGCAAGTCTTCAAATCAAAGCTCAAATATTTTCTTGAGGAGCAAAACACTGATAATTTTGTTTGTAATATTTGAAACCATAAAGCTTAATAATGCAACCTCAACTTCAAGTTACTAACAGCTTTTTAAATAATAATAAACTCTTTGAAGAAATGCCAATCATTGGTTATAATAAATTAGCTCTAGATTATTACTCTATCATTTACTCCTGACTAATCCTTATTTTTCTACTGATTCCAGTAAACTGAATTCTGAGTAGTCAAAATTGAATTACATGAGATGTAGTAAAGGGTGACAGTATTATATTTTGTAGTCATTTTAACCTCTTCAAGAAGCTGTCACACTCGTCTTCTCATCTTATAATCACAACTCTATGAACTCATAAGGCCTGTACTGTTAACATCAAGCTCAGATCTCAAAGTGCTTTTTTCTCTATTTTAATACTGCCTCCCTAAACATGCTAAGTCACTTGTTAAAACTTAAGGACAATTTCAAAGCCTAAGGGCAGCAATCATTAATACCAGGTAGATACAGAGAAAAAGACAAAGAGTATTTTTTGTGACAGAAGATTCAAAAATTAAGAAAAGTAAATGTTTTATTTTCTAAGAATAAATTCTTTCTTCACACTAGTGTATTAAGTCAATGAGTTATAAAGGTTATTATTGTAAAAGAGCAAAATTAAAGAACAGCAAAAAATGTTTGCACTTCAAAAGTTAGATGCTCTTTACTTACCAGACACACTGCAGAAGGAAAAATTCCACTTAATTGAATTTCAGATAAATGAAGACTTTATCCTTTTAAACATCAATATTTTTATAACTTTCAATGAAAATCTTTCAAAAATATGCTGCAACTTCCCTTACCAAAACAGGCAGGTAATATCAAACATACTATTAATAAAACTTTATTCACTACTTAACACTTTTATCAGAATGATGCTATAGAGAAGAACTATGCACTTGTTGACCAAATATTTAGCTATCACTTAAGTAATCCATAGTAAGTTAACAGGTGATAAGGGTTATTAAACAGTAAAGCTGGGGCGCCTGGGTGGCGCAGTCGTTAAGCATCTGCCTTCGGCCCAGGGCGTGATCCCAGCGTTCTGGGATCGAGCCCCATATCAGGCTCCTCTGCTAGGAGCCTGCTTCTTCCTCTCCCACTCCCCCTGCTTGTGTTCCCTCTCTTGCTGGCTGTCTCTATCTCTGTCAAATAAATAAATAAAATCTTTAAAAAAAAAAAAAGAAAAAAGGGGGGTTCAGCTACACTATTAAATAGGTCATCCATCACCTTTATGCAGAAGGTGAGAACTAAGGAAGGGAGGGAGGGAGGAATTAGCAGCAAGACCTCTGGAGGAAAGGAATTAGAACTAAAGCCCTGGAAGATGAAGGGGTAGACCATGCCTGGCATTTTGGAAAAATAGCAAGCAGGTCAATATGGCATAATCAGAGGTAATAAGAGGCTAGCTCATGTTAAGGAAAATGGCTTTTACTGAGTTAAATAGAGAACCACTAAAGGGTTTTAAGCAGGGAAAGGAAATGATTTGACTTATATTTTATAAGGATCGCTCTGGCCACTATGTTGAGAACTGGCTGTAGGAGACAAGGAAGGAAACAGAGACCGCTTTGCTAGTGAATGCAGTAAATCCAGACAAGAAATTATGGGGGCTCAGACTAGAGTCATAGCAGTGCAGTTAAGTGGCTGGGTTCTGGATGTATCCTGAAGGCAAAGCAAATGGGAGTTGCTCTTGGTCTGGATGTGTGGTGGGAGAGGAACAGGAGTCAAGGATGACGCCAAGGTTTTGAACTGAGTAATTAAAGGACAGAGTTGCCACCACTCAAGCTAGGGAAGGCTGAACATACAATGGGTTGAGAGTAATTTGAGTTTGGGACATGTGAAGAGGTCTGTTTAAATATCGAAGTAGATTGGATTTGGGATAGAGGTCCGGGTTGGAAATACAGATCTGTAAGTCTTTAGCATATAGTTTCTAAAAGCTATGGAAGTAGATGAGATTAAGGAAGAGGATCCACATAGAGAAGAGGACCTAGGACTGAATCCTGGGGTATTCACTACTAGGAGCTGTGAAGAAAAGAAGGAACCAGCAAAGGAAATTATAAAGGGGAACCCAATGAGGTTGGAGACAAATCAAGAGAATGAGGTGTACTGAAAGTCACTTGCAGAAAACATTTTAAGGACAAAGTGGCCTATCATACCAGGATTCAGGTAAAGGTCCAAGATGACACTAATGAGAGATTATAGCGGAGTGATGGGATTGAAGACAGTGTGAATTTAAGAGAGAATGTGAGGAAACAGCAGTATGTACCTTTTTCAAAAAACAAACAAATAGGGTAGCTGGCAGGTAAATGGGATAGAGTGAAAGCTTTTTATGGTGTGAAAAGTAAAACATCTGTATGAATGGGAACATTACAGTAGAAAGCAATAAATCTGTCTAAATGAGGGCAAAGAATTGCTAGAGCAATGTCCTTGAGTAAGAAAGAGAAGTGGAATCCAGTGAGTAATGCAAGATTATTACCTTCATGGTTGTCATTTTTTCCTTTTAATTTATCGGCTTTAATCTTCTTCGGACAAGGAAATTATATAAATAGTCTGATTATAACTAAAAGGCTGTGAACAACACTAAGAAAAAAGCCTACGCATTTTAATACACAAGGCTTTTTATACTTGCTCCCAACGTGTTGGTGGCAACTGGGGATAGAAAGACATAACTTCTGGATGGACAAGATGTTGATATATCCTTGCTCAGATTTTACAAGGAAAAGAGTAGTATTTGGAGAATTCCTGCTGACTTCCTGAACTAATAATGCAGTGATAATAAGTATCTAAAGCATGTATGTTATAGGTCTTGAAGCCAAGGTTAGAAGTGTCATTTCCCCACTAATATTTTCACCAGAAAGATGGCCAGTTCTAAGTTGAAAGGTGATTTCTGTAATTTGCCATTTTTAGAGATCACAGCATACAGTAGTCTATAGCAGTGGTTCTCAAACCTGACCGCATGTCAACTGAGAAGCTTTAAAAACATGCTGATGTCTGGGACTTCACCACAGAACAACTAAATCAGAATCTCTGGGATGTGGGCCAGACATTTGTTTCCCCTCCCTAGGAGATTCTTATGTCCAGCCAGATATGTGTTCCAAGCAAACAGAAAAAAACACTATAATTTTAGCTATTGGAAAAGGAGAGAAGTATCCTTTGCAATTCTTTCATTACAGCTTTTCTATTAATCAAGCTGATACAAAGTACACAAGAGCAAACAGCCCACTTCAGAATTCTCATTCCAGCTTTAAAACAGGAAATGAGATTGCTGCTCTACCTGAGACACCAGAATAGTTGCTGCTAAGAATAAAATTGAAATACAACAATTCACTTACTATTTCTAAGGTATGGGTATTCAGTAAAACCACAGGAAATTCAATTATTTCATGTATAAATTCAGGTGGGTTACCCTCTTCACAAGTGGCTTCAAAATCAATGATACAAATGTAGTCGTAGTAACTGTCAGCACAACTGCCCTCTTTCAACATGAGCTTCTGCTTCTTGTAATAGTTCTTCAGCCTTTTCTTTAGCACATCCTTTACCCCTCTGAGGAAAGAAGAAGAAAATGAACTCTGAGGTGAATTTTACAATCAAGAATCTGAAGCCTTACCTGCTGACATTGGGTTGACCACTGGCAGTCGCAGCATAATTTAGCAAATATTAGCTAAAATAAATGTAAAGAAAGCAAAACTTAAAGCTAAATTAGCAAATAATTAAAATCAAATATAACAGCATCAACATTTTCCTTCCCAAGTAACTTTTTGTTTTTTGTAGTACATAAGAGCATTTCTCCTACACTAGTATTTCAAACCATAAGCCTTGTTAGCATATACCACCTACAAAGCCATATTGCCTTATATACTAAGATGACTGATGTATTACAAAAACTGAAATTGATGTTGAACTATTCTACAGGCCAAACACAAATTTCAGAGTAAGAAAATTCAGGTAAATGGAACATTTATGCTGTCTCTTTTCTTTCTTTTGTGTTTTTTTTTTTTTTTAGGTTAAACAACTAAAATATCTATACGAAATGAAAGCGCTAGGAGCCTAGCATGTAAAGTTGAACGTCTATTAGCTACTTAACTAGGAAAACTCATTTAGAAGATACCCTAGTGTAAACCATGTCTAGAAGAACACTGTCATACTCAAAAGGTTCTTAACTGGAAGTAGGTTTCTTCATTTACCATGGGTAGAATTTAATTTAGGAGACCATAGTATTTTCAAAATATACGTTCTACAAATGGTGGGTGGAGAAAGGGATGTTCTAAATAGATAACAATGATTGGTAATGGTAGTCATGTTCTTCAAACTGCATGTATTCCAAAAATTAATTCATGACCAGTGCTGACTTTCTTCAGTGTTACTTGAGTCCTACTAACAGTTTATAAATACACAATGGTAGTAAAAAGCAAGAGGATCTAAATTGTAATTAGTGTGTAGTGATAACTCAGGCATTTTGGTCACATCACAGATTAGTGACTATTAAAAAAAAAATTAACCTTTTATTTTCCTTTCTAAACTACCAATGAAAAGGAATCCTATTCATGAGAACATTGACAATTAACCAGTTGTTTTAAGACAAAATGTTTTAATATGTGGGGCGCCTGGGTGGCTCAGTTGGTTAAGCGGCTCCCTGCTCGACAGGGAACCTGCTTCTCCCTCACCCTCTGCCTGCTGCCCCCACCCCGCTTGTGCTCTGTCAGATAAATAAAATATATTTTTTTAAAGATTTTATTTATTTATTTGACAGAGATAGAGACAGCCAGCGAGAGAGGGGACACAAGCAGGGAGTGGGAGAGGAAGAAGCAGGCTCCCAGCAGAGGAGCCCTATGTGGGGCTCGATCCCATAACGCCGGGATCACGCCCTAAGCCGAAGGCAGACGCTTAACCGCTGTGCTACCCAGGCGCCCCAATAAATAAAATATTTTTAAAAAATGTTTTAATATATTTATTTGCTTGAGATTTTCTAAATTACCAAAATCTAGGAAGGAAATCCCTTAACCTCCTTCATATTAAGGTACTATGAGTGACCTCTGTGTTATGTAAGAGCTCTGGATTCCTTTGTCTTAATTTCTCTCTCTTTCGGGGGTTGAGGTTAAGATGGTGGAGGAGTAGGGGACCCCGTTTTCAGCCGGTCCCCTGAGTTGAGTTGGATAGGTACCAGACCAGCCTGAACATCCACGGAATCAGCCTGAGACACAGGAAGATACATCTGGAACTTTACAAATGAACATCTCCAGCACTGAGTATTGATGTACAAAGTGGGGAGGTGTGAAACTGCGCACAGATATTGGAAGATAAACGGAAGGGGGAGGGAGTCGCTGCATTTGGGCGCCGGGAAGCAGTAGCCACCTGCACGGGGGAGCGGGCGAACTCGCAGACCGGCACCCGCGAGAGAGCAGACTGAGACGGTGAGCCTGGGAGCGCGCGCCACCAGACTTCTCACGGAACTCCGGTGTGCTCACTGGAACCAGACTGAGACTGGGAGCTCCGGGAGCTCCCGCCAGCTGCCAGTGTTAGAAACACAAAGGACAGATATGCACTGGCCCTGGAAGTGAAGGCTGGGATGCCGGGTGTGGGGTGCACATCCCCGGGACGCTGCAGGGTTGAGCAGCAACAACAGAAACAGAGTTAAAGTGGCCAGAACATCAGTGGAGAAGGGTCCGCGATCCCTCTGTTCTAAGACTGAGGCTGAGATTCGGCCACTGCTGCTCTGACTCTCAGAAGAGGCACAGCAAATCGCCAGGGAAAGCCGACAAAGAAAAGCCTGGAAATACCGGCTCACAGGGTGACCATCCCCATCCCCCCTCGCACGGACACAGAGACTCTACCCAAACAGGGTTGCCTGAGTATCGGCACGGCAGGCCCCTCACCCAGAAGGCAGGCTGAAAAATCATGAAGTCCACATCCCTAAGATCCCTATAAAACAAGGGCGCACGGCCTGGGTCCTGGTCAATAATTTGGGCTCTGGACAACCCCGCAACCTCTCCTCATCAGAAAGACGAGAAGGAGAAATCCCCCCCAGCAAAGAAAAGACAATGAGTCTGTGGCCTCTGCCACAGAACTAATGGATATGGATATAACCAAATTATCAGAAATGGGATTCAGAGTAACAATGGTCAAGATGATGTGTAGACTTGAAAAAAGTATTAACGAAAATGTTAATGAGAATATAGAATCTCTAAGGGCGGAAACGAGAACGAATCTGGCAGAAATTAAAAATTCTGGGGCGCCTGGGTAGCGCAGTCGTTAAGCGTCTGCCTTCGGCTCAGGGCGTGATCCTGATGTTCCGGGATCGAGTCCCACATCGGGCTCCTCCGCTGGGAGCCTGCTTCTTCCTCTCCCACTCCCCTGCTGTGTTCCCTCTCTTGCTGGCTGTCTCTNGTTGCTGAGAATATAGAATCCCTAAGGGCAGAAATAATTCTTTAAAAAAAATAAATTAAAAATTCTATCAGCAAAATGCAGTCAAAACTAGAGGCTCTGACGGCCAGGGTGAATGAGGCAGAAGAACGTATCCGCGAATTGGAGGATGGGTTAGTAGAAGAGAAAGCTTAAATAGAATTGGGACTTAAAAAAAATCCACGCCCAAGAATGTAGGTTACGGGAGATTATTGACTCAATGAAACGTTCCAATGTCAGAATCATCGGCATCCCCGAGGGGGTGGAAAAACAGAGGTCTAGAAGAGATATTTGAACAAATTGTAGCTGAAGACTTCCCTAAGCTAACAAGGGAAACAAACATTCGTGTCCAAGAGGAAGAGAGGACCCCTCCCAAGCTCAACCACGACAAACCTACACCACGTCACGTCATAGTGCAATTCGCAAATATCAGATCCAAGGATACAGTATTGAAAGCGGCCAGGGCAAAGAAATTTCTCACGTACCAAGGCAAAGGTATGAGAATTACATCAGACCTGTCTACACAGACCTGGAATGAGAGAAAGGGNCCTGGAATGAGAGAAAGGCTTGGGGGGGCATTTTTAAAGCTCTTTCAGAGAAAAACATGCAGCCAAGGATCCTTTATCCAGCAAAGCTGTCATTCAGAATTGATGGAGAAATAAAGACGTTCCAAAATCGCCAATCATTAACCAATTTCGTAACCACGAAACCAGCCCTACAGGAGATATTAAGGGGAGTTCTATAAAGGTACAAAGGCCCCAAGAGTGATAAAGAGCGGAAAGTCACGACCGATACAAACAAAGACTTTACTGGCAACATGGCATCATTAAAATCATATCTCTCAATATTCAATCTCAATGTAAATGGNGCTAAATGCTCCCATAAAACGCCACAGGGTTGCAGCTTGGATAAAAAGACATGACCCATCCATTTGCTGTCCACAGGAGACTCATTTTGAACCTAAAGATACATCCAGACTGAAAGTAAAGGGATGGAATACCATCTTTCATGCAAATGGACCTCAAAAGAAAGCTGGAGTAGCAATTCTCATATCAGATAGACTGGATTTTAAACTAGAGGCCATAGAGAGAGATACAGAAGGGCACTATATTATTCTTAAAGGAAGTATTCAACAAGTGGATATGACAATTATTAATATATATGCCCCCAACAGGGGAGCAGCAAGATACACAAGCCAACTCTTAACCAAAATAAAGAGACATATAGATAAGAACACAGTAATAGTAGGGGACCTCAACACCCCACTATCAGAAATAGACAGAACACCCTGGCAAAAACTAAGCAAAGAATCAAAGGCTTTGAATGCCATACTCGACGAGTTGGACCTCATAGATATATATAGAACACTACACCCCAGAACCAAAGAATACTCATTCTATTCAAATGCCCATGGAACATTCTCAAGAATAGATCATGCTCTGGGACACAAAACAGGTCTCNAATAAAAATACATTAATAGTAGGGGACCTCAACACCCCACTATCAGAAAAAGACAGAACACCCATGCAAAAACTCGACGAAAAAGCAAAGGCTTTGAATGCCATACTCGACGAGTTGGACCTCATAGATATATATAGAACACTACACCCCAGAACCAAAGAATACTCATTCTATTCAAATGCCCATGGAACATTCTCAAGAATAGATCATGCTCTGGGACACAAAACAGGTCTCAGCCAATACCAAAAGATTGAAATTATCCCCTGCATATTCTCAGACCACAACGCTCTGAAATTGGAACTCAACCACAAGGAAAAACCTGGAAGAAACTCAAACACTTGGAGGCTAAGAACCATCCTGCTCAAGAATGACTCGATAAACCAGGAAATCAAAAATCAATTTAAACAATTTATGGAGACCAACGAGAATGAATACACAACGGTCCAAAACCTATGGGATACTGCAAAGGCAGTCCTAAGGGGGAAATACATAGCCATCCAAGCCTCACTCAAAAGAATAGAAAAATCTAAAATGCAGTTTCTATATTCTCACCTCAAGAAACTGGAACAGCAACAGAGGGACAGGCCTAACCCACTGACAAGGAAGCAGCTGACCAAGATTAGAGCAGAAATCAAAGAATTAGAAACCAGGAGTACAGCAGAGCAGATCAACAGAACTAGAAGCTGGTTCTCTGAGAGAATTAATAAAATTGACAAACCTCTGGCAAGACTTATCCAAAAGAATAGAGAAAGGAACCAAATTAATAAAATTATGAATGAAAAAGGAGAGGTCACAACCAACACCAATGAAATTGGAAGGATTATTAGAAACTTTTATCAACAGCTATATGCCAAAAAACTAAACAATCTGGAAGAGATGGAGGCCTTCCTGGAAACCTATAAACTACCAAGACTGAAACAGGAAGAAATAGATTTCTTAAATAGGCCAATTAACTATGAAGAAATTGAGTCAGTGATAAACAACCTTCCAAATAATAAAACTCCAGGCCCAGACGGTTTTCCTGGGGAATTCTACCAAACATTCAAAGAAGAAATAATACCTATTCTCCTAAAGCTATTTCAAAAANATTAAGCAATCTGGAAGAGATGGAGGCCTTCCTTGAAACCTATAAACTACCAAGACTGAAACAGGAAGAAATTGATTTCTTAAATAGGCCAATTAACTATGAAGAAATTGAGTCAGTGATAAACAACCTTCCAAATAATAAAACTCCAGGCCCAGACGGTTTTCCTGGGGAATTCTACCAAACATTCAAAGAAGAAATAATACCTATTCTCCTAAAGCTATTTCAAAAAATAGAAACAGAAGGAAAGCTACCAAACTCATTCTATGAGGCTAATATTACCTTGATCCCCAAACCAGGCAAAGACCCCCTCAAAAAGGAGAATTACAGACCGATTTCTCTAATGAATATGGATGCCAAAATCCTCAACAAGATCCTTGCTAATAGAATCCAACAGTACATTAAAAGGATTATCCATCATGACCAAGTGGGATTCATACCTGGGATGCAAGCATGGTTCAACACTCGCAAATCAATCAATGTGATACATCATATCAACAAGAAAAGACTCAAGAACCATATGATCCTCTCAATTGATGCAGAAAAAGCATTTGACAAAATACAGCATCCTTTCCTGATTAAAACCCTTCAGAGTGTAGGAATAGAGGGTACATTTCTCAATCTCATAAAAGCCATCTATGAAAAGCCTACTGCAAGCATTATTCTCAATGGGGAAAAGCTGGAAGCCTTTCCCTTAAGATCAGGAACACGACAAGGATGCCCACTCTCGCCACTATTATTCAACATAGTACTAGAAGTCCTTGCAACAGCAATCAGAAGACAAAAAGGGATCAAAGGTATCCAAATCGGCAAAGAAGAAGTCAAACTGTCTCTCTTTGCAGATGACATGATACTCTATATGGAAAACCCAAAGGAATCCACTCCCAAACTATTAGAAGTTATAGAACAATTCAGTAAGGTGGCAGGATACAAAATCAATGCCCAGAAATCAGTTGCATTTCTATACACGAATAACGAGACTGAAGAAAGAGAAATTAGGGAATCCATCCCATTTACAATAACACCAAAAACCATACGTTACCTTGGAATTAACTTAACCAGAGACGTAAAGGACCTATATCCTAGAAACTATAGATCACTTTTGAAAGATATTGAGGAAGACATAAAAAGATGGAAAAATATTCCATGCTCATGGATTGGAAGAATTAACATAGTTAAAATGTCCATACTACCCAGAGCAATCTACACTTTCAATGCTATCCCGATCAAAATACCGAGGACATTTTTCAAAGAACTGGAACAAATAGTCCTTAAATTTGTATGGAACCAGAAAAGGCCCCGAATCTCCAAGGAACTGTTGAAAAGGAAAAACAAAGCTGGGGGCATCACAATGCCGGATTTCGAGCTGTACTACAAAGCTGTGATCACAAAGACAGCATGGTACTGGCACAAAAACAGACACATCGACCAATGGAACAGAATAGAGAACCCAGAAATGGACCCTCGGCTCTTTGGGCAACTAATCTTTGATAAAGCAGGAAAAAACATCCGGTGGAAAAAAGACAGTCTCTTCAATAAATGGTGCTGGGAAAATTGGACAGCTACATGCAAAAGAATGAAACTTGACCACTCTCTCACACCATACACAAAAATAAACTCCAAATGGATGAAAGACCTCAATGTGAGACAGGAATCCATCAAAATTCTAGAGGAGAACATAGGCAACAACTTCTATGACATCGGCCAGAGCAACCTTTTTCACGACACATCTCCAAAGGCAAGAGAAATAAAAGATAAAATGAACTTATGGGACTTTATCAGGATAAAGAGCTTCTGCACAGCCAAGGAAACAGTCAAAAAAACTAAGAGACAGCCCACGGAATGGGAGAATATATTTGCAAAGGACACCACAGATAAAGGACTGGTATCCAAGATCTACAAAGAACTTCTCAAACTCAATACACGAGAAACAAATAAACAAATCATAAAATGGGCAGAAGATATGAACAGACACTTTTCCAATGAAGACATACAAATGGCTAACAGACACATGAAAAAATGTTCAAAATCATTAGCCATCAGGGAAATTCAAATCAAAACCACACTGAGATACCACCTTACGCCAGTTAGAATGGCAAAGATAGACAAGGCAAGAAACAACAATTGTTGGAGAGGATGTGGAGAAAGGGGATCCCTCCTACATTGTTGGTGGGAATGCAAGTTGGTACAGCCACTCTGGAAAACAGTGTGGAGGTACCTTAAAAGGTTAAAAATTGAGCCACCCTATGACCGAGCCATTGCAATACTGGGTATTTACCCCAAAGATACAGACGTAGTGAAGAGAAGGGCCATATGCACCCCAATGTTCATAGCAGCATTGTCCACAATAGCNTCATAGCTGCATTGTCCACAATAGCCAAATCATGGAAGGAGCCGAGATGCCCTTCAACAGATGACTGGATTAAGAAGCTGTGGTCCATATATACAATGGAATATTACTCAGCTATCAGAAAGAACGAATTCTCAACATTTGCTGCAACATGGACGGCACTGGAGGAGATAATGCTAAGTGAAATAAGTCAAGCAGAGAAAGACAATTATCATATGATTTCTCTCATCTATGGAACATAAGAACTAGGATGATCGGTAGGGGAAGAAAGGGATAAAGAAAGGGGGGGGAATTAGAAGGGAGAATGAAGCATGACAGACTACGGACTCTGAGAAACAAACTGAGGGCTTCGGGGGGGTGGGGGAATGGGATAGACTGGCGATGGGTAGTAAGGAGGGCACATATTGCATGGTGCACTGGGTGTTATACGCAACTAATGAATCATCGAACTTTACATCAGAAACCAGGGATGTACTGTATGGTGACTAACATAATATAATAAAAAAACATTAAAAGAAAAAAAATAATTTCTCTCTCTTTCTTTCTTGGAGAAGCTACACTTACTTGAAGGGGTGTCTGCAAACCTAGTGGCAACACGAAAAATAATCAAGTGCTCCAGAGAGAAACTTGTCGTCTTTAATATCTCCTTTGTCATCCACATCCAAATAATCACCAGTTTTGCCAATTCTAACTCAGAAAAAGATTCAGAATCTGGTTCTCCTGAATTGTCTCTAGTATGGCCCCCATGAGCTTCTTGGACTCTGGCAAATGCCTCTAATGCCACAACCCTCCTTTTCATTCTTTACCCCAGTTGAGAACTACCCACTAATGCCAATTTCTTGCTAAAATATCTGCAGTGACTCCCCTGTGCTTATATATTAAACAGACTTCTGCATATAGGTCCCTCACAACTTAGCTACAACCTATCATTTCAGTATCATCTTCAGATGCTCCCACTCCCCATGGTACATCGAACACTGCAGACAAAACATTGTATAAGCCACCGCCTAATATGTGGTATGCTTTCTTGTTTTGTAACTTGGGTTGCACAATAGCTGGCTATTTAGCAGAAAACGTATCTACAGAAATTAGTTTTGAGTTCTTTCTGCCTCAATTACCTGCCATTGCTTTTCTGTTTGGCCTATCAATTCGATCATCACTCCTGAATTCCTAAGACAGACTCTCTTCTTTATTTGCATGCTGTACTGGGCCAGACCTCCAACACAGCACTGGTCACACTGTAGTGATTGTCTGTGTATATTCCCAAAAGACTGTCTGCTTTCCAAAGTCGGGAATATACATATCTATTTCACTTTTGTAACTTTAGTGCCCAGTATAGTGTTTAGAAATCAGTAAGTGCTTGTTGAATAAATGTACAAACGTAAAATTAGATCTCTGTCATGCAAGTCACAAGTAAGCAACTGATTTTCATCCCTAGGAAGGACAAAAATTTTGCTCAGAAAATATTCACAGGCTGTATCTTCATAACAAGAGTCAGGGGGAAATGAGGTAAAATTTTTACTCACAAGTTATCATGTAGACAATCTAAAAGGTAAAAAAGTACATGTGTGCTCTTTTGAAAAGCAGTGAAGATCTATTTTAAAGCAAAGAGGAAGAATATTGCCTAAAAGAGAAAAAGGATACAGAAAGACCCACAAACAATAATAGTTTTCATCTATTGCATACAGTCAATTTTTTCTTAATGCCTGGCAACTGAATTGTCTATCAAAAATATGCATGCTTTTCTGGATTCCAAAGGTCATTCTTACCCCATACCCAAGTCGAAATAAAGTGATTTGTTTTGCAAAAAATTACAAAAACTGAGTATGTATACATCTCATTGAAGACACACACACAGAGTTGGCTAAGCTGCACTGTTTTCTAATTCAATATACAGTTAAACATAATACATACTATCATTCTGCATACTTTTAGAAACTAAAACAGGAAAAAATATTTCCCGGTAAGTGATTTTTTTTTAATTATCGGGTTTCAAAGAAACCCTCTTTATAAAAATAACAGACAAAATTATATATATATATATCCAATCTCATTAATAAGATATAATTAACAATTAACCAAATGAGAAACTAAAAAAATTTGAAACATATTTAGTGTAAGATAGCTACACCTATACATTGTGTGTAGACTGTCAAAATACTCAGACTTCAACTCAGCAATCTCAGTCTATCACCTAAGAGACTGTCAGAAATAATCAGAGTTGCACATAAATATTCACTTTAAGAATGTAAATTGTAGCTGTTATCTGAAATGTTAATAATGGTTATCTCTTTATGGTAGGATTACAGACAATTCTTAATTTTACAATGTTTTCAAGATTTTCTAGGATGAACATGTACAACCTTTAAATTTTTAAAAAGTGATTCTTAATTACCTGGTTTCAAGCTTGAATTCTGAAAGTTTAGCTCTGAGTTCTTCCTTACTCATTCTATTAATACATCCATTTGTAATAGCAATCTCTTTGTAAACTGGGTCACTGAAATCACTTGCATTGGAGGTAATGAACTTAGATCCTTTTGTTTCTTGGCCATCGAATCTACATCGTTGCTTTTTCTACCAAAAAAAGATACAGCTTATAATTAATACAAAGATCTTAAAGATTCAAATCCTGAGGCCTATTCATGCTACATGTCAATGAAAAGTACATAGAAAGAAGAAAGATGTGTTTCCAATATAATTTACCCTGCTGTTCTGAATCATGAGATTTCTTAAAGGAAATGAAGCTAAATAAAAATAGCACTAGTGTTGGGAGCACTTCAAACAGAGCCCCAGCTGACCATTTACTAGCAGCATGACCTTGGATGGTTACTTATTAGCCTCTGATCTTCAGTTTCCTTCCCTATAAAATAAAGAATAATAATAACTGTTTCAAGTGGCATTTGGTATTTGGTAATGGTAAACAGTATTTAAACAAGGTTATTATAGGGGTGCCCGGGTGGCTCAGTTGGCTAAGCATCTGACTTCAGCTCAGGTCATGATCTTGGGGTCCTAGGATGGAGCCCTGCGTCCTGCTCCCTGCTCATTGGGGAGTCTGCTTGTCCTTCTCCCTCTGCTCCCCACCTCTGCTCATGCTCTCTCTCTCTCTCCCATAAATAAATAAAATCTTTGAAAAAAAAATTTTTTAAAACAAGGTTGTTATAAGGATTAAATGAGATTATGTATATCAGGCTCCTGACACCATACCCACTGTGGCAACTAATGGGAACTTTATTACCATCATAGACTACAGAACAGACCTTTTCACAAATGACATTCTAAAATTTACAAACTAATTTTTAAGTGAACTTTTACAACATTATGCATGTATAAGTCAGTGACTTCCTGAGAATTTTTTTTAAAAGATTTTATTTATTTGAGAGAGGGAGAGAATGCGAATGTGTATGAATGGGGTAAGGGCAGAGGGAGAGCGAGAATCTCAAGCAAAGTTCCCGCTGAACACAGAGCCTGATGTGGAGCTTGATCCTACAACCCTGAGATCATAACCTGAGCCAAAATCAAGAGTCAGACGCTTAACCAACTGAGCCACACAGGTGTCCCCCAAGAAGTTTTTAACCTGACTTCATTTCACTAAGTTAACAGAAATTGCCCGGTATAAAAACAAAACGGACTACATAGAAACCTAGTTCAAAACTTCCTAGAACCCAAAGCAAAGGAGGAAATGTATGCAGTTTCAAAACACACAATTTCTAAAACTCACATGTGTACCAATTATTCAGAAGAACTACCGTTACTATATTACAAATCTTTCTACTTTCCTTAAATCAAAATCTGTGTTGAGAAAAAAAACATGACTCAACTGTAATCACTCCACAGGTAGTCCAACATTATTAATACGCTAAGTATCAGAGTTCCATTTATAAGTTAATTATTTTCCAAAAGCAATGTCACAAATATTAGCTATGTTTCAGAATTTTCAAAAAGACTTTGGAACTTATCACTAATCCATATTAAAATCTGTTAACTTAGTCATAATTTACCACATTATCCCCGTGTGAACGTTAATGACAGATTAAGAAGGGATAACTATGGACGGGCCAAAGACCCTGACTTAGCACTAATCCTAGTGGTTCAGGAACTATTTCTCACTCAAAGCTCTCAATTTAAAACAAAACACATTTATTAGAAATGCAATGCTAGGTATTGTGCTAGAGTACACAAGAATTACTCCTATCTCCTCAGAGGAAGAGATGAGCAATCCCAATGTGTGAACTGTCCATAAACTGAAGAGTAACTATACTGAATTTCCTCGTTGACAAATGTTTAAAAAACTTTATTACACTGATCTCTGAGTAAAGCTAAGGAAATAACTAGCTTTTAATAATACGTTAAATTTATAATACCTAGCTACTTTATCACTAGAATTTAATCAAGATAATTTATCTTGTGTCTTTAAACTTACATTGAATTTTAAACTTCATCTTCAGTCAGGTGAAAATTTAGGTCAACAATGAGTAACAGTTTGTCTACCAAAACAGAAGGTTCAGTCAATTGAAGCAAAATTTACTCTTTGGCTAAGTCCTCTAATTCACTTGCTTAATTCTTATCTAAAATTGTAGCTATAAAAATTACCCACAAATAACACTAAGGCCTCTTCTAAATCTGCTATAAATCATGATTTCTTTAAAGGAAGATCTGCTTCCTCTCCCAGATCCAACTCTAGCTCTCTCAGTGAAGCTCAGGGAAGTCAAGGTCCAGTTCTTCAGTGATCAGTGTCTTCTTCCAAATTTAAGGTCTACACTAATAGTTTCCGAAGGTTGCTCAAGTCAATCCACTAAGCAGCAGAAAGAAAATGTTAAAAACCTAACATGTACTATTAATCTACTAAAATGTGTAATTAGTTTACTAAATAATACATAGACTGATGGTGGCATCCTCCCCAATGTCTATGTCCACCTGTCACACCTCACATAAAGTACTGGACATATAATGAGGAAAGGGCGGACAGATACCATAGTATGGGGAAGAATATTTACTTTCACAGTATTGTGACATTCTGCAATTTTCCTGTGTTCAAGTAAATAACTGTATGACTTATATTATCCTCAATAATAAGACATTTACATTATGGGAAGTGATCATAAAAATCTTTTATACCAAAAAGAGGCTTACTCTCTTGCCTTAAGTACTTAAAAATATTTTTGAACTTCAAGTCACATACTTTCATTTACAAGACAGGTGTTCCAAAATTGCTGTCATTTTCTGTGATGAGAAAGGGATTAATAACTTGAAATTTAGGTTTCTTTTCTTTTAACAAACACAACTTGTTATTTCAACATGAAAGTAAATATGTTTTAACAATAAGATAAAAAGGTAACTGTTTATCAAAAGAAACTTTTCTCTGTGGCAAGAACACTTTAAAAATAGTTATTTTGGAAATGTTTTCATTATTTTATTGCCAAAAAACTGCATCACCTATAAACAAAAAACCTCTGCAACTACATGCAAAAAAAAAAAAAAAAAAAACCCAAAAAATAAAACAAAAAAACCCTTAGAAGTATAATTTAGCTGGATTAAAATTCTTCCAAAAGAAGAGTTCCGATGAAATTGGAACCCACTTGCTTAAAAATATAAAAATGCAATACCTGTTAGTTTACAAAAACAATGACATTAGGGATAATGAAAATGTACTTCGCTGAGGTCCAACAAAAATACTTTGCTTAATTGCGGTTGAAAAAAAAAAACTGTATCACCATTTATTAATGGTATCCAACAATAAGTTTTTAACAAATATGAGTCACTAAAACCAATTTGGAATATTGACCTAAGTCTTAAGTAGCTATATCTCAAAGTTTTAAGACTTTCAAATATAATGAAGTATATTCAATTATTTTTAAACTAACTTACACGATGATCTCAGACTGTAGAAGAAAGTGTTTCTTTAGAGGGAAGGGGCATGCATGGAAGGCCTCTTTGAAAGTAGTATCTTAAAGGGAATGCAATAACTATGCAAAGAGCCAAAAGAAGAGCATGCAGGGCAAAGGAAGCATACAAAGGTCCTTAATAAGAATGACCATCCACCATAAAACAACAACAACGAAGCCAGGGGGCTCTCAGAGCAAAAGGTAAGAATTGTGAGATGGGGGGCGCCTGAGTGGCACAGCGGTTAAGCGTCTGCCTTCGGCTCAGGGCGTGATCCCGGCGTTATGGGTTCGAGCCCCACATCAGGCTCCTCTGCTGTGGGCCTGCTTCTTCCTCTCCCACTCCCCTGCTGTATTCCCTCTCTCGCTGGCTGTCTCTCTGTCACATAAATAAATAAAATATTAAAAAAAAAAGATTATTCTAGCTGCTCTGTGGAGATGTAACTGTAGATGCAAGAGCAAGAAAGCCTCGTGCACGTACCCATTCTATGAAGTGCTCCGCATACGTTACTGAAATGAAATGACCATTTTTAGTATTAGATTATTTACAATCTGCAGCGTTAGTCAACAATAATTTATACTTGTCAAATAAGTAAGTTTTAAGACCGTCTTCACAATTTTGCTCTGTAACTAGGATCTACCAGTGAGCTGTCAAAATCATTACGGAAAATAAGTCCTATGAAAGGTCTATATGAAATAGTAGCAAATGGACAGAAAGCTCCAACTAATAGGCACAACCACCTTCAGTTAAGGCTGGGAGGTAATGGGCTTCAGGTCTCAAGAAATGACATACCTAGAGCATAGGGTGCGCTTTTTATAACATAACCTACCAATTACCTATAAGGGCTAGACGGAATAACTACAGCAACAGTGTGCACAGGATATTTGGAGCAGAATTCCCACCAGAACTTGTAAAACCACAATTCACACACTTCTCTTCTTGACTATTTCCTCACATCCAGAGGGTAATTCGGGCGAGAGGGGGCTCAGTGACAGCCAAGACACCGGAGCTGGGGACAGGGGAAGCGGCCAGGGCTGGGGTCGAACGGCGTTCAGGCTGAGGTTTCTGCGGAACACCCCAGAAGACAGGGACGCGGGCGTCTGGGAAGAGCCGGGCACCCACCGCCGGGCGCGGGTGGACTCACCTCGGGATTCGGATACGGCGGCTCCTCCCCACACTCCGATCTGGGCGACTCCAGCCGCGCGGTAGCCACGGCCTCGCTGCCAGGTTGTTTGCTCCGCTCATGCTCCATGCCGGCTGTCACGTAAGAGGAAAGCTGCTGGAGCCCGATACTTGCTCACTCTCACTCGGCCAAGACCGAATGCCTCGCCTTTCTCCGTTGAAAAATTACCGGGCTGGCGTTCCCGCGGCGGCGGCCACACAAACTCGAGCGGACACCTCCCACTTCCGGGAGCGTGTGGCGTCCACACGCCGCGCAGGCGCAATGAGCGGGCGCGCGCGGAACGCTAACGCAATCAGCAGACGGGGGTGGGAGGAAGAAGGTGAGGGAGGCGCGCGCGGGAGTATATGGATGTTGGTGTTGCAGTGGGGCGAGCGCGTGTTGTGTTGTGTTGCAATTACGCCAGAGTCTAGACTACTCACTAGAAAAACCACCAGAGTACACGATCTCATCACCCTATTTCCTAAGGAGAAAAACGAGGCGTACCGTGAAGAGAGGTGAATCTGTAAAACAGTTTACATTTTCCGTGAGGAGTTTAAGACGTCCACTTCTGGGCGAGAGAAAATGCGCCTGGACTTACTGAAAACTGAGCAAAATATATGAAAACAGCTGTTTTCAGATATTGGGCGATAGGCAGTTCTGGACTGTTGTACCTGAGAGAAAAGAAGCAAACAAGATGAGCCTTATATGGCTTTCTGCCCAAAGACACTTTACAGTGTGAGGTGCAGGGAAGAAGAACTCAGAAGCAGACCTAGGATATCACTAGGAAGACAGAAGTCTGACTGAGTTAAAAGACAAAGATTGGAGTTTAGGAAATTTGGAGAGGCCAAACTGGTTGGAATCTATGAGGCGGAGTTCGTGGAGAAAGAGCTTCAGAATCTACATAGGAATATCCTTAAATCTTCAGCTGCATAAAAATCCACGGACGGGTCATGAGAAAGTCCGCAAGGCCCAGAAAGAGCAATTATGAGGAGCAGTAAGCCAAACAATTCTTAGAGCTCGCACAGGCCTGGGACTCATTTGAGTTCCCCACAGCCAGAGTGGAGAAACTGTGGAATATGTGGAACGTGCTGTAGAGACCCCAGAAGTGTCATGCTTTAGTTGTGAGGTAAACCAGCCCTAGACTCTGGGCTCTAGAGTAAAAGCTGTTGTAGACTCTTCAGGACCTTAAAGCTCGGAAAGGATCAAACTGCTCAGTGACTCACCTGACTGCCTACCAGAACAAAGGCTGATTCTGAGAGACTACAACAAAACTCAGGACCAACAGCATTAAGTTGATAATATCAGGCATCCACCAGTTAAAAATTAATAGACATGCCAAGTAAGTAGGAAAACAAATCAAAATATATCAGACAGGAAATAGAAACATAGCCAGTAATGACGCTAATGGTGGCATTAACAGGCAAAGACTTTACGCATCTATTGTAAATGCGCTCAAAATGCGCAATGATTTAAAGGGGAAAATGATGGGAGAGGAACAAGATTTTTTTCTTAAAGCAAATAGAATTTCTGGAGATGAAAATTATAATATCTGAAAATTTTAAAAAATCTCTGAAGGGAATGGATAGCACATTTAGCACTGTAAGAAAAAGAAGAAGAAATAGTGATGACCTAGCAGTAGAAGCAATCCAAAATGACCTGCAGAGAAAATAGATGGAAAAAAATTAACAGAGCCTTTGTGACCTATGGGACAATAAAAAAAAATTAAAATTTTTGGAAGAGGACTTCAACTGCCTCCATTTTGACCTCAAACTTTCGAAATAATTTCTTCTTGCCAGCTTGCCTCATAACTCAGGCAGAAAACCCTGAGGGCAAAGTATACCCTGATGGGAACTGAAACTACCTCCTCAAGTGATAAGGACTGCCTGGGGCTAGCAAGACCCCACCCATGATTGACCCCAAGAAAATGGTTGACTAGACCTTCACTGCCCACCTGTATGTACTCACCCACCTTTGTCCCACATTTTCCCTATATAAACCTAGAAATATTTTTAGCACTTTGAAGACATCTTTGAGATACTAGTCCACTGTCTTCCCAGTGTTGGTCTCACAGAAATAAATTTCTTTCTTGTTTTACCACCACTAGTTTTTCTGCCTTTGGATTTTGTCAGTGGTGAGTAGCCTAACCTGGTCTGTTTGGGACCACCCTCTAGAGCCAGGTACTGATAAATATAAAGAATACACCAGGCAGGCCACATCATAATCACACTGGTAAAAACAGTGATAAAGAGAAAAATCTTGAAAGCAGCTAGAGAAAAAAAGGCATAGAACACAATAAGAATTTTTATAGATTTCTCATTAGAAACTGCAAACCAGGAGTAACTTCAAAGTGCAAAAACAAAACGAACTGTCACCTTGGAATTCTACACTCAGCAGGGTGAAACAAAGACTTTTTCCAACAAACAAGCCCAGGAAAGCCACATTTTGAAGTAGGGTCATCCCAGCTGACTTACAGACCTGTGAGGAAGAAAAAGAAATGTTTTTTGTAAGCCACTGGAATGGTTTGTTATTCAGCATCATTATAAAAATAATTAAAGTACAGGATCATTTCAAGTCACATGGCCTCGAGTGAAGACAAAATTCCCTAAGAGAAAGGGACACAATTGGAAGTCTACTGCAAATGCTTTACTTCTGATATCACCTGCTTCCTCCTTAGTGGACGGTATGTTTTCCCTCGTAACTACAGATTTATCTTTGTCTTTACAAGCTAAGATTTATAGACTCAGAAATTATGAAGATTTCTAAGATACAACTGAACCAATACTCTTTTAGCCAGATTTATTCATTTTCTCTTTAGAGTATGACTTTGAGTCCTGACACACAACCGTAGAGAAGTTGATGAAAATTACTAATCTCATCTCTCTGTCACCTAGAAAATGCTTTTTCTCTCAAAGGAGAAGAAAATGACCCAGTAAACACTGTCAGGATCCACATTACGTTAACGTTAATAAGCGCTAGTTAAAACTGTTCCACTTGAACTTTTTGGTGTATGCATGTCAACTGTTAAGTAAAGAAGACTCACCATAGGGTGCCTGGGTGGCTCAGTCCGTTAAGCGTCTGCCTTTGGCTCAGGTCATGATCCCAGGGTCCTGGGATCTAGTCCTGCATTGGGCTCCCTGCTCATCGGGGAGCCTGCTTCTTCCTCTGCTCCTTCCCCCACTTGTGGGCGCTCTCTCTCTCATAAATAAATAAGTAAAGTCTTTAAAAAAAAAAAAAGATTCACCATCAAGGAGAAATAATTTATCTACATTGCAAATGAGGTGCTTATACCTTAATACAGTTGCCTGTATGTATGGGAATAATATACAATAACCATTCATTCAACAGTTATTTATTGAGCACCTTTTATGTGTCAGGAATGCTCATTGAGCAAAATAACAAAAATTCTTTGCCCTAGTGGAATTTACATTCAAGAAGTGAAATTAGACAATAAATAAAAGAAATGAGTACAATGTTTACACTATGAAGAAAAATTAAGCCGGTAAGGAGCATGGGGGGTGTCTGTGGGGGGGGGAGTGGTTGCAATTTTAAATAGAGTGGTTATGGGAGGTCTGTCTGATGATGTGCTATTTGAGCAAAGACCTGAAGGAGGTGAGGAGTGAACTGTGACAATATCGGGTAAGAGAATTTCAGGCAGAGCAAGTAACAAGTAAAAAGGCCTGAGAATGTGCCTGGAATGTTCAAGAAATACCACAGCGTCCCATACTTTCCTTTTGATTGTATGATATCTGCACATAGAAGACACAGATGTTTTAAATGTTGACTTTGCTGTTACTTTCCAAATAACACTGAGGGAGAAGTGTCAATGGTCTTAGTGTCTTCTGCCTAAGAAAATATGTGTCCTAGTTGGATAGCCAAGGAAGAAAGTCTCCCTGAATGTTTGAGGTATGGCACAAGCCTAAAAGAGAGGTTTTAGAGTTGGTTATTCTCTTATTAACCCTAGTAAGAAAATGTGCCTGTTCCTGGATTAACTCACTGTCAGTGACAGATCTGTGTATAGGTACTGTTAGATAGTGGAGTTTGTAAATTGTTCTAGGCTGAGCTAAGTACGTGACCTTTGCAGAATTAAATTTGTTTCTAAGCCATTTGCCCATTGCTGCCTGGCATCACAAGTTGTGTTTTTTGTTCTATGTTTAGGTTTGTATCTGAGCGCCCTTCTCTGTTCTATTGGTCTGTGGTGTCTGCTCTTATACCTTCCCTATGCTGTTTTTATTGCTTGGCTCTGCAGTGTCTTAATATCTTCTTTAAAAAGTTCCTCCTCTTTACTCTTCTTTTTTAAGACTGATTTAGCTATTTATGGATTTTTGATGTTTCACATACATCTTAGGACAAGTTTATTGTTCCTCAAAAATTCAACAAAATTTTTTTATTAAAATTGAATTTACTAGATTAATTTGAGGAGAACTGGCATATTAATATTAAGTCATCCTATTCAAAAGTATAACTATTCAGATAATTTTACAAGTCTTTAAAATTTTATGATTATGTCCATAAAAGTCTTATACATTCTTGGTTAAATTAATTCCTAGAAACATTATGATTTTTGTTGCTATTATGAATGGTATTTTTTTTTTTAGTTTAGATTGGTTATTTGGTGAAAAAAAATACTACTGATTTTTTATAATTCCTAAACTTTCTTATGAATTTTAATAGTTTTTTAAAAATTCTGTTGGTTTTTCTCTAAGTTGGATGACTATTTCTGCAAATAATGTTTTAGCTTTACTTTCCTACACTTTGGACCGCTTTTATCTTTTTCTTCCTTATGGCATTGGCCAGGAGCCTTGATAATTTGTTAACAGTAATGGTACTGGTGCTGATCTCATAGGAATTGCATAATCTTCTCTATTTAGTATAATATTTTCTGCAGGTTCCAAGGTCTTTTCCTTCAACATTTTAAATATAATACTTTATTTTCTTCTTGCATCTAATGTTGCTTTGAAAATCTGATATCAACATGATTCTTGCTCTTTTTTAAATGACCTATTCTTTCTCTCTGGAAACTTCACATATTTTATTTTTGTCATTGAAGTTCTCAAATTTCACCACAATGGGGGGCACTTGGGTGGCTCAGTCAGTTAAGTGTCCAGACTCCTTATTTCAGCTCAGGTCTTGAGATTGCGCCCCCCATTGGGCTCCATGCTGGGTGTAGAGTCTGCTTAAGTTTCTCTCTCTCCAGCTTCCTCTACCCCTCCGCCACCCACCACTCACTGGAGCTCTCAAAAAAAANTAAAAAAAAAAAAAAAAAAAAATCCCACAATGAATCTAGGTAAGGATTTTCTTTTTTCATCTGTTTCATTTTCTGTGATTTCTTTCAATCGGAGGTCTTTCATTTTTCTTTAATTTAAGAAAATTAGCCTCCATTATTTCTTTAAATGTATCTTCTTATCCAATTTTTTTTCTCCTATCTGGGACTCATAATATCTGGATATTGGCATTCTGCTTCTGTCTTCCATGCCCTCCATATCTCTTATCTTTCCTTTTACATTTTTTAAAAAAATATTTTATTTATTTGACAGAGAGAGCACAAGCAGAGGGAGAGGGAGAAGCAGGCTCCCCACTGAGCAGAGAGCCTGATGCGGGGCTCGATCCCAGGACCCTGGGATCATGAACTGAGCCAAAGGCAGACACTTAACCGACTGAGCCACCCAGGTGCCCCTTTCCTTTTACATTTTCTATATCTATGTTTTTGTTCTGCCTCTGGGAAAGCTCCTCAATCTGATTTTACAAATCTCTAACTTATTTTCCAGCTGCATCTACCCTGCCTTTTTTCCTGTTTTTGTTTTTTCCCTCCTACTATTTTTTTTAGTCAAAGATTAACACAGGGACCTTCAGTTAATTTGCTTCAGGAATCTAGCTACGTGAGGAAGGCAGTCATTAGACTCTTGTTAAGAAACAAAGACAAAAACCTACTTAAAAGACTGGAGAGAGGGAAAAGGCCACAGACATTCTGGAAACAGTGATTGGTATATACGTGTTGAGGTATGTGGTTACCCAGCAGCTTGAATAAGACAATGGGGGGGGATCAAAGAGAACAATTTTAGTGGCTTGTGAATTTTTAGAAAACCTTGATAATTTAACTAGGGAGCCTGTGTACCAAGCTGTCTGTCATGCCTGCCAGTGTCTTCACGGCAACACCTCCACCTTGCAGAGGCCAGATCTGCACCAACTCCTTCTTTAGAATTTCTCCTTTTTTATAACTCATATTTCCACTTCTAAATGGTTTCTTATTCTTGTTTATATTGCTAGCATCTTCTTTTACCTTCTTAATGCCTCATCTACTATGCATATTTTAAATTTTTGGTTCATCTGTTCTAATAATTCTGATTCAGTTGGTATGTGTGATTCAGTTTGTTATCTTCATTTCATGGTCTCTTTTTTCCTCTGCAGTTGCCAGGTTATTTTGGTTTGTGAGCTCATGTGCCCATGGGAACTTCTGGTAATGTGAATTGGGGAAGAGGCATGTGTGACCCTCCAGGTGAATTTAAGAAGGAAGTCACTGAGTTCCAATCACCACAAAATTAGTGCTAATCACTCTGACTTATTGCCACTCCACCAGGCAACTACTCTGAGAGTTTTACCTTTAATCTGGGAAGAAATATCTTCGAGAGACCAACTCCCCAGGTCATAATCCATCAACTCTGGGACTTGGGGTGCAAGAAAAGGGTGAAGAAGTACATGTCTCAAGTGAGCTGAACAGTGCGTGTTGTTTTCATCAAGTCGTCTCCCCTGCCAGGTGTCCTGATGCTTCTACCCTCATGTAAGACATGGGCAGGCTTAGGACATTGCTGCTGGTGTCCTCCAAGCTTTCCATGGCTGCTCCCAGTTGCCCGCTACCCCGGGCTGAGCCTATCCCACCCCCCAAATAAACACATGTACCTCCCACACCATTTCAAAACTACCTTCAGATTCCCAAGGAGTTTCTCCTTTTGTTGTAGTTGTGATTGTTCATTTCTCAGATCCATGCATTTTTCTTAATTCTAGAATTTTTCTAGGGTTCATGGGAAAGGAAGGAAGCTAATGAGTTATGAAACTACTTCATTCTTTCTATAATATTAAGATATATGGTGTATTAGTTTCCTAGGGTTACCAAAGCAAAGTATCCCAGACTGGGTGGCTTAAACAACAGCAATTTATTTTCTTATAATCTGAAGTCTAGAAGTCCGAGATCAAGGTATGTGCCAAGGTTGGTTTCTTCTGAGACCTCTCTCCTTGGCTTGTCGATGCCATTTTCTCCCTATGTTTTCACATGGTCTTTCCTCTGTAACTGTCTATGTCCACATTTCCTCTTCTTATAAGCATACCAAAAATATTAGATTAGGGCCCACCCTAATGACCTTCTTTTAACTTAATTACCTCTTTAAAGACCCCTGTGTTCTATCTAATACAGTTACATTTTGAAATACAGTTAGGACTTTAGTATGTGAATTTTGGGGTTACACAATTCAGCCCATAACATGTGGCATTTACATTCTCTTTTGGAGCTATATTTTCACATTTGATTTAGCTTATTTCTCATGTTTTGACTTTCTCCCTCACCACCTAAAGTTCTATGGTCCATTATAATTAAATCTCTTTGCAACATCTTAAATTTATTTCCCTAACAAAACCCTCATGATGATAAATCTGTCTACCTTCTGCATACTTGCTCTGAGTTCTGAGAGATACCTTAGAGATCACACAACAGGTAGATCAGTGCTATGGTACATTAAGGATCACCACAGCATCTGGGGGCTCTTACTCCCTGGTAACCCTAGCATGTTCCTCACCTCGTCTTGCCTTTCCTCTTCACAACTCCTACTGTAAACCTCTGTTCTCACCTCCAACCTCCAATCGACTTCCTGCTTATGCTCCCCTCTGCTTCACAAAGAAAGTAGAAACCTGAAGAAAACTATTTTAGCTTTCCATCTCCAAATCTTCACCTACCTATATCTGAGCTTGTCTTTATTTAAATTTTGATATTTTGTTCATCATAGATTTTTTGCATTAATTTTTATTTATTAACTAAGATAATGTTTATCTTAATTACTGAGTTTTTGGTGCTTCCTTAAATTTTGTGAGTGAGAGTCTCATTTGCTTTACCCTAGTCCCAGCCCTGATCCATCCATCCATTCTTCCCTTCTTCAATTTCTGAGTGAATACCACCACATGTTCTCTGAATTCCCCTTGTCTCCTACCTTCTCAGGAAACTTGAATTTTGTATAATCCGTTCTCTTTTCTGTATTTTCCATCTTTTCCTTGCAAGTGAACCTTTCCCTTCTGTATTTAAATGGGCTCAACTCAAAATTTTCCAGCTTAAAAAGACAAACCAAACCAAACACTTTCCTCAACCTCAGAAGCCCTACAGCTGCTGCTCTCTCTCTTTTCCACTTTGGAGCTAAATCTCTTGAAAGAAGCATCTCTCTTTCCACACCATCCACTCACTATAGAATCTTCTAGAGTTTGGATTCCACCCTTATAGTCCAGGGCCTTTACTTCTCCATTGAGGTCACCAGTTATCTCCCTGTGGTTAAATTAAACCCAGTAGACTCTTTTCAGAGCTCATCCCACATGAACTTTCAACAGCATCCAACATTGTTGGCCATTATTTATTTACTGAAACACTTTCTTTCTTTGTCTCCATGACAACACACTTGCCCGGCTTCCTTCCTTTCTCTCTGTCCATTCCTTCCCAATCTCCCTGATCAGTCCTCCCTCCTGTATTCAGTTATTTAAAGCAGGAATTCTGGGGCACCTGAGTGGTTCAGTCGGTTAAGTGTCTGCCTTCAGCTCAGTTCATGATCCCAGAGTCCCAGGATTGAGCCCCATGTTGGGATGCTGAACACGTGCTCAGCAGGGAGTCTGCTTCTCTCTCTCCCACTGCCCCTTACCAACCCCCACCGCCGCTCATGCTCTCTGTCTTGCTCTCTCTCTCTTTCTCTCTCTCAAATAAATAAAATCTGAAGGAGAAGGAGAAGGAGGAGAGGGAGAAAAGGAGAAGGAGGAGAAGGAGAAAAGGAGAAGGAGAGAAGGAGGAGGAGGAGAAGGAGAAGAAGAAAGAGAGAAAGAAAAAGGAAAGAAAGAAAGAAAGAAAGAAAGAAAGAAAGAAAGAAAGAAAGAAAAAGGAAGAAAGAAAAAGCAGTAGTAGTGGTAGTAGTAGTTCAGGCTTGGCCCTGTAATGCAAAGATGTCGAGGGCTCAGAGTCCTTCTATCTTGTTACTCCATCATTCATAGTATGTTGACCTCACCCCCATGTTCCAGGCAGCTTGGCATTGTGTGTGCATTCCAGCCAGTGGAAAAGGAGAAATTTAAAGGGAGAATAAGAAATAGGAAGGGAGGGCACATATTGCATGTGCACTGGGTGTTATACGCAAATAATGAATCATGGAACATTGCATCAAAAACTGGGGATGTACTGTATGGTGACTAATATAACAAAATAAAAATTATTTAAAAAAATAAAAAATAAAAAAATAAAGGGAGAATGTGCATTTTCTTTTAAAGTCACACCCAGAAGTCATACATATTGTTTATGCTTAGGTCCCATCTGTTGAAACTTAGTCATATAACCGCACACTAGTCAGAGAAGAGGCTGGCAAAAATATTATCTTGGTTCTGTGAACAGTTAACTACAAATAGTTGAAAGTCTATTGTTGGAAAAGGGGAGATCAAATATTTGGTCAATTGATAATCTCTGCCACAATCCTGGTGAACACACATATCCATGCATACCCTTCTTTGCATATAAAGCACACTCATCTTTTCTTCAGTGGAGACAACCCCCAGATCCTATTCAGCTAGTGCATCCGGCTCAATGCTTACAATCTCTGGGTAATGTGCAGTCCTTTCCATCAGGCTCAGATGTGGCTCTTCTTGGTTCAGCCACTTAAAAACCAAAACATAAGTTATCTGTTCTGACCATACCCAATATAAAACAGTAAGAGCACCAGGATAACTGGAATAAGAATGCTTATTTGGAAAAATTAGAAGAATGGAAAACACAGTCACTGGTCCATAAAAATGACCAATTCTGACTAAGCGGGAACTGGAAAGACTGGGCCAGATTGATTAAACTCATGGCAAATGCTGTTTCTGTTCTTAGAGGGACTGGGGAGGGGCATTGTCTCTCTCATCTTTATTTTCTGTGACTCCCATCTGATAATATCCATTTTCTTTATATTTGCTTGACAGAACTCCTTTGCTATGTAAAACATTTAAAAGTTCAAATAATTTTATTCAGTTTAGGTATATATGTATGCATATATATATTATATATAAAGTAAATTACATTTTACCTACAAATTATTTATATGTAATACATATTGCATATAGTTATAATTTGTTAGACAAATAATTATTTTTTAAGATTTTATTTTTACATCATTAATCTCTACACCCAACATAGGGCTTGAACTCACAAAGATTAAGATTTTCATGCTCTACCAACTGAGCTAGCTAGGTGCCCCAAATTATAATTACTTTATATGTTATATAAGCTACATATGATTTTATACATACATATACTTTATGTTTATATATATGTATGCACATATATATGTATATAATTTGTAGGTTAATTCCTTGTTCTAATTCCTTGTTCCTTTTTCTTCTTTCATAGTATCATGTAATTGCTTAGAAACCTTTGTGTGACCTGGTATACATCATGTCCTGTCTCATCTTGAAGACAAAGCAAATAAGGTCTTCTGCTCTACTCACAGCATGGGGATGTGTAGGCTTGCTGACAACCACTGACCTGCATGACAACTCAGTGACAGGGGAGGTGAGTACAAATTTTGCCATTTTTGTTAAATAGATCATCTAAGAAAGTTTATTTTGCACATATTATATGTCCTTATTTTTTTTAAGATTTTATTTGAGAGAGAGAGAGAGAGCATGGGGAGGGGCAGAGAAGAGGGAAAGGGAATCTCCAGCAGACTCTGTGCTGAGTGCAGAGCCCAGTGTGGGGCTCGATTGAAGACCCTGAGACCACAACCTGACCCAAAGTTGGACGCTCAACTGACTGAGCCACCCAGGTGCCCCTATATATTTTTGTTTAAATAAACATACATAAGCATGCATATTAAAGATTTAAGGTTTATTTTGAAATTGAGCAGAAGGAAATCAATTAGGGTGTTCGGTATATAAAATAAAATAGATTTTCTATTAGAAAGAAATTCAGATATTTATTTACCATTTGAATTATAAGTAATTCATTTGAGGGTTATCACAATTCATCTGAGTCAGATTAAGAAATAAGAAAAATATAGTAAACATTAGAAATAGATTATATTCTAAAAACACATATAGTTTATATTTACACTTTTGTTAACTTCCTAATATCCTATACCAGAAACTCACCAAATTATTTTGAAAATTATAGCTTTTCTCTGATTGCAAGTCATGTATGTTCAGTTGGGAAAATTAAGAAAATAGAGTCATGCATTCCATTGAGATATTAATAGCAATAGGACCAAAAATCCTCCCTCTTCCTTGATGATGACTCACAGGCTGTACAAGAACTCTGAGAAACACACTGAGGGCTTCAGAGGGGAGGGGGGTGGGGGAATGGGATAGACTGGTGATGGGTGGTAAGGAGGGCACATATTGCATGGTGCACTGGGTGTTATACGCAACTAATGAATCATTGAACTTTACATCGGAAACCAGGGATGTGCTGTATGGTGACTAACATAATAAAAATATTATTATGAAAAAAAAAAGTAGTTTCTTGAAATGCCACCAGAGGGTGATCAGTCCAAAAGTTACTCTGTCATGTATAAACAGGCTTCTATGCTGTGGAGATGCTAATGGNGTGTGGGGATTTTAATTGGTTTTTTTTTTTTTTTGGGGAAAAAAAAAAAAAAAAAAAAAAAAAAAAGAGGACTTGAAATGTGTTTGGTAGAAAATATATCTGAGCGTTTAATTTTTTTAAAAGTTTCATCACTACACATTCTAGAATCTAAGTATACATTCCTGAATATAGCAAACATTTTTTGAGTTCTTAACTGTTGTGATAGGTGCAGTTGATAAAACTGGGTCCTAACATTTTACAATTTATACTTTCTCTGGGGAAAGAGGCATATATAAACAAATGGATTAGGATCGAATTTGTTTTGTACCACACAAAATATTTAAATGCAGTGAAGGACAGGATTAATTCTGCTAAAGGCAAGTAAGTGAGAAGAATGTTTCACAGAAGAACTGAACCTTAGAAAATGAGTAGGCACGTTGAATTTCCAGGTTAAAGTAGTGGATTGAACATGTGCTTTTAATTTTCTTCCCTCTTGAGCAAACTTAAAAATAGGAAGTGTTTTGCTTTAAGACCTAAACCCACAAGGATTAAGCAAGTAGAAGAGGAAACAATAGCAAAAATTTTGGAAGCTGAAGAATTCATGGATCATTGGTAAGTGATTCAACAGACCTGAGAAAACAAAATCCCAAGCTGTCAATGGGAAAGCTGAGAAACCAACTATATCTACACAGCAAAATTTGCAAAGGGCACAATTGCTAGTTCCATTAAGTTAGGATAGCAAGTCTAGGACTGGAGATAAAAGGGTGAGAAGACCTAATATCAGGAGGACCAAGGTAAAAGCTGTTTGAGAAGAAATTCAAGCCCTAGACCCTCCTTCACCCTGGCAGAAGTCTGGATGTTTATTTTCATTGATGCGGATTAAGAGATCTCTTCCCCAACTTGGTCCCCAGAAGGCAGCAGTTAGACCCTTACCCTGTAGGTGGCAGCACTTAGACCCTTACCCTGTAGTTAGATCCTTCCTGGAGGAATCTGGCCATCCAAAAAGAAAATATTTAAAGATACTGACATCAAGATTTCCCCAGTAGCCTCCCCACCAACATCTCCCTATAGTGAAACTCACAAGCTCACTCTCACTTTTGACTAGACCACTGAGGATTACCAGACATCTGATGGAAGTCTGTTATATAAAAAATAGACACCAAAACAAATAAGCTCAAGCAGAAGAAGCAACTTGAAGGAAACTAATTATTCAAGACTTAAAAGCAACAGTTATAATAAAATCCTCAGAGAGATAAGAAGGGATATTGCATCCATTGAACAAGAACCGAGGCTATGGAATAGACAATTTAGGAAAACAAAAAACTAAAAAGAACTCTTGGAAATTAAAAATGTGATAGCAGAAGACAAATACTGGTGCTCTCCAATGTGGTAACTATTAGCCACTAGAGCAAAATTCAAATTACTTTAATAAAATTAAAAATTCAACTCCTCATTTACAATAGTTGCATTTCAGATACTCAAAAGCCATATGTGGCTAGTTGCTAAATATTGGACATCTCCAATATAGAACATTTCCCATGAGGGCAGAAAGTTCTGTTGATAGCACTTGAGAAAGTAAGTTTGAGGACTTCTCTCAAAAAGTGGAAGATGATGACAGAGAAAAGATGAAAAAAAATCACAGGACTAGCCAGGAGACCAAAAAATTGAATAATAGCAGTACTGGAAGGAAAGAAGAAATAAACTCGAGGGAAGAAAATAATCAAAGAAAAATTTCGAGAAAATTTCTTGGGAATGAATGATATAAATTGCCAGATTAAAAGAGCCCAATAAGTGTTTAGCTCAATAGATAATACTCTGAGGCATATATTCTTGTGAAATATTAGAATACTAGGGGTAAAAAGAAGAGATTACACATTTCCAGACAGGAAAAATTAGTAGCATACCTAGTATTAGGAAACAGAAGAGCTTCTGATTTCCCAAGACCAACAGTGGAAGCAAGAAAACATTGTAATAGCTTTCAAAATCTGAAAAAAATTGTTTTCAATTTAGAATGCTATGCTTAATCAACTATAGAGTATGAAAGTAGAACAAAGCTGTATTCAAACATATAAGGTCTCAAAATCTTCTGTGCATCCTTTCTCTACTGAGGATATGCTCCACAAAATGTGAAAGTAAGCCAAGAAAGAAGAAGACAGAGGATTCAGAAAACTGGAGATCCAACATAGGACTAGGCAAAGGGAATCCCCAGGATGATAGAGAAAGAAGATCCCAGGATGGCTGTATGAGTAAAAGTGAAGAAGATTGATGGTATCTGGCATGTACACACCAGATTTATAGTCAGAGATGCAGTGAAAGGAAATTATCCTATATTGAAAAATTATTGGCATTATAGCATATTAGCATTATACATTTTTTATAGTACAACAGACAAGACCAATGGCACATCTTGGCAAATTTTAATTAAAATAATAAAAGATTATAGAAACATCCAGGCAGAAAAATACTAGAGCTCCAAAAACAGAACAAAAATTAGGCCATCCTGAGATTTCTCTGAAATATTAAATTCCAGAAGTTGACAGTATCTATAGCATTTTGAAGGAAAAGTTTATGCCCCAAGAATTTTTCACTCAATCAAGTTTCCTGTCATGTGTGATGTACAGAGAAATTCTCAGGTGTGCAAGGGCCCATAAAAAATACTTGAATAAGTATTGCAAATAATTGAAAAATAATTAGATTTAAAATGAACATTTCATGATGCAATTTTGTCTTGAAGGCATTTCTTTAGTTACCATAAAAATTACTAAACTCAACACCATGGAAACCATGTAACAAGAGCTCTTAAACCTTAGTGTGTGTAAGATCACCGGAGGAGCTTGGGAATAATGTAGATTTCTGGTCTTTATTTCAATTTTTTGACTTCATCAATCTGGGCAGCCTCAGAATCTTCATTTTTACGTAACACTTCAAAGATTGTGAGTAGGTATTAACACTGACCATACATTGTAGTGGAAATAAGACAAAATAAACTACTCAGTTTCAGACTTGGTTACAAACAACTCATATTAAGATAAAGAAAAGAAATTTAAATTATATTTAAACTCTGTAATCAGAGGAGTACTGTGGTTCTAGAACACCGCTGAGAGATTAGATGTTAAAATTAATTTATATTTAAATAATTCCAAGTGTATAGAAAAGTTGCAAAAACAGTTTAAAGAGTTTCCATATCCACTTGACTTAGATTCCCCAGTTTCTCCTCCTTTTCTCTCACTTTCTTCACCCCGCCTTTATTTTTTTTTAAGATTTTATTTACTTTTAAGAGAGAGAGAGAGAGTGCGAGTGCACAATCAGGAAGAGGGGCAGAAGGAGAGAGAGAAGTAGACTCCCTGCTGAGCAGGGAGTCCAACTAGGGGCTCAATCCAGGACCGCAGGATCATGATCTGAGTCGAAGGCAGGCGCTTAACCAACTGAGCCACCCAGGTACCCCCACCCTCCCTTTAATCTTTAGCCTGTGTTTGAGCCAGTGAGTGCAAGCTTCAGATGAGATGCTCCAGCACTTCTACATGCATAAATGTCTGCCCAAACAAGGACACGTTCAGATATCTCCTTAAAATAGTGATTTCATCTCTTTTGGACATATACTCAAGAGTGAGATTGCTTAGTGATATGGTAATCCTATTTTTAATTTTTTGAGGAACGCCTATACCCAGTTACCATTTTCCATGACTGTACCAAACCAGTGGATTTGTTTGTTTACATCAGTGTGAACTCATGGCTTCCTATTTTATGCAAGGGGTTGTAATCCATTCCTATCAATTTTTTAATGTCCAAATTGACCCACATTTGCCCAAAGGATTGATTCCCTTTAAGCTAGTTCTATGTCTTTTTTGGCATGTTTCCATTGTTTTTAAAGTATTTCCCACCTTTCTGTGCAACAAAATGTTTCAAGCGCTCCATGTATTTACCTGCCGTGGCCCTGGAATCAGCCAGTTCTCTAAGGAGTCCTGCTTCNATTTTTTTTATTTTTTTTTTTTAAGATTTTATTTATTTATTTGACAGAGATAGAGACAGTCAGTGAGAGAGGGAACACAAGCAGGGGGAGTGGGAGAGGAAGAAGCAGGCTCCCAGCAGAGGAGCCTGATGTGGGGCTCGATCCCGTAACGCCGGGATCACGCCCTGAGCCAAAGGCAGACGCTTAACCGCTGTGCCACCCAGGCGCCCCCTGCTTCCTTTTTTGAAGAATAATATTTGGAAACCATGTACTCATTTCTACTAGGATGCCATTGTATATGAGCCCTGTCATGAACAGAGCTAGAAGATATACATATAATCTATATAACTATTTCTGTATTTACCTATCTTTATCTGTATAAACTATGAGTTCACATCAATACCACCGGTTTCAACCCAGCACCTCAGAGTTCACCTCCCCCTCTCATATATGTAATCTCTTCTCCCACAGTAAAAACCCAGTTCCCATTATTCTCAGTATAGGTGTTTGCTTATTCCTGTATCCCTACCATGCTGTCTCAATTTCCATGAGCCCTACTGTCTCCTCACTCAGCTATCTTATTTAAGTGTATATCTATGCCAGATCTACCACTTGTATATATTGAGAAGAAACAAGCTTCTCAAAATAATCCATGGGATACTTAACTTTTAAAAACTTAGCTCTTATTCAATCTCCTGGAAATGTGATTTTCAGTCACAAAGTAAGTGATGACCACATTGTTATAAAAACATTGAATGAATTTTTTGTTCTATAGATTATATTGACTGAAGAAACTGGAATTTGCTTACTTAGGTAAATGAACTCACCAGGCATTTGTTAACTGACTGATTATATTCTTATGCCGGTTCTTCTATTAGTTAGAAAACTCCAGGCTCTCTGGGGCTTTGCTTTCTGTTTCAGCCTATTCAATATAAAATATATCTTTAGCAGATCTCAGTCCAAGCACAACAAGAAAACTGGTTCCTTTGATGTACTTATGAAATACTTTCATTAACAGTGAAATACTACTGTTGGTGTTTTTATACATATTGCCAACCAAATCCTTTAAAACAGCTCTGTGAGTTAGGGAAGGTCTGTGGCATCTCACTTGATGGAGTAGGAAAGTAAGTGCCAAGATTCAGAGAGCACTCATCTCAGGCTCTCATAGCTGGGAGTTGACTGGTCCCATTAGAACTGCATCCCCTACACCAAATCCAGTAAACTTGGAGAAGAAAATAGAAAAAAGAAACAGCGGTTATATAACAACAACAACAAAATCATGTCTTTCCCAATCTATGAAAATATTTCCGTTTTAAAAAACAGTAAGCCTTTTTCCCTAGAAAAGTCAACTGTGAGGGATTCATTACAAGAGTGTGGACAGCACCATCCAATTTCCTTCCTACATTTGCTGAAGCGAGTATCACTGTATTCACCAAAGGAGTTAGATGCCAGTCTTTCCACCATCTTCACTGCATGACATACCACAGCCCTGTACACATCCTGGCCACAGTTTCTGCTGCACACACCTTTGCTTCATGTGGCTCAGTTTCAAAGCATCACAGACTAGAAGTAAGAGGTCACAAGTCCATTGTTCTTAAGTTGAACTGTAGTTAATTCACTCCAGATAGATAAAAATTTCTTCTAGTCTGAAAATAAACTGGAAAAGATACTCCACAACATCAAATTGATTATCCAAAGAGAAAGCCAATATGATTAATTCTTTTGTTTTGGTTCTACTTACTTATTTTAAACTACCCACATGTCTTGTTTTCCATCCAGGATAGTCACGTGGGCAGGGGGAGGGTCATGTGACCACAACCCGGAAGTGCAGTGCTGGGCGCCATATTGGGTCCACCGCCTAATGAGCCTCAATGCCATCATCTGGGTGGACTGGGGTCGGACCACGTGGGCGGCAGGGGCAGGTCAGGTGCATCACCACGCCCAACCCCACAACCCGCACCTCACACCCCCCCCCCAGTGGGTCACATGACCACCGAACCAGAAGTCCTGTGGCTGGCACCAAATTGGGTCGGGGCATAATGAACCTAATTGGCAGCATCTGGGGCGGCAGGAGCCAGGTGACATGGGTGGTGGGAGAGGGTCACGTGCCTCCCACGGGGCGGGTCACGTGACCGCCGACCTGGAAGTGCCGCGGCAGTCGCCATCTTGGTTCGCGACCCGTGCCATCTTGGGTCAGGTGCGTTATGAGCCTATTTGGCAGCACCTGGGACGGCCATGGGGGGGAGGCGCGGGTCACGCGACACTTCCTGTTCGGCAGGCACGTGACCCGCTCCGGGGGGAGGCACGTGACCCACCCTCAGCTGCTGCAGGTGCTGACAATTAGGCTCGTTAGGCCCTGAACCAAGATGGCGCCAGCCACGGCACTTCCGGTTCAGCGGTCACGTGACCCACCCGAGGCTGCCCATGTGCTGACAATTAGGCTCGTTAGGCCCCGAACCAAGATGACGCCGGCAGCAGCACTTCTGGTTTGGTGGTCACATAACCTGCCCCGTGGGGGCATGTGACCTGCCTCTGCCCGCCCCAGGTGCTGCCAATTAGACTCATTAGGCCCCGAACCAAGATGCTGTTGGCCGCAGCTCTTCTGGTTCAGAAGACATGTGACCCGCCCCGGGGGAGGCACGTGACCCACCCGTGGTTGCCCAGTTGCTCTGGCAATTAGGCTCGTTAGGCCCCCGAATCACGGTGGCGCTGCCCCGAACCAAGATGGCGCCGGCTACGTCACTTCCGGTTCTGTGGTCACGTGACCCGCCCCAGCCACCCACGTAACCCGTCCCCGGCCGCCCCAGGTGCTGCCAGTTAGACTCATTAGGCTCCAAGCCAAGATGGCGCTGGCTGCGCACTTCCGGTTCGGCGGTCACATGACCTTCCCTAGGGGAGGCACGTGACCCACCCGCGGCTGCCCAGGTGCTGACAATTAGGCACGTTTGGCCCCCGAATCAAGATGGCACCGGCCGTGGCACTTCCGGTTTGGCGGTCACGTGACCCGTGACCCGCCCCGTGGGGGCCCCTGACCCACCCCTGCCGCCCACATGACACGCTCCCTCTGCCGCAGGTCCTGTCAAATAGGCTCGTTTTGCTCCCCAGCCATTCACACCATCATGGAATGCTGCGTAAAAAACTAAGAATGTACTGTATGGTGACTAGCATGACATAATAAAACATTCAAAGAAAAAGGAAAGTGTACCACCTGTGACTCCAGAAGGTATCAGGAGCTGGAAAAATTTGTATGTCCAACTGAGCAATGACAGCAAATGCCCACATTCATGGGACACTTGGCCCAAAACCCTGTGACCCACACTCACCCCAACCCCTTCTCTCCACTTAGCCCCAGACTGCCCACAGAATGGTCTATCAGAATTTCCATTCTCCTAGGCACGGACACTAACCATAGTTTGGGTTTCAGAGGTCCACCCCCACAGGCCTGGATCCAAAGACATAGGGATTGGGGAACCCTGAGCCATAGCTGATCCCTCGGCATGCCACAGAATGACACCGGGATGTTTGGGACTCCAGAAACTATTCGGAGCAGGAGAAATCTGCATGTCCCACTGAGTCGATCCCAGACAACTCCCACATTCAGGGGACCCTTGGACAAAAATCCTGAACTGACATTCACCACAACCCACCGACTCAAATCAGGCCCCCGGGATGATCAGCACAAAGCCGGTAGATTGGACCTCCCATTCTCCTAGGCCCTAACCCAAATGCTAGGTGGAATTCTCAGAGGTCATTCCCAGTGGCTTATCTCCAAGACAGAGGGCTTAGGGAAACCTGAGCCATACCTGGGAATCAGCATGACACAAGAAGGAAACCGAGCCATTTGGGAGCTGTAGACAGAATCTGGAGGGTGAGAAATCAGAATGCCCGCCTGAGCTGATCCCGGCGAACCCCCGCTTTCGCCACACTAGTTGCCGAAAACCCTAAGCCTGACGCTCACCCCCAAACCACACCCTCAATTCAGGCGTCCAGGTTCGTGTGTATGCTCCACATCACTTGCCATCAGGGAAATACAAATCAAAACCGCACTGAGACACCACCTGACACCAGTCAGAATGGCTAAAAAGGAGGGCACGTATTGCATGGTGCGCTGGGTGTTATACGCAAGTAATGAATCATGGAACTTTACATCAAAAACTTGGGATGTACTGTATGGTGACTAACATTGCGTAATAAAAAATTATTATAAAGAAAACAAGCAAACAATATATCCCACAGATTGCTTTATAATAAAGCAGAATATATTGGGGAAAAAAATAAAAGAAAAAAAAGAATGGCTAAAATGATCAAGGCAGGGAACCACAAACGTTGGTGAGGATGTGGAGAAAGGGAAACCCCCTTGCACTGTTGGTGAGAATGCAACTATGGAAAACAATATGGAGGGTCCTCAAAACGTTAAACACAGAGTGACTCTACGACCCAGCAATTGCACTACTTGGTACTTACCCCATTGACCCAGAGGTACTGAAAAGAAGGGGCACCTGTATCCCCATGTTCACAACAGCGATGTCCACAAAAGCCAAACTCGGAAGGAGGCAAGATGTCCTTCAATGGAGGAGTGGATAAAGAAGATGTGGTTCATATGCACAATGGAATATTACTCAGCCATCGGAAAGGATGAATCCCCACCATTTGCATGGACCTGAATGGGCCAGGAGGGGATTATGCTAAGTGACATAAGTCAAGCAGAGAAAGACAATGATCATATGGTTTCACTCCTATGTGGAACAGAAGGAATAGCATGGAGGACATGAGGGGAAAGAAGGGGAAAAGGAAGGGGGGGGAATCAGAGGGGCAGATGAACCATGAGAGACTATGGACTCCAGGAAACAAACGGACGGTTGCAGAAAGGGAGGGGGGTAGGGAGACGGGTTATCCTGGTGATGGGTATTAAGTAGGGCACGTGTTGGGATGAGCACTGGGTGTTCTAGGCGAACGATGAGTCATGGAACACTACATCAAAACCTAATGAAGTACTGTAGGGTGACTATCATCACATCATTGAAAAAAAAAAAAGAGAAAGATAGCAATTCCATACTGGAAAACTGCCACTATTTGCAAATGACATGATGCTACATATAGAAATCCCTCAAGATTCCACCAAAAAACTGTTGGAATAAACAAATTCAATAAAGCTGCAGGATAGAAAGTCAACATACAGAGACCTGTTGCATTTATTTATGTATGTATTTTAGATTTTATTGATTTATTGGACAGAGAGAGAGAAAGAACAGGAGCAGGGGGAGTGGCAGGCAGAGGGAGAAGCAGACTACCTGCTAAGTGTGTGGGGCTCGATCCCAGCACTCTGGGACCATGACCAGAGCTGAAGGCAGACGCTTCACCGATGGAGCCATCCAGGTGCCCCAACTTGTGGCATTTCTAGATACTGATGACACACTTTCGCAAAGAGAAATTAAGAAAGCGATGCCATTTACAACTGCATCGAGAAAAAAAATCTAGGCATAAAAGGAACCAAGAATGAGAAAGACCTGGTACACTCAACACATGGCAGAAAAGAAAGGAAAAACATGTGTGGGTGGGGGATGTATGGGTCAAAGATTTGGAAGGTGACACAAATAAATGGAAGTGTACACCATGCTCATTAACTGGAAGAGTTAATTATGTGAACATGTCCATCGTACCCAAAGCAATTGATGGACAGATGTGACGAAATCCCTACCTGAATTCCAATGGCATTATTCAAAGACACAGAAGACAGCCTAAAGTTCCTACGGAATCACAAAAGACCCCAAATACCCAGAGTGAACTGGAGAAAGCAAGCTGCAGTCACCGCACTCCCGAATTTCAAGCTAGATTACAAAGCCATAGTCATCAAAGCAGTTATGGTACTGGCATAAACACACACACACACACACACGTTAGTGGAACAGAATAATAAAGCTCAGAAACTAACCCACACCTAGATGATCCTAACTTATGAAACGGTAGCAGAAGATATGCCATGGGGAAAGGACCGTCTCTTCAGGGAACGGTAACAGGAAAACTGGACACTAAATGCAGAAAAATGGAACTGGATCACTTTCTTACACCACACACAAAAATTGTTAATGGATGAATGACTTGAACATAGGACCTGAATCCATAAACCTCCAAGAAGACACAGGTACTAAATTTCTCGACTTTGGTCTTGGCAAAGAGTCTTTGGATCGGACACCAAATGCAAACGCAACAGATGCAAAAATAAACAAGTGGTACAACATCAAACAGAAATCTTCTGCACAGCCAAAGAAACCATCAAAAACTTAAAAAGGCAGAGGACTCAATGAGAAAAAATATCTGCAAATCATATGTGTGAGAAGAGGCTAATATCCAAAATACACAAGACACTCATACAAATCAAAACACACACACACACACACACACACACAGTATAAAAAATAGGGAGAGGGGAGCCTGGGTGGCTCAGTCATTAAGCATCTGCTTCTGCTCAGGGCGTGATCCTGGCGTTCTGGGATCGAGCCCCACATGAGGCTCCTCCACTGGAAGCCTGCTTCTTCCTCTCCCATTCCCCCTGCTTGTGTTCCCTCTCTCGCTGGCTGTCTCTGTCAAATGAATAAATAAAATCTTTTAAAAAATGGGGAGACTATGTACATAGATACTTTCCAAAGATGGTATACAGGTGGCCAATAGAGACAGAAAAAGTTGTTCAACATCACTAATCATCATCAAGAAGACATAAGTCAAAACCACAATCGGCTATCACCTCACATGTGTAGAAATGGCAATCGTCCCAGAGACAAGACACCAGGTGTGGTCAGGGGTGTGCAGACAATGGGAACCTGTGCACTGTTGGTGGGAATGGAAATGGGTCCAGTCACTGTGACAAACGGTATGGAGTTTCCTGAAAAATAAATACAACTACCACACGACCCAGTAATGGCTCTACTGAGTATTGATTTGGAGAGCACAAAAACAGTACCTTGAAAAGACAGATGCACTCCCACGGTCACTGCAGCATTATTCCCAAAAAACAGACATAGAAACATAGACCTTGGGTCTATGTTACCTAAGTAACTCAGACACAGAAAGACAAATACCAGATGCTCTCATGTACATTCCATGTGGAATAAACAAATACTGAATGCACAGATACAGAGAAGAGATGGGTGGCTGCCCGATTCGGGGAATGGGGGGGGGGCGGGTGAAGGTGGTCAAAGATGCAGTGTCTGAGTGAGAAAGTCCGATAGTTATGGAATGTTCTGTGCAGCATGGCGACTAAAGCTAACCCGGCAGGATGGGGTACAGGTTCCCCCGCTCTTTGAAAGTACAGTGCTCCTAGGAAACCTTTCATGGCAGAAATGGTGTAAAGAAGAAATGACCATTAATTTATACGGAAAAATGAGTGAGCACACTTAGACTCCAAAAATGACTTCTCTTTTGCTTTTCTTAGGCCTTGGGACACAACTCCTAACGGATGCTGAAAATAAGTGGAGATAAAGCACAGCAGACTCTCACAGACACAATTCAAAGTGCCGGTGGCTGGACGCAGAGAGCGGTTCCTAGGAAGCAGTGGTTAGGCTGCACGCTGCCTCTGCCGTGCTTCTCCCCAAAACAGATGCTGAACACGATGCTCGCTGTTTGACTTTTTTCATAGGAGGAAAATCCTCTTCAGGTTTCTTCCCCCGAGTGAAACCAGGTAATAACAGAGATCTTTCCAAAAAGCCCAGTGTCTTCCCATGAACTTTTAAAAAGTGGGAGATACTTGTACTTGAACGTTGCTGAGGGAGGACATGTGAAAGGTTCTCCCAGACACAAACCTCAGCAGATCCACTGGGAAAGGCACCTTCCTCAGCATGCAGAACACGGACTACCTCCTACCCTCAGAAACCTTCTCCTTCCCCTCGCTTAGGACAACCCACAACAGCTGGGAGTTACCCCAGTTCCTCCTTTCTCCCATCCCCGATATCTAAGCTGTCGGCAAATCCTGTGAGCTCCATCTTCAAGACGTACCCACAATAGGACGAACCACCCCTTCCAAGGCCACCTGTCTGGTCCACACTGGAGCCCATCTCTTGCCTGAGTTGCTGGAAAAGCATCATCATTGACCTCCCTTGCCCATCCTCAACCCTCTGTCATCTGTTCTCAACCCTGCAGCCAGGATGGCCCAGTGAAACAGGGTCCCATGGGGTCACAGCCCTGCCATTGCTTTCTGTCACACTCTGTCACCTCCCTGAGGGCATGTCCTATGCTGTCTGCTGTGGCCACAGGGCCTTCTTGCTGCTCCTGCGTACACCTGGTATGCTCCTGCC
Source organism: Ailuropoda melanoleuca (assembly GCF_002007445.2). Classification (NCBI taxonomy): domain Eukaryota; kingdom Metazoa; phylum Chordata; class Mammalia; order Carnivora; family Ursidae; genus Ailuropoda; species Ailuropoda melanoleuca. The sequence goes on along the minus strand of NC_048235.1, from coordinate 23,652,385 downwards.
CCGGGGCCTTTGCACAAGCTTTCCCTTCAGTTTACAATGCTCTCGATGTGATCTCACTCACCTTCTTTAGATCTTGACTCAAGTATCACCCTCCTAGTGAAGTACCACCTGGCCCCTATGTGAATAGCAAACACCACCCCCACCTCCCCTTCAGCACCCCCAGCCCTGTCTCCTGCTTTATATTTCCATAGCACTTAGAGTCTCCACTCCATCTCGGCAGGGAAGAAACTGAGGCATCAGCTCTCACTGGGACCCCTGTCACCTCTACCCAGACCTGGAACTCCCCTGTCTGCTGCAAAGCTCCAGGATTCCCCCTCTTCTTCCAAAATGACACTGGCCCAAGGCTTTCCTGAGAAGGGGAGAAGGCTACCTAATGAATGGTTCACACCTTCTCTCCCCTTCTGTCATATTTCTCTCCACTTACCTGCCTACCTGTGCAAACTGTTCAGTGACGTATCCATGGAACACGAACGTGCTCTGAGATCTCAATCTTTCATTGCAGCTTTCTCAGGCCTCCGTGTGCAATGACATACCGTATCCCTAGGACAGGGAGTTTTAAGATTATTATTTACAGAATAATACAGCCCAAATCATGTCATTTTTAGTTGCTCTTCATTAGGCAGAACAGTTTCAGTATAAAAAGCCTTTCCATAGAGATGACCCGCCAGCAATTTCTTTTTTTTTTTAATTTTTTATTATGTTATGTTAGTCACCATACAGTACATCATTAGTTTTTGATGGAGTGTTCCATGATTCCTTGTTTGCATATAACACCCAGGGCTCCATGCAATACATGCCCTCCTTAATACCCATCACAGGCCTATCCCAATCAACCACCCCCCTCCCCCTCTGAAGCCCTCAGTTTGTTTCCCAGAGTCCACAGTCTTTTGTGATTCATTCCCCCTTCTGTTAACCTCCCCATTCATTCTTCCCTTCCTTCTCCTACTGATCTCCCTGCTATTTCTTATGTTCCATAAATGAGTGAAACTGTATGATCATTGCCTTTCTCTGCTTGACTTATTTCACCTTCCAGCAATCTCACAAGGAGNCAAGGAGCAAACAGAAACGCTGTGGGATAACCTGACTCACCCAGCGTCAGGCAAGCAGTTCCAGAACTCAGCCCAGGGCTCCTGACGCCAAGCCCCCTGAAGCCACCAGCAAGCCTCTATCCAGAGGAATTCCCAAAGACTCTCCTTCTGACTCCACCACCAAAGAAACGACAGAGAGAATATGGCACCTCAAAATACCTAGATGATACATTTAGTAAAGCTAGATAGTCCAGCTCAACTTTTAAACAGGAAAATGCTGCTTTGAATAATGTTGAATTTTCCCTCGACCCTCATTGTGATGAAACATCACCTTTGACAAATGACAAGGCATCATCCAAGTCTGTATCTGACGACAAAAAAAAGCCTCCTAACTCTAAATGGTGGCCACTCAACCATATCTTAGGCCCAACAGAATAAACACTGTGAGATGGAGGAACAAAGTATATCTNACCTTCCATTTCTAATAAAAGAGTGTTTCTGGGAAACAGCTGTTCAAAATACATTCATAAGCAATAAAGGAACAGGGAAAATGGGATGCCCTGCAAAGCTCTCCCTGCTCAGAAACTAAGTACCTCTTTCAGCAAATCCTGAACGCTGACAAGTTACTTCAGTTCTGCTTCATGGCTCAACCAGAGAAAAGCCCAGGAGATGGTGGGTTAAGGAGGGGTTTTACCTCCAGTCCTGACGTGGAGATGACATTTCGCCAAATGGACCTGCTGCTTTCTCTGAACACTGGCGTCCTGTGTCAAGCGGCCTCACTGACT
>NC_048235.1:23650102-23650472 GCF_002007445.2 Ailuropoda melanoleuca | reverse complement strand
CTCTGCCAAGACCTTGATTTCATACTTCCAACCTCTTGAATTGTGGAAGAACACATTTTTATTGTCCTAAGTTTGTAGTAATCTTGTTACGGAAGCCCTAGGAAACTAATATAAGACCCATGGGAGAAGGTTTTCTCGGAGCAAGTTGTAGAGAAGGCTTTACTTTGGTTTGTCATTGTCTTACAAACAATGTGAGTTTATTAACTATTGAAGTTTTCCTTTCTGCTTGGGCTACCAGAAAGTTCTGCATAGGGGCGCCTGGGTGGCACAGTGGTTGGGTGTCTCCCTTCGGCTCAGGGCGTGATCCCGGCGTTATGGGATTGAGCCCCACATCAGGCTCCTCCGCTATGAGCCTGCTTCTTCCTCTCCC
>NC_048235.1:23602612-23649762 GCF_002007445.2 Ailuropoda melanoleuca | reverse complement strand
TCCTCTCCCACTCCCCCTGCTTGTGTTCCCTCTCTCGCTGGCTGTCTCTATCTCTGTCAAATAAATAAATAAAATCTTAAAAAAAAAAAAGATTAAAAAAAAAAAGTTCTGCATAGACTTCATGACCCAACTATAGGATGTTATGGAATAAATTCGTGTGTGTTCATCTGTTTTCTCTTCCTCTGATTCTGAAATCTCAGTGTATTTCTCTGTGTTATGTTATTGATTTATTTGGTACAAACTCTTTTTTATTTTTTGGACTAAGAGGAGAAAAAAGTAGTAACTGGATAAACCTGTCTTTCTCCTCCTTCCCCAGGGAAAAGAGCTAACTATTATTAGCCCAGATTATTATCTCTGAAAGAAGCTAGGTTACTTTTTGAATTGAAATGACCTCATTTCAGAGTTCAGAGTTCAACCTTCTCATTTCAGACCTGAGAAAATGGAAGCCTAATGTTATATGAGTACATACTAGAAGATGTTACCATCTGTGTCTTTGATTATTCAAAACACTTTGCCAGTTGGGTATCAGGTGTCCGATAGGGAGACAGGAGTAACTGGACTTGCATACAGCATTACGAACTAACGATGCCAAATGAAATTATTTATGTTGTTGAATATTAATAGTAAGCATTTTATCCTTTAGTAATATCAAGTGGCTACTCACTTACATTTTTACTGTTAGATTCTCAAAGCAAAAAAAAAAAAGGGGGATCTCTGAGTTATTCAACTTTTTGTTAATTACAAAATTAAAAACTTCTAGCAGAAGTCATGTTTCTAGAAATGGAGGTCCGGATTATTTGGATCACCTTAAAACAATTGGGAAGTCGAAAAGCATTGACAAGTGGTGACTGGCTAGTTTTTTAAAAGGGCTGTTCTCAGAATAATATATAAAATGGGGGAGGGGGATGGGAAAGGAGGGGCCATCAAAGCTGCATATGCCCTGAGGGTACTGAAGGCAACAACACCCAGTAGGCTAAATTGGTTTGCCCTGTGGGGTGAGGGGGACAGAAGTCCAAGTTCAGCATAGTTCTAGAAGATTGTCCCTATAGCACTTAACTACAAAATGCAATACCCTCAGTGTAAGAGTTAAACAGAATTAGGGGCACCTGGCCAGCTCAATTAGACGAGCGTGAGACTCTCGATGTTAGGATTGTGAGTTCGAGCCCCACATTGGATGTAGAGATTACTTTTTAAAAATCTTTTTTTTAAAAAAAGAGTTAAGCAGAATTAAACATTGTTCTTCCGCCTCACAACCACAAGAGACTAAAAAATGTTATCTTGGAGCTGAGCAGAACAGGAGAAAACAAAGAAAAGAAAAAATAGATCCCGTGGAAAATTGGCCACATATCAGCCCTCACATGCGTTTCCATTCTGGGTACATATAGTCTGAGGGAGCCGCACATCTTAAATATGATTTGAAGTTGTTCCCAAGTAGTAGTTGGTGAAGAGAACAAAGGCAAAAGAAATCTAGATAAAACTAAATTTCCTTACAACTTGCAGCCGGAGGACAAATACTCCGAAACAGGCACAATGACCTTCCTCAAGGAGCTCGACTGCCTTAATGTTAATGCTTTGCTAGGGGCAAAAAGCAACCTTAGCTTAGCATTAGCCTGACAACCAGGATCTGTAAATCTTTAACATATGAAAAATTCCTTTGGAAACTTCCTTTATCTCAACACCCCCCCCAAGATGTATGTTAGCGATCATCCTTCAAACATATGGCCCACTTATACACATCCAAAGGGTCTCTTGACTAAGGTTTTACTAGACAGTAGTAAATAACTTTAACAGCAGCCAGCCCCTCAAGGTTCTGGAAGGCTTGCTTCCAAATTCCTTAGAGATTTATGCTATCCCTAACCCCCACCAGCTTAAAAACATATAATCAGCCACTCCTCACAATCCTAGTGCAGCTCTTTGTGCCCAGGAGCCCTGCCCTGTGCTTTAAGAAAACCACCCTTTTAGCACCAAAGACATCTCTCTCAAAAATTCTTTCTTGCTGTTTGCATCCGGACCTCACGTCATCCCAACATCACATCAGTAGTCTTTCTGCGACTCTGATGGCAGCAAATGCAAAGCCTCGCAGGAGGAGACATACTCAGCCCAGGTGTGAGGAAAACCTCACAAGCAGTTGTCAGGGGCAATAGCAAACACGCAGTTACAGGTAACCAGGTGCACAGGAGAGCAAGACTATGTGAGGGAGAAGCAGCAGAAAAAGCAGCAGCAGAAAAGGGCTGCACAGACGTCAGGCATCAGAATTCTCAGACTCATTATAAAACTACTTCACTTACGCAGTTTAAATAAATAAATGACAACATTGAAAATATTTGCAAGAGACTATAAAAAAACATGGATTGGTTAAGGAAACAAACAATATACATATTATAAAATCTCTATTATAAATCATATATGTAAATGTCTAGCTGAGCATCTTTGACAGTAGGTTGGATACAAGAGAAGATTAGTGAACTGAAAGTAGCTCAGGATATATATCAAGAATTTAGAACAGAAAGTCAAAAATATGAACAACACAAAGCAGAGGAAAGAGACCTGGAAGAGACACAGAGATCTAACACACATTTGAAAATTGCATGTCTTGGGGCACCTGGGTGGCTCAATCGATTAAGACTCTGGCTCTTGATCTCGGCTCAGGTCTTGATCTCAGGGTCGAGAGTTCAAGCCCCTTCCCCCCCCCGCCCCCCATTGAACTCCTCGCTAGGTGTGGAGACTACTTAGACAAAAAAAAAAGTGTAAAAAAAAAAAATTGTATGTCTTCCCTTTCCTGAAGATGGCGCCGAAAGCAAAGAAAGCCCAGACATTCCCAAAGCCTAAGCAAAAGCAAAAGCCTTGAAGACAAGAAAGTGATGCTGAATGGTGTCCATCCACAGTCACAAAAATTAAAAAAAAGAAAAAGATCAGCACATCACCTCCCTTCCAAAAGCCCAAGATACTGTGTCTCCAAAGGCAGCCCACATATCCTTGAAAGAGCGCCCCCAGGAGAAACAAGCTTGACCTCTATGCCATCATCAAGTTCCCCCTCCTACTGAGTCAGCCATGAAGAAAAAAGAAGACAACACACTTGTATTCATTGTCGACCTCAAGGCTAACAAGCACCAGATCAAACAGGCTGTGAAGAAGCTCAGTGACCTTGACGTAGCCAAGGTCAACACCTTGATCAGGACCATGGAGTGAAGTCATATGTTGGACTAGCTCCTGACTATGATGCTTTGGATGTTTGGGCATCTAAACTGAGTTCAGCCAGCTATATCTAAGTATAAATTTTATCATCAAAAAAATAATTGTATGTCTTTTAACCGTAAGGACTCTGAAAACAAAATAGCCGCATCATTATTACACATAAAAACATACAATAATTCCTTAATATTATTAAACATCTAGCGACCATACATTCGATCAAAATCCTAAGAGAGGAAAGAGAGAATAGGGAAGATACCAATATTTAAACAAGCAATGATTTACACTTTTCCAGAGCTAATGAAAGACGCTGTTTCCAGACTCACTAGTCCTGTTAATACCAAGAAGGATAATTTAAAAATCCCTACCTAGGGGCACCTGGGTGGCTCAGCCGTTAAGCGCCTGCCTTCGGCTCAGGTCATGATCCCAGAGCCCTGGGATAGAGCCCCATGTCGGGCTCCCTGCTCGGTGGGAATCCTGCTTCTCCCTCTCATACTCCCCTTGCTTGTGTTCCCTCTCTCGCTGTCTCTCTCTGTCAAATAAATAAAATCGTTAAAAAAAAATAAAAAAAAATAAAAAAATAAATGGGTATATATTAAAAAATAAAAATAAAATAAAAATCCCTACCTAAATATAGCAGAGTGAAATTGAAGAAAACTGAAGACAAAGTGGTGATTGGAGGAGAGGAGGATGGCCAGAGGAAATGTCAGATTACCTTTGTAGAAGTGCAGCTGGACTTTGAGTTGCTTTCTGAGCAGCCATAGTGGTAGCCAGAAACCAGTGATTTATTTTCAACACGGGAACAGAAAACAACTGCCAACTGACGATCTTCCATCCATGACCTCCGAGATGCAGTCTGCCCATGCATTTTGCAATTCTGAAGTTTTATATTTTATAAACTCACCCACAAAATTATGCACAGATACATGTAACTTGAATTGGTTTGATTTATATTAGGATCAACAGGACTAAGAATCAAGTTAAAAGAATCATTTGGCTAAAATGGTCCCATTTATACTTTCCCATCTATGTGCTTTGAAAACCAAAAAATGGTTAAATCTGTGTTTTCAAGTGTGTTGTGAAGGTATGCTCTGAATATTATTCATTGCTAGAGCCTTTTGGGAAAGCAATTTGGCAGCATGTATTGAGAACCTCAAAGTGCTCATTTCCTCTGAGAGAGGATAGAATGCACGGTATACATACAGTGCACAGCAGCACCCTACAAAAGTATGCAAAAGATATGCATCAGAATATGTTTATAATGGTGAAAAGTTGAAAGTAATTTACAAGTCCAACCGTTTAGGGGACAGTTTAGGAGACAGTTTCAAAGTTATGATTCAGGGGTGTCTGGGTGGCTCAGTCGGTTAAGTGTCTGCCTTCAGCTCAGATCATGATCCCAGAGACCTGGGATCGAGCCCCATGTTGGGCTCCCTGCTCAGTGGGGAGCCTACTTCTCCCTCTCCCTCTGTCCCCCTGCCCCGTCCTGCTTCTGCTTCTGCTCTACTCTCTCTCAAATAAATAAATAAAATCTTTTTTTAAAAAAAGCTAGAAAATTCATCAAAAAATAAAAATAAGGGTTATGATTCAGTCATACAATGGAATAGTTTGCAGCTGTTAAAATAGATGTCTACAATAGTAGTAATAGCAGAAAATACCTGTGACCCAATATTAAGAAGAAAAAGCAAGAAACAAAGTTGTTTCTATAATATGATTTTCTGCATAAAAATATTTGATGGAAGCATATAAAAATGCTATATTGGTTGCCCTTGGATAATATCATAGATGGGGGCACCTGGGTGGCTCAGTCATTAAGCATCTGCCTTTGGCTCAGGGCGTGATCCCAGGGTCCTGGGATCTAGCCCCGCATCGGGCTCCCTGCTCAATGAGAAACCTGCTCCTCCCTCTCCCACTCCCCCTGCTTGTGTTCCCTCTCTCACTGGCTGTCTCTATCTCTGTCAAATAAATAAATAAATAAATAAATAAATAAATCTTTTAAAAAAACTTTCATAGATTATAATTTCAATATTATTGCAATGATACACACACACAAACACACATATATACATACATATACTTATCAAGAATTTCAGGGAGCCAAAAATATGAAAAATATAAAGCAGAGAGAACAGACCTGGAAGATACAGTGAGAAGGTCTATATACATTTTTAAATAACATATATTATTTAAAATATATACATATGTATTCTAACTTAGAATTTCATAAATTATATAATTTCAAAATTTTGCAAACGTGGCTTGAATGAATATGACGGTATGAATGTGACTTGAATGTTACCTGTCTAGGTGGTCCCAAAGAGGGTCAGGGGTGATTAATGAGATGGCCGTGGGAGAAAGATTTTATTAAAAGCTGATTCCTAGCCATGCGGGTGTCTTCTGTTTTATCCTCTCCACCCCACTGCTTCTGCTCTGTGTTCTTTATCACTAAGAGCAACTCTAGTCTCTCTTTCATCTCCTCCTCCAATTACCACGTTCTGTTGATTTTACTTTATAAACATTTTCCAAGATGTCCCCTCTGCCTTATCCTGCTCTCATTTGCCATTTAGAGGTCTCATTCCCCACCTGGAATATCACATGAGCCTCATGACTGGTTTCCCCCCCAGCTTCCATACCGCTGCCAAAAGTGATTTATATGACATACATATCTGATGGCATTATTGCCAAGCATTCATTCTGTTCCACAAATATTTATTTAGCGCTGCTTAGATACCAGGCACTATATTAGGTACTGAAGAGATATCAGTGAACAAGACAGATGAGGTTCCTATGCTCAAGGAACTTATATCCTAATAGTAATAAATAATTCAAAGACATGCTTGGATGCCCCTTCTAGGTCCTGAATGCCTATACCTTTCACCATCCTACCTGTATATAGTTGACCCTTAAACACCACAGGTTTGAACTGTGGGTCTGCTTACATAGAGATTTTTTTCAATAAATACAGTATAGACTGTAAATGTATTTTCCCTTTCTTGTGATTTTCTTAATAACATTTCCTTTTCTGTAGCTCACTTTTTTCCCCTGTAGCTTACTTTATTATAAGAATACAGTATATCATACATCACACACTCCTAGTCCCTGTGAAAATTGTGGGAACAGGGAATGTGGATACTTTGATCTGATCATAGAGAAATTTAAGCCCTATGCAAGCAAGGATGAGGTGCTCCTGTCCAAATTTACATTTTTGTCTTACCTTGTGCTAATCTTTAAACTATCTGGCTGCTAGGTTCTTTAGTAAGTAATTAGGAAGCATTAAGGAATTAACCAGGAGCAGCAGAGTAACCAGTGGTGATTATCCCCAATCCTTAAATGGAGAGAAAATTGCAGTAAAAAAAAAAAATAAAAAGACTTATTTTAGTCACAAATGAATGAAGAAAATAGGCAGAGCACCTAACCGTAATTGCTAGTTAGCTATTAGCCAAACAAGATCCACTCTCCTTAGGCTGGGTAACATTGAATTCCAGAAATAAACTGAATCAAATACGCCACAACAGCACAACCAAAAAGCCACAGTGCCATCATACAATGGGGTGCAAGGTAGGATCTGTATCAGCTACCGTGTTCTAAGCAGTCATAGAAAAACCCAACCTAAACATGTTTAATCAACAAAAAGGATTCATGGGATAATAAAACAGAAGATGTAGAGGTAAGGAAGTGAACCGATCAGGGAAGGTCTGCACTGTCTTTGGTAACTTCAAAATTCTGGTGACTTAACTCAGTATAAATTTGCTTCTCCATGCAAGTGTTCAGTGTTCCTCAGCAAGCAATCATCGTGGGAAGCTATCTTCCAAGGGCTTACTCAGCCTCCTTCCATTGTGGTTCTCCATTCAGTGAGAACGTTGGAAAAGAACATGGAAGATCACTCACGAGGAGTCAGGCTTGAAAGGTGAGATGTCAATCTGGCCACATTCCATTCGCTAGAACTCAGTCACATGGCCACACATGACCGCAAGGGAGCCGGGGAAATGTCATTGAGCTGTATGTCCAGCAAAATGGTGAATGTTTAACTAGTTTTTGCCTGCTGCAGTGGGAGTAAATGTTCTCTAGCGGTATCCAATGAGAAACAGAGCACTTCAGCCCCTGCCTTACAAGCAAGAGACTGAGATTCACCTTGATCGGATTGCTGAGTCACAGGCACATCCCTGGACAGATGAACTGACCAAAGGATTGCCACGGGCTGGTGGTCTTCAGCCCATCTGTTGAGCTGTGGGTGGGGTCCACTTCCTGAAATGTTAAGACTTCACAGGAAAGAGGAAATATCAGAAAGGCAATGTAAGTACTCTTGGAAAAGAGAATAAGTTGGTGGTTCTACCAATGTCCACCAAGGGTCATCTTTCCAGAAAAACTGGGAATATCAAAAGGAGATGCCCAGATGGCTCAAGGATCTAGAGAAAGCGATGGGAGAGATGTATGGTTATGAAATCTGTGCTTGACAGCCATGTGAGCACCGTAATTGAAGGAAGAGCCTTCTCCCGACAAAGCTGTGTAAAGCTGAGAAAGCAGAAAGGAGCAATAGGAACTGTCATTTATGCTGAGTATATGTCCTTGGGTCCCTTAGATTCTCCTGAGCCTGGGGAAATGACTGAATCCATAGAAAAGAGTGATCCCAGTTTATATTAGAAGACCACGTGGTGAGGCGCCTGGGTGGCTCAGTCGGTTAAGCGTCTGCCTTCAGCTCAGGTCATGATCCCAGGGTCCAGGGATGAGCCCTGAAGCGGACTCCCTACTCAGTGGAGTCCCCCCCCCCCAGCTTATGCTCTTTCTCTTGCACTCTCTTTCTGTCTGAAATAAATAGATAAATAAAAATCTTTAAAAAAAGAAGAAGAAGACCACATGGCTGAAAGTAAGAGAAATTGATGGTGGAATGTATTCCACTCTCTTTCGTGAATCATGTAGGGACTTAAGGAAATGGGCATACAAATTTCTTGCATTAAAAACATGAAAACTTTATGCATTATTTGGGGATGATAGATCTTAAACCTACTGTTTCTTCTGCTCGTACCTTCAGTCTGCTTATTATTTCTAGAGAATGTCTAAAAACAAATGGACTGATTATGCCTTTTGACCCAGCTAAAGGCAACATATTCATTATCCATTCTATCACATAAAAATAGAAACCAAACCTTATTTTTAGAGCCCCATGCTCCTCGATCTTGTGAGATTTTTATTCACTTTTAATATTTTTTGTTTTTCAAATTCACCACAGCTTAATGTACTCAAGACCCTCAGATTGCCACTGTCTTTCAAGTTTTCGGTTTGGGACTTTGTTGTCCTTGATTCAGAGAATGAATGTCCAGGAAACTTCCCCCTATAGAGTTAAAAGTGCTTGGAAACCTAGAGCATACTCCTGAAAGACCAACAACTTGCGCTCTGGCCAAACCTGTTCAGTGAGGTTTGCCATCCTTCACTAAGAGCTAGGCTGGGTGTTGATAGGCAGGGGAAGTGGGAGGGAGGAAGGCTATACAGAAGAAGGACAGGGGAGGAACCAAAGAGTGGGGCTTTGTTTTCTTTGTCACAACTCCAGCCAGGGTCAGCTTCAAAGTAGACATCACCATCTTTAACTCTGTCAAACCCGGAGACAACACAACTCAGAACAATGCACCATTTGACAAACATTTCTTTAGGGCTTATCATACTCTAGGCTCTGCCATATAAATCATCCCCCAGTGAGAGGATCAAAGTGTGGAAATTATTTAAATATCATTCAGTAAGAATATAATGAAATATTGGGACAACCACAAAATTACTTTACAAGATGAGCTAGAATCATATGTATTGACAGGGAAGGGTACCCAAGATACATAGTTGAGTGGTGACAAGTTTACAGAAGAGTATGTATATTACGGTCCTTGTTTTTATTGTTTTTAAAAATATAAATAACGACCAGAGTTGGATTTACAGTGAAGCTAACAAAGTTTATGGCTCAGGAGCTCTTGCTTACATGAATCTCTTTCAAGACCCTGAAATTAATTTTGTATTTTTTGTAAAGAGGTTCTCCAAAACAGTGTAAGTGTGAGGTACAAAACCTGAATCATTCCTGATATTTATATATGACAAACATTATGGCCAACCATGGTTATTTTGGACTGTGGGGAGCATGGAGACTTTATATTTTTCTATTATCCAAAAGAACCTACTAGTCCCTTATAGCCATCCTTTCCCTCATCCATAACCAGGGCAACCCTCCCTGTGTTTCTACACTTATTTTCTGACTGAGATCATTCATGGGCTTCGTAAACAGAAATCCACTATTCAAGTAGTAAGTTTTATGCCAGCCAGCCAATAGGACACACTCTATCATTATCTTCCTCCAAGTTCTACTTTTTCCCCACTTTTCCTACTGACTGGTGTCATGAACTTCCACTTCTTTCCTTTTAGGTTGTATTCCCTTAGTCTCCAGGCTCTGTTTCTTGCCTACTCTGCTCATTTTCCAACAACAAGCAAAGACAAAAAAAAAATGTGTGTTTCTAGGATGAGACTTTATTTCTTAGTAGTGAAGAAAATTGTCTAGCACAATAAATGTGTCTAAAATCTGTTTAAAACTTAAGACAAATAAAAATAGCTCATAAAATCTACAAAAGCAGTAGTGATGCTTTCATCTTAAATAAATTATGGTGCTTTTTTGCATATCTTTTCTTTAAGGAGTAATCTTAAATAAATTATGGTGCTTTTTTGCATATCTTTTCTTTAAGGAGTAATCTTTGGTGCCCAGAGAAGCTTAGGGCTATCAACTGCTATCTAAAATTGACTTTGGGTCAGATACTCTTTCTTAACCTTTCTTAAATCTTTCTCTATAAATCAAAATACAACATTCAGTCAGCAGTTCTGTACAATTAGTAGACAATAAATTATTTGATCATTACAGAATCAGGGCATTAATTACCTGTGATTAAATCTCATGTATATGAATTGAATATGAAAGAAGCGTAATCTGGGGTGCCTGGGTGGCGTAGCCTGTTAAGCATCCAGCTCTTGGGTTTCAGTGTCCTGAGATCGAGCCTGCGTCAGGCTCTGTGCTCAGCACAGAGTCTGCTTGAGATTCTCTCTCCTTCTCCCTCTGCCCCTTCCCCCCCTGCTCTCTCTCTCTCTTTAAAATAAATAAATCTTTAAAAAAAGAGAAAGAAGCATAATTTAACTATATCTTGTATCAGTTCAAATTAGGTTCAGCTAGGGGTGCCTGGGTGGCATAGTTGGTTAAGTATCTGACTCTTGATTTCAGCTCACGTCATGATCTCAGGTTTGTGAGATCAAACCCCGTATCAGGCTCCATGCTGCCCCTCTCTCTCTCCTGCCCCCTAAAAATGTTTTAAAAATTAGGTTCAGCTAATATAACAGTTTAGCATATAACAGTTGGCCACTTTCTCTTGCAAAGGGATTTTACAGGTAGGCAGTTTGGGTTTGGTGTGATGAAGCACTCCAAATTCATGAAGGACTCAGTTTCCTTCTGGTTGTCGTGTCTAATATCTTTAAAGTGTGGCCCTGCACTAATGGTCTAAGAAAGTAACTGCTGCTCCAGCCATCTCATCCACATTCTAGGCTGGCAACAGGTGAAGACAAATAAACACATGACATTTATTTATAAGGAGACTCTTACTTGAATCTCTATGGCAACCGCCTAGTCACCTGACCCAGTCAACTGCAAATGAGACTAGAAAATATCATTTTTTAACTGGAACTCAATGCACCAACCAAAAACTTGGGATCTCTTACTGAAGGAGAAGGGGAGATTCAACGGGGGTATGGGGAAGGAATTGATATTCTCTGCCATTTGTTAATATAAACAACATCACGATGATGTAAAGATGCTCTATCTCTTTTCATAATAGTTTGACTTCTATTAAAAGTTAGAGCACATAAAAATGAAACAAAGAGTAAAACCTGTTTCAATCCGTATCGTATACATAAGAGCTTAAATGGATTCGCAGCGTCAGCAGTGCACAGATGGGTATTTGTGGAGAGGTTGCTTGGAAGGGTGCAGAATCTTCAAGGGGCAACCACTGCTCCCTGTCTGAACCATTTTGTTTCCTGAGATCTGAAAAGTACGCATCAGCTCTGTGTGTCTGACTGCAGAATTCGATGCCAGAGGACAGAAAGAACAGAAGGTTCTTGTCCCAAAAGTCATTTCCATTTGGCCTTAGAAATAAGTTAAACAGATCCTTCAACTTTTCATGTATTCACTATACAAAACTCTCTGTATAATGCTAGAAGACAATCCACAAGTCAGTGGGTGATTTTTTCCACAACCACTGGCATAGAACAGAAGGGCTGTAAGTGATTGCCTGTGGTTCTAGTTATAGGCAGCAAGAGTGCAACTAAAGGAAGAAAGGGTTTAAAAAAGAATAGGTGAGGAAATCCAGGTTGCAGATTGGGGAGTTAACATTTATCGAGTGCTGCTATGTGTTGGGTGCTTTACCGAGTGCTCACATAAACTATAGGATAGATACTGCTATCCCATTTTCCGATGAGGAAGGTGGAGTCCAGATAAGTAATTTTCCGTGGTTGAACAGGCAGCCATGGGAGGGAGCAGAAATTTGAATGCAGGTCTGTTCCAAAACCTATGCTCATTTCAGTACAGAATTCTCCAGGAAGGGTGGCATCAATGTGTTGTAATCCAAGCCTTGCCAGCTGGGAGGTTCTGGGTGAGGTCGCATTGCTACATTCAGATCTCACTAGCTCTAAGTCCCTACTACTCATCTAAGAATTCTACCCAGTGAATCAGTCTGCGCTATCTTTGCTGGCCTCTTCCACCTGGGAAAACTCACCACCACTGACCTTGACAGCTCTCTGCAGACCCCCCTTTTCCCCACCACCATGATTCTCTCGATCCTCTTTCACTGTCCGAAGACTGCTCCCCTCTTTCTATATCTTGCTCCGTTGGTCTGGGGCCACACATTTGGGAAGTGATTTGCTGGCATCGCAGGATTGATTGGTATATGTGTTTCATTAGCTCTAGTATCAATCGAGGGCCTCTGGAGAGGGAGAGGTGAGCACGAGCTATGAACTTGGCTCTTACAGAGATGGAGCTGTTGCTTTAGTGAGAGGAGGCAGACAATAAGCTTGATCATTGCTGATTGTGGCAAATGTTATTAAGAAAATAAACAGAGCACTGTGGTAGGAAATAATGACAAGTAATGGGAGAGGAGGTGGCAGGGATTTTTGCATCTAAAGTGTTAGAGCTTCTAATAAAGTAGCTATTTCTTTCCACAAACACAGCTTTTTTTTTCTTTTTTCTTTCTTTCTTTCTTTCTTTCTTCCTTTCTTTCCTTTTCTTTTCTTTTCTCTTCTTTTCTTTTTCTCTTCTATTGTTTTCTTTTCTTTTATTTTCTTTCTTTTTTTAAGCTCCCCAGAGCAATCCCTCATATCAGGGTAGCTGGGCAGATATAAAATGGAGGAGCAGTCATGATGCCTTCCCTGACACCATTAGTCCCCTCTAATGNCTCTTGGGTTTCAGTGTCCTGAGATCGAGCCTGCGTCAGGCTCTGTGCTCAGCACAGAGTCTGCTTGAGATTCTCTCTCCTTCTCCCTCTGCCCCTTCCCCCCATGCTCTCTCTCTCTGTCTTTAAAATAAATAAATCTTTAAAAAAAGAGAAAGAAGCATAATTTAACTATATCTTGTATCAGTGCAAATTAGGTTCAGCTAGGGGTGCCTGGGTGGCATAGTTGGTTAAGTATCTGACTCTTGATTTCAGTTCACGTCATGATCTCAGGTTTGTGAGATCAAACCCCGTATCAGGCTCCATGCTGCCCCTCTCTCTCTCCTGCCCCCTAAAAATGTTTTAAAAATTAGGTTCAGCTAATATAACAGTTTAGCATATAACAGTTGGCCACTTTCTCTTGCAAAGGGATTTTACAGGTAGGCGGTTTGGGTTTGGTGTGATGAAGTACTCCAAATTCATGAAGGACTCAGTTTCCTTCTGGTTGTCGTGTCTAATATCTTTAAAGTGTGGCCCTGCACTAATGGTCTAAGAAAGTAACTGCTGCTCCAGCCATCTCATCCACATCCTAGGCTGGCAACAGATGAAGACAAATAAACACATGACATTTATTTATAAGGAGACTCTTACTTGAATCTCTATGGCAACCACCTAGTCACCTGACCCAGTCAACTGCAAATGAGACTAGAAAATATCATTTTTTAACTGGAACTCAATGCACCAACCAAAAACTTGGGATCTCTTACTGAAGGAGAAGGGGAGATTCAATGGGGGTATGGGGAAGGAATTGATATTCTCTGCCATTTGTTAATATAAACAACATCACGATGATGTAAAGATGCTCTATCTCTTTTCATAATAGTTTGACTTCTATTAAAAGTTAGAGCACATAAAAATGAAACAAAGAGTAAAACCTGTTTCAATCCGTATCGTATACATAAGAGCTTAAATGGATTCGCAGCGTCAGCAGTGCACAGATGGGTATTTGTGGAGAGGTTGCTTGGAAGGGTGCAGAATCTTCAAGGGGCAACCACTGCTCCCTGTCTGAACCATTTTGTTTCCTGAGATCTGAAAAGTACGCATCAGCTCTGTGTGTCTGACTGCAGAATTCGATGCCAGAGGACAGAAAGAACAGAAGGTTCTTGTCCCAAAAGTCATTTCCATTTGGCCTTAGAAATAAGTTAAACAGATCCTTCAACTTTTCATGTATTCACTATACAAAACTCTCTGTATAATGCTAGAAGACAATCCACAAGTCAGTGGGTGATTTTTTCCACAACCACTGGCATAGAACAGAAGGGCTGTAAGTGATTGCCTGTGGTTCTAGTTATAGGCAGCAAGAGTGCAACTAAAGGAAGAAAGGGTTTAAAAAAGAATAGGTGAGGAAATCCAGGTTGCAGATTGGGGAGTTAACATTTATCGAGTGCTGCTATGTGTTGGGTGCTTTACCGAGTGCTCACATAAACTATAGGATAGATACTGCTATCCCATTTTCCGATGAGGAAGGTGGAGTCCAGATAAGTAATTTTCCGTGGTTGAACAGGCAGCCATGGGAGGGAGCAGAAATTTGAATGCAGGTCTGTTCCAAAACCTATGCTTATTTCAGTACAGAATTCTCCAGGAAGGGTGGCATCAATGTGTTGTAATCCAAGCCTTGCCAGCTGGGAGGTTCTGGGTGAGGTCGCATTGCTACATTCAGATCTCACTAGCTCTAAGTCCCTACTACTCATCTAAGAATTCTACCCAGTGAATCAGTCTGCGCTGCTATCTTTGCTGGCCTCTTCCACCTGGGAAAACTCACCACCACTGACCTTGACAGCTCTCTGCAGACCCCCCTTTCCCCCACCACCATGATTCTCTCGATTCTCTTTCACTGTCCGAAGACTGCTCCCCTCTTTCTATATCATGCTCCGTTGGTCTGGGGCCACACATTTGGGAAGTGATTTGCTGGCATCGCAGGATTGATTGGTATATGTGTTTCATTAGCTCTAGTATCAATCGAGGGCCTCTGGAGAGGGAGAGGTGAGCACGAGCTATGAACTTAGCTCTTACAGAGATGGAGCTGTTGCTTTAGTGAGAGGAGGCAGACAATAAGCTTGATCATTGCTGATAGTGGCAAATGTTATTAAGAAAATAAACAGAGCACTGTGGTAGGAAATAATGACAAGTAATGGGAGAGGAGGTGGCAGGGATTTTTGCATCTAAAGTGTTAGAGCTTCTAATAAAGTAGCTATTTCTTTCCACAAACACAGCTTTTTTTTTTTTCTTTCTTTCTTTCTTCCTTTCTTTCCTTTTCTTTTCTTTTCTCTTCTTTTTTTTTTCTCTTCTATTGTTTTCTTTTCTTTTATTTTCTTTCTTTTTTTAAGCTCCCCAGAGCAATCCCTCATATCAGGGTAGCTGGGCAGATATAAAATGGAGGAGCAGTCATGATGCCTTCCCTGACACCATTAGTCCCCTCTAATGGCCACACACTGCTTTGGAGTCCACTTTATCCTATTCACCTCTTTCATCCCTCCAGATCCCTGGCTCTGAAACCTACATTATCAGAATCACTGGGAGATTTAAAGAATACTGATGCCTGGGCCCTGCCTCTAAGGACTAGTGTGCGTTGACTTGGGATGGGTCTCAGTCATGGTTTTTAAGGTTCTCAGATGATTCTAGTATGGGGGCAGGGGTGCATATCACTGCTCTCAAGCAGTGGTTCTCAAACTTGAGCACGCACCAGAATCATCTAGAGGAATTTGTCATCTCTCTGCCTGCTGCTTCCCATTGCCTCACCCAAGTAGGGGCATGGTTTGCTTCAAGTCAACTCACTGTGGCTCCTGATTTTATTACCTGTGGTTCTCAAATGTAGGGCCATGCTGCTCGGACTTTCATAGGCATATGAATCTCCTGGGGATCCTGTGAAAATGCAGATTCTGGTGGTTGCCAGAGGGAAATAGGGAGATGTTGTTTTAATAGGTGTAGAGTTTTAGTTTTGCAAGAGGAAAAGAGGTCTGGGGATGGGTTGCATAACAATCTGAAGGCACTTAACACTACTGAAAGCCACAACTTAAAAATAGTGAAGGTGGTTAAAAAAAAAAAATATATATATATNAAAAATATATATATATATATATATATGGTTAAGATGGTAAATTTTGTGCTTTGGGATTTAGTAGGTCTGGGGCAGGGCCTGAAGTTCTGCATTTCTTATAAGCTCCCGAGTAATGCTGATACTGTGGCCCAGGGACTGCACTGGAAGAAGCAAGGATTCAAGGTGCATCGGGATTACCTGGAGGACTTGACTTAAGGTGGATTCCTCACGCCCATTTCAGAGATGGTGATTCAACATGTCTGAGATGAGGCTCAGGGGTAGCTGCTCAGAATTCCCCACTTTAAGCAATAATTTGAGAGATAACCCTCCATGGGCTTCCCTTCTAAAAGGGAGAAGATTATTTACAGGTACAAAACTAATTCTGGTATTTTATTTCATATCCGAAATAAAAGTTTCTGTGTGTTTTACAGCTCTATAAAATGCAGCGGCCTTAGAAGTAGGCATGGAAAAGATTTTCCTCTTCAACTGGAAGAGGGAGTAGACCCCCCCAATCTAATCAGCCAGCACCCCTTTTGGCAGACTGGGTTGTCCTGGAGCTCTTGGAAAATGGCAGCCCTAGCAGATTACACGTGAGGATTCCATGTTGTGCCATACCTGACCGAGTAACCGTCCCTCCCCCCACCGGCCTCCTGTCCCATGCCCAAAACCACCCCCTAGCCTGCACCATCTCCAGCTCAGAGCCAGACCCAGTAACCCACCAATCCACACCCACTCCCGGGAACTCTAAGGAGCCCTGGGAGCAGGTGCACATATAATCGTTACTACTTCTATGCACCTGCTATATGACAACCTTCACCCCATCCTTTCATTTAATCCTCTTACCAGTTTAGGAGGATTCTACTGCTGTTATCACCATTTTACGGGTGAGAAAATAGAAGCTCTAGAGTTAAACAACTTACCCAAAATCATAGAGCCAGTATGTGACAGAGCCAGGATTTAAACCGAGCTTTGTCTGGCAAGGACACCCAGGCTCTTTACTCTGTGGAGACCGGCTTTGCCTGGGCCAGGAATTTGGGCCAAGAGTGGTTTGCAGCTCAGGAGCACTAATTAGCATTGGAGCTGTGACTCGGATGCCAGGAAAAGAGCCTTCACATTCAAAGTATGCTTCTCCGCTGCTCACCCTCCCCAGCACAGAGCTCTCTGCAGGAGGATTTTTATTTAGAGTAAATTGCACTTAGCCTTCTTAGCAAGTAATAAAGATTTTAAAGAGTCACTGTTAACCTAATGGATCCATGGTTGATAGAAAGTACAAAAGAAATTCATGGGATGGGGTGTTGGGTGGGGTGTTGAGGGACTTTCCTCTTAGATAAGGTTTTTGAAACTGAAAGGGATTCTGGGTCATCTGGTCCCATTTTACAAATATGGTTTAATATAAATTCCCCCCTGTCGGTTTGCAACATTTTTTTTTTTTGGTCATTTAAACTCCTCCCCCTCACCTTGTCCTAAACAGGAATTGAAGATGAGGTTATTGAAACACAGGTCTAAATATGTATTCAGCATTTATTGAGCACCCCTTTGCCTGATTCGGTGCTCAAAATATAAAAACCAAAATAAAATGCACGACCCCAAGAATCTCACCGTGCCCTGTGTGTATATTATTTTCTTGGGTTGCTGAGGCAGCTCTGAGGAGGAAGCTGTCCAATGCCTGAAGAGACATTTTAGCTGCATCTTAAAGGATGGCAGGTGTATGCATTTATATGCCAACAAACAAGGCGAGAACCTTCTAGGCAGAGAGAGCCAGGGAAGGTCAACTGGCAGCCCATGGCAAATCATATTCCAGGGGCTAAGGGCTGTGGGGAGAAGCGGCAGGATATACACCAAGAGCAGCAGGCAGGGTCAGAGAGGTTTTAGGGATGGAGGGGCTTTAGCAGAGGTGTGCAGACCAGTCTATAGGGCCAGACACGGCCCGGGGCTGGGATGCGGCAGGGGCGGGCTGCTGCAGAGGAACGGGCTGGAAGGGAAGGCCTGCTCAGGAGGCTGGGCGCTTGCTTTCACTGGGCTCTCACTACAGCACTTTGTAGGAGATGACCCACCAGCCTGGGTCTCAGGTTCAAGCGCAACTCCGGAGAAATGGGAGGGAAGACCTAAATAAACAACCACCAGAATTTGAATCTGAAAGGAAATCTTAATGCCTTAACAACACATTGAAGTTTTGCACTTAATTTTTTTTAAGTTTTAATGAACCTGAAGCGAAACTCGAAACTTGCATAAGTTAAAGGGATTCTTCCCCTTCCTTGGCAATGCTACTGGCTCATGAAGGGATTTCTGAAAGCACTCACAAGGACAATAAGGCAGGTGTTAACTGGGCACTTAGTCCGCGGGCCACATGCCTCGCCCCTGCACAGCATCACCTCTCTGCCCCACTTCTTCCAGCTTCCTCTTGGCTCTGCCAAACCTGCTGGCTCAGCAGCACTGGGCAGACTTTGCAGGCTTCCTGGCAGTCTCTGTGGGACCACGAGGTCAGGGTGGCCTGATTCCTGTTTGCCCAAACACAGGAGAGCGTAGTGTTTTTTTCAATCTGTTTTTCAACTGCTGATACGTAGAGAAGTGGGAAATCTCTTCTCACCCACCCCTCCACCCACATGTACACCTGCACAAATGCGATGCACTAGCAGTAACACAATGTTTAGAAGACTTTTCTTAGTCATTTGGCCCCCAGAAGATTATTGTGTCAGGGGAAAGCCTTTTGCTCCATAGGGAACCATGGAATGTTTGTTAGATTCAACTTTGCAGGTGAAGAAACTAAAGCTCAAACAGGTTAAGTTAACTTAGATCTGGTCATACAGCTAGTTAGAGGCAACGCTAAAACCATAAATCAATTCTAACTCTTAGCCAGTACTTATCTACTATACCTCTTCTTAACTCCCTCTCAAGTCCTTTAAAAAAAGAAGTATCTGGAGAAACAAAATGAGCCCTGGAGAGCTAATCATTTAATGATCAATCACATTGGCCCCTTAATTAACGATATAAGTATTCCCCTGCAACATCTCAGAGGGAAAGTTTTTACTGAACCATATTAGTTTCTCAGATATTTCTTCTTTGACTCTTGCAGCCATCCCTAAAGAAATGGCCCAGAGGAAAGCAGAATTTCAGTTCAAAAAGAATCTTTTAGGCAGAGAGAACTCTTGCCAATCTGAGAATTTCAGCTTCCAAAAATGGTATTAGATAATAGAGAGTAAAAGCATTTATATTCAGGAGTCTAGAAATCTGCATATACTTTATAAATATTAAGATAATATTTCCAGAAAATTGGAAGAGAACATGAAGAATGGATTTTCATATTTTATATATGTGCAACGCAGAATTCATCTCCCCGACTGTAACCTAAAATCTGTGTAGCAAATCATCCTTTACCAAAATTACTTTCTCTGAATCTAAATCAACTGGAAAAAAAAAAAAAGGTGCCTGAAGCCTTGATGGGAAGAAATTTATCCTCTAAAAACGAGGTCTCTTGTAAACAGAGACTGCTAAAACTGGACAAGAAGGTTACCAGGTCACGGTCTTGGCATTTCATGCTCTATCCTGCCACATTCCAAAAAGGATTTTTAGCCATTGGAAGAGTTGTTCCAGGATTGAAGGAAATTTAATTATTTGAAAATTATGCTGATGTGGTTTTATATGTGCTGAGTTGGTATCATCGCCAGGATTAGATTTCGTTTTTTAATTCATCTGAATCACGGTGCATCATCAACTTGTTTTTGGGTTTTGAAGTGTTGTTGTTTTTTTTCTGGACTAAGAAGACGTACATCATTTAAAGAAGAATGTTCCAACTACTTGGACCCAGTGATTCCACTTCCAGGAATTCATCCTAAGGAAATATTTCAGAAGGGAAAAATGCTAATCATGCAGAGATGTTTATAATCAACTTTATTTATGATGGCCAAGAAGCAAGAATGAGTAACAACCGGACAACGGTTAAATAAACTATGACAATAATTCAGTTAGAATAATATGTGACCATTAAAACTAATATATAGAAAAGCATATAAGAAGTAGTCACATGTGAGTATTATACCTTGTAATTGTATATTCAGAGTTTACAAATTGTGTTAATGTTACATTACCTCTTTTATTCTTCACAATAACCTTGCGAAACAGAAGCACTTCTCTCCATTTGCTGATAAGAAAACAGACGAGTGAAACTGAAGTGGTTTGTCTGAGGTCACTTATGAAATATTCAACACATTGACCACAAAGGTTTAAAAACTATATGTACATAGATCAAGATTGGAAAGACCATAACAAGTTGCAAATAGTTGCTCTCTTCAAAGTGTTTTTCTCCATGGATGTGTGTGTGTGTGTGTGTGTGTGTCTGTGTGTGTAAAACTTCTTTAAACACTGAATATTTCTAGGATTATTTATCCTAATCATTGAAGCCATGATCTTCAGCTTCCTTATTAAATATCATAATCTTGAGATTACCTATGATGTAGGGTCTCTTTACTTTTTGCAGATATACGCAAACCATATTTATGTCCTGCATTCTCATACAGATAGGAAGATTGTCTGGGGTGGCCAAACAAGTGGCTTTCACATCTACTTGCCTACTATTCCTCCTATTTCTTTCTTTTTAAGTAGGCTCCAGCATGGAGCCCCACACAGGGCTTGAACTCACAACCCCGAGATCAAGACCTGAGCTGAGATCAAGAGTCGGACACTTAACAAACAGAGCCACCCAGGCATCTCATATTCCCCCTCTTTCAACACTGCTGTGGCCACATGGGAGCCTATCCCCACTCAGTCTTGCTTGAAGCATTACTTATATACCCTCTCTGAAAACTAAGGCCACAAGTCCTTCATGTCTGGAAGTTTTCAGAGCTGCTCTGAAGAGAGGTGTCTTCTAGCAGCCAGAGCGATTTGATAGATGTACGTGCTAAGCTTTCAGTTTGTGCTGCTTCTTCAATAGGACAAATATCTCATCCCCAATATTTTGTTCCCTCTGTTTCTCTTTGTTCTCTTTGAGTCTCAGTGTCTTTTCTAGAACATTCATTCCAATTTGAATATCTCCAAAGCTGAAACAAACAGCATAAGACAGGATCCTGGTCCTCCTTGTCAACACAGAAATGGATGTGCACTCTAATGGTCATCAACCCTTCTCTCATCCAGCACGAACCATTTCTGTTCAAAATATATCTTTAAAGGGTTCCCGCCTGGCTGCAATTTGATTATAAACACAAATATCACCAGAGGAACTGAAATCTGAAATGGTTTTCATTTATAAGTGGGCATCCAGCAGATACAGTGTGCATGTGTTAATACTCGCAGGTCTTATGCACCAAGAAAACTTTCAGCGATCTCAGTTTGAAAAGCATTGCACTAACCCCATAACCTTTCAGCTACAGCCCTCATTTTCTCCTCCCCTTCGGAATCAAGCTTTTTGAAAGAATTATCCACACATATTATCTCCCCTTCTTTCTCTGAAGCATTCTGGCTTCGACCCCTGCCACTCCACTGAGACCGACCATCCTTCCAGCAACTTCTCTGGAGAAATCAGCGGGCAGGGTTCAGTACCTACAGCCACACTGCAGCTTTTTGACTCTTTTGACCTTTCCTTGCTCTTCTCTGGTCTGGATGACCCAATAGATAGTGCTCCTCCTAAAACCCCACAGACCTTGCATCGTCACTTACACTATGCCTGGACCAGTCTTCTGTCAATGACAGATGGGAACTGGTGATAAAGACTTTAACTCCCCACCCCTCGAGTGGGACAGCTCTCAGGTGCATATGCTTCTTCACTGTTGCTAAGATTTCTCCCAACAGATTAAACCTCAGTTGTCTGTAAGGGTGCCTTTTTTTTTTTAAGATTTTATTTATTTATTTGACAGAGAGAGAGACAGGCAGTGAGAGAGGGAACACAAGCAGGGGGAGTGGGAGAGGAAGAAGCAGGCTTCCAGCAGAGGAGCCTGATGTGGGGCTTGATCCCAGAACGCCGGGATCACGCCCTGAGCCGAAGGCAGACGCTTAAGGACTGGGCCACCCAGGTGACCCCTGTAACGGTGACTTCTTGATGATACACCCTTTGGTTTGTTTTCTGCTCTTCCAAGTTTCTCCCTCTCCCTTCCATGCCCCCGTTTCTTGGGATCACCTCCCAGATAAACTACTTGCATTCAAGTCCTTGTTTCAAGATTTGCTTTTGGAAGAACCCCAAAAAAGACACTGTATTTCTTCTGGGAAGTAGTTATTTCTTTGGGACTCTGGAGATGTGGGGCTGCTAGTCCTTGCGTTGGCTGAACTCACCCGGTAGGCAGAAAATCTAGATGACACAGTACAAGGGGGCCTCTAAGAGATTAGAGAAGCACAAAGAAGGTTGGGGGATGCATCTGTCAGAAATAGGGTGTAGCAAATGGAACAGAATCAGCACAGCACTGTCAGAGGTGACATGCTAGTCGGCCATGCTTCTCTGATAGAATCCCATGTAGCCATTGAACTATATGGCCTCTGAGGGGCCCCCATATTATTAGGCCTACATGTATTTCCTGATTTTCTACAATAGATACGCTTTGCTTTTTCAACAAGGAAAAATTAAGAACATGTATAGCAAAAAATAAAAGTTATGCTTTTAAATGAAATAAGTCTTCTTTATAAAAAATACTCATTATAAGTTTGTGACTCAGAAGAGCCTAAAAGTCTAATTTGGTCTTTATTTGGGGTCAATCATGATTAACCCATGACACTATAATTAAAATCGCAGTATCTCTATATAACAGTGACCGCTGGTCTCAGTTTAGGGCACAGATGAGAAAACAAGCAAAATCTAGTATTAGACTTACACTGCTGACCAGGGTTACTTATAAAAGCTATTTTTATGATTTACAAAAGTTATGCTTAGGGGAAGCCACAATGAAGTGTAATTTCAAGTCTTGCTGGCTTTTTAATGTATTTTATTTAGTTCTTCAGGATAGACAAATTTAAGAAAGGTCTGGCCATAGAAGGAAAAAGGCCAACAAGAAACAACACAATGGATCTTTGTTAGGATATATATTGCCAGCCCCTTCTTCCCTCAGAACAGTCATTCTTTCATTTAAAAAAAAAAAAGAATTTGGTTCAACTGCTGTTAGAATTTCTAGCAAGAATCAGGGCAGGATTTTGCTCTTTTGATAACATGGTTAATTTTTCTGTAGGTAGACTCACATTACATAGTACCCAGAGCCAATTTTTCTTGCCCTATCATTATGTCCCATTAGGACACTGGTGCACAAGGAAAAATCAGAGTAGTGTTAATATTTGGCCTGAATGTATTTGATTTTTTTTATCCTGGTAAAATATACATAACTGAAATGGACTCTTTAAAAGCTCTACAGTTGGGGCGCCTGGGTGGCTCAATCATTAAGTTAAGCGTCTGCCTTCGGCTCAGGGCATGATCCCAGCATTCTGGGATCGAGCCCCACATCAGACTCCTCCGCTGGGAACCTGCTTCTTCCTCTCCCACTCCTCCTGCTTTTGTTCCCTCTCTCGCTGGCTGTCTCTCTCTCTCTGTCAAATAAATAAATAAAATCTTTAAAAAAAATAATAAAAGCTCTATAGTTGATCAGCATTAACTACATTTACAGTGGTGTGCGACCATCACCACTATCCATCTCCAGAAATTTTTTGTCTTCCAAAACCGAAACTGTGTACGCGTTAAATACTAATTCCTCATTCCCCACTCCCCTGACCCCTGAAAACCTCCATTCTACTTCCTGTTTCTACAGATTTGACTACACTAGGTATTTCATATAAGTGAAATCATACAATATCTGTCCTTTTGTGTTTGTGGCTTATTTCACTTAGTATAATGTCTTCAAGGTTTATCCATGTTGGAGTATGCATCAGAATTTCATTCCTTCGTAAGGCTGGATACTATTCTATTTCTTATATATGCCACATCTGTTTACCCATCATCTGTTAATGGGTACCTGGGTTGTCCTACCTCTTGGTTATCGTGAATAATGCTACTATGAACATTGGTATACAAATATCTATTTGAGTCCCTGTGAATGATTTTATTTTTTAAAAAATAATTAATTTATTTGAGAGAGAGAGAGAGGAAGGGAGAGAGCACATGTGAGCAGGGGGAGGAGAAGAGGGAGAGGGAGAGGAAAGAATCTTAAACAGATTTCCACACTGAGCATGGAGCCCTGTGTGGGGCTTGATCCCACAACCACCCAAGTGCCCCAAATTTTATTTTTAATAGAAATTTCATTTCCAGCCCATATAGCATGTGTGATGTGTATTTAAACTCCATTGAGAGGCTTTCCTTTTGAGAGGTTAGAACCCCAAAGACTTCACAAAGTAATCATACAGATGAAACATTTTTACGATTTTAAAATATAGATAGAAAATAGGTATAAACAAGGAGAGAGGCTTAACACAAAGGAAATAAAGGTGCAGCTTAATGATAGAACATAAATATCAAACATCACAACCCCTATAATACATCCTGCATTTCTCTTTTTATAGGTATTTGTCTTAGTTTCCCGGAACTGAACATAAACAGATGAAAACCTGAGAAGCTAGAGTAGAGTGTTCTTAGAATGATACTCCACAAAAATTTTTCATTTAATACTGATTTCAGCTCTTCAGCCTTATTCTGTGAGTTTAAGGAAACTTAATTTTCTTACTTAAATGTGGACTTTTTTTTAAGTTAAATCTGTGTCTTCACAGAGCTGCCATCCTTGGCATCTAGGAATTTTAAAAAGATTTTGTTATGGCTTCAAATGCTGTCAGATGTTATTCACACCATGAGTGGTTTTCTATAAGCACAGTGAGCACATTCACCTGCCCTGTCAGAAGGTGAGACAGGACAAATGAAACATGGTCAGTTGTGCATCAGCCCACATAACCCCAGAAGCTGAATCTTATTTTGAAAACCACGCAGACACGATGTTCAGTGGGGCAAGTTTGTAGCTCAGGTAAGCTTTTCCACTCGACACTACTGGCACTACCCTTGTAGCTATTGGCTCCAGCTGTTGCTAGGTAACCATTTTGAAATGGACACCGAGCGACTATTCACTGCCCTCTTCCTTTTCTGCTCCATCCTTCTTTGAACAGACTTATAATTCCCAAATCCGGTGGAACGTCAAAGTCCAGGAGGGAGGGGAGAGAGCAATCTTAGACTCTTACTACCTAACCTTTATATTTTTAAAGGTTACA
Source organism: Ailuropoda melanoleuca (assembly GCF_002007445.2). Classification (NCBI taxonomy): domain Eukaryota; kingdom Metazoa; phylum Chordata; class Mammalia; order Carnivora; family Ursidae; genus Ailuropoda; species Ailuropoda melanoleuca. The sequence goes on along the minus strand of NC_048235.1, from coordinate 23,624,889 downwards.
CTTCTTGGCATTTCTCCCCAAATTCAGTAAGTATGTACTTTTGATATAAACGAAACAAAAGCTGAATGTATACTGTGTGGCCATTTAAATAACTCTTTTGTGAGGATGATGAGTTCATATAAATTATGCTCCTGACAACCGTTATTACTCACAATCTTTTTGTGAGCAAAAGTCACTTTATGCATCCCTTTTGTTGGCTGGAATAGGTGCTCAAGGATACTGCAGAACAACTTACGAGGGAGTTATATCATGAAAAGTTATGCACCCTCAGTTTTTTTGAGGGATCCAGGAATTGAAGAGTTAAAAGGCAGGGAGGAAAAGGTACAAGTAAAATCTGTATTCGTTGGGGTCAGATTCATCTGTGATGGGAAATTCAAATTAAGAGTGCATTAAACAAGGCGGAAGTTTCTTTTTCATTCTATGTAAATTCAGTTGGCTTCATGGCTCCATAATCATGAAAAAAGATAGGTTTCTTCTATCTTCTTGTCCCCATCCTCCTCAACCCTTGTCTTCCACCTCATGTCTAAGAAGGATGTTCCACCTGGGCAAGGAGGAAAGAAAAAAAGTGAGGAGAAAGGCACCCCCTCCCTCATTTTTAGGATGCTTACGGGAAGTTTCACATTCCCCTTCCAACTAGAGCACAGTGGGAATGTACGCTTCCTTTTGCCTGCAGTCTGACACACTCCACGCATTTCCAAAGTGAGTGAGGTTGACACTTTTCCCCCTCACCTCCCACCCCAGGCGCGAGGTTGTTTCATACAAGTGTGAGACAGACGGTTTTGTCACATTTTGCATTCCATCCTGGGATCCCTTGACTTCCTAAAGGATTTGTAGATTTGCATGCATTAAGGTTCTCTCTTTATGCTACAAAATTTTACAGGTTTCGTCATGTATCTTTTTAAATATTACTCAAATATACCATTTTGATATTATTTTAAGGAATTATATTTAATATTTTATTATCAATTTAATATAAATGGCAGCAAATGATTTACCTAGGGTTGCACAGCTATTCAGTGGCAGAGCTAGGATTCAAACCCAGATGAGCGAATCTCCACAGCCCCTTTCCTACCATGCCATTTTCTTTTTTCAAAAATCTTAGTCTCTGAATCTTCTCATGTGGAGGGAAAACTTTAGATTTCCCTGTGTAGAGTTGCTTGTTCTTTCCCATATATTGGCATAACAGTCCCTAGATATCAGGTCAGGTTTGGAGAATGGGTATGGGAGGGTTTGTTTTTAGAATTGTTGACTGCTACTGGATGAAAATAGCACGTTGACTAGATGTGATGTGATGATAGATCAACAAAGGGTCATAGATTAGTCGAAGTTGTGGATGGTGCCTCACTGATGGTCATTTGGAAAAGCCATCCCATCATCTATGTTTCTTTCTCCCAGTCATATTAGTATCTTGGGTCAGTCTTCACCCATTTGCAATCTCTGCTACCTTGGACACCCAACAACCAGTGGATACTTCCATTTTTCCATCCCTCACCACTTCATTGCCCTGCTGTGCCCTCTCAGGTCTCAGTTTATAATGTGCTTAATAGGGTTGCTCCCCTTACTGCTGCTAGTGATGGCTGAGGGCTGTGGAAGCTGAAAGAAGATGGACCTGGTGCTGTGGTCAAGGAAGGAAATAAGCATTGTGTCAAAAGGTTGCAGTCTGAGAAAGAAAACAACTGACTTCCTCATAGAAACTCAGCTAAAATTCAAAATAAGGCTACTGGATTTTTCTCTTTCGTGATCTGTCACTTCATTGCATTCTGTGGTGGAGACCATTAATTGTGTTCCCTTATTGACTCTCCCCTTCTTCCTTAGTAACAGAATTGTTGTATGATACCAGGCCCATGGCCATCCAGAAAAATGTCTTCCAGACTCTCTGGAAAACCAGTTGATAAAGTTGCCTCCCACAGGAGTAACAACAATTTGGGTATTGCTATACATGTATACTGAAATTGAACAATTAAATACATGGATCTTGGGTGGTAGGAGCCCCGTATCTCACTGTTGGAGCAAAGGGAGGAGATTAGAATGATCCCTGTGGTAATGGGTTGAAGTTGGAGACATCTGTATGAACTCATGTTTGGCTTACTATGGATACAAATAGTTACATATAGAAATATTCATGCATATGTGCAAATATCTGGTTTAGTATATGCACATACAGTCCCTTTCCGTTTCAGCTGAGAAGCAAAGACAGTGGAGCAACAATGATCATATCTATCATCCAGATCTTGAGGTTTTTTTTTTTAAAGATTATTTATTTATTTATTTGACAGAGATAGACAGCCAGTGAGAGAGGGAACAGAAGAAGGGGGAGTGGGAGAGGAAGAAGCAGGCTCCCAGGAGAGGAGCCCGATGTGGGACTCAATCCTGGAACGCCGGGGTCGCGCCCTGAGCCGAAGGCAGATGCCTAATGACTGCGCTACCCAGGTGTCCCCAGATCTTGAGTTCTAATACCATTCTCCAATAAAAAGAACCAGCGTTCCTTAAAGAAATAGCTGGTTCTAGGACTGGGATATGAAATATACAAGATGAACCTGGAACATCTTGTAGACTCAGAAATTAAGGGAGTGCTTCAAAAGACACATACACACTACACCACACACACACACACACACACACACACACACACACACACACACATTGAAGGAGCATGTTAAAGGGGCAAGATGCCAAATAAAAGAGCTCCCCATGGCCAAAGCTGGAAAAATTTGAGCAAGAAAATAAACAAACAAGGATTTGGGGGATTATAACTCAAAGTATTATTTAAAAAATCCTTGAATCCATACTGATATAAATAAATGACTTAATTAATAGGAAGTTTAAACAATTTATGCAGATACTCTGTCCTCAAAGAGGTGAACCATTACTTTCTATTCTTCGAGTATAAGTTGTGCATAGTGACTTCTTTCAGAAGAATACAGAATGAAAAGGGTGAAAAAGAGGACAAATTTACTGTAAAGGCATGGTAGAGAAACCTGACAAATACTACCTCAGCCAGGTGATCAAAGTTAGCATCAACAGGGGCGCCTAGGTATCTCAGCCGGTTAAGTGTCTGCCTTCAGCTCAGGTCATGATCCCAGGGTCCTGGGATCAAGCCCCATGTCTGGTTCCCTGCTCAGGAGGGAGCCTGCTTCTCCCTCTCCCCCATTTCTCTCTCTCTCTCAAATAAATAAATAATCTTAAAAAACAAAATCTTAAAAAACAAAAACAAAATTAGCATCAACAATGGTAAATCATGTTGATAGTCTACACCCTTGACATTATGTGTTGAAAATGGCATTCTAGGGGTGCCTGGGTGGCATAGCAGTTAAGCGTCTGCCTTCGGCTCAGGGTGTGATCCCGGCGTTATGGATCAAGCCCCACATCAGGCTCCTCCGCTATGAGCCTGCTTCTTCCTCTCCCACTCCCCCTGCTTGTGTTCCCTCTCTCGCTGGCTGTCTCTATCTCTGTCGAATAAATAAATAAAATCTTTAAAAAAAATGGCATTCTACCTCTGTGGTCTTCCTCTTGAAAACATTTAACCCTGGTCTGATGAGAAAAAGATTAGACAAATCACAATTAAGGGATATTCTGCAAAATACCTGACCAGCAATCCTCAAAAGTGTTTAAGTTCAATTAAAAAAAAAAAGAATCTGCCACAGTCAAGAAGAGCCTGAGAAGATGTAATAATTAAATGTAATGTTGCATTTGGGATGGGACTTGGAACAGAAAAAGGGCATTGGTAAAAACTAAGGAAATATGAATAAAGCATAAATATTAGTTAATAATAATGTATCAGTTGATGAATCATTGATACATTATTATATTAATTGCAACAAATATATCATACTTACGTAAGATGCTAATAATAGGGAAGACTAGGTATGGGATATATGGAAATTCTACTTTTTGTAATTTTTCTGTGCAATTTTTCTAGAACTTCTCTAAACCTTATTTTAAAACGATATGTGAAAAGGGCTTTGCACATGGTAAATATTCATTAAAGTGTGCCTTGACCTGAACTAGTTGTATTATCAGTACAATTTACCAAAAGGAGGGAACAAATGGCTTCCCTGCCCTGGAAATTCTGTGTGGTGAGCTAGCGCTCTGGGAATTTCTCCAAATTCCTGTGGAGTTAGTTCCACTCCCAAGAGAGAGTATAGAACATGTTTTAAGAATGAAAACAAATAAGTTTGTGTGTGTGTGTGTGTGTGTGTGTGTGTGTTTATAAACATCTAGAGTCTGGAACAAATATAGACTTGAACATTAGAGAGTAGGGAGTGACATGGGAGCGCAAAGCTAATGTTGAAACTGACTCACTTCACAGAAGATAGAGATGCAGTGAACTGACTCATTAGTCACGCCACCCTGCTCTAATTGTGATTACAAAAGCCAAACTTTTTATGGGCAACACCCAGTGAGCCAGACTAAACAGGAAGAATTAAGAGAGTGTTTAAATAGGAGTGCTGAATGATAACACCAGCCACATTGCTTCAGAGAACCTTCCCCAAACGCAAGCCCAACAGCCTGGAGCAAAGTAGAGAAAAACAACTCTTTCAAAGAGCTTCAGTAATGATAGAAAACCAATCCCCACAGCCTGTGAAGGGAGGGAGGGACTCAAGGGAACAGGGTTCTAGGAGCACCCAACAAGATGCCAACCATGAGCCACTGATCAAGGCAGGGTTTCTAGTTCTTGTTCTTACAAAGCTGAGTTCATGAGCCCTTTCCTGCTGATGTTTTGCCTTTTTTTTTTTTTAAGTAGGCTCCACACCCAGCATGGAGCCCAGCATGGGGCTTGAACTCACGACCCTAAGATCCAGACCTGAGCCGGGACCAAAGTTGGATGCTTAATCCACTGACCTGCCCAGGCACCCCTCTTGCTAATTTTTAAAAAAGCATTTTTTTATCAGTAATTCTTTCCTCATTTGTTGCTATTTTTCTATGTTGTTTTTGTTACCATTCACAATTAAGCAAACCAAAGATGTTCAAGTGTGAGAACTTGATAGAAAACAAATGAAAACCATATGTGGGTCTGACTCTTCATAATGGTTTTGTTGTGGAGGCATCTGAATTGGTTACTGTAAACTAGTGGGTTACAGTAGAGTTCTATTTTCCTTTAAACCGTAGGTATTAGAATTGGTAGAACTTTCAGGCAGGCATGAAAAACTAAATTCACTGTCTTGCAAGTGAGAGTAACTGATGATGAATGTACAAAGTCTCCCAAATAAATGTGGACATATTTTGAATTTTATTTATTACTAAGAATTATTTTGAAAGCACTTTATAAAATACGCATTTATAACATACAAATGGCCTTTGGTTCTGTAAGGCTCGTGTAGTGTGTCAACATTTGGAAGAACATTAATTGTATCTCATATTTGTATAGCTTGCTACATTTTAAGGAGTGTTTTTGATATACTTTATCCCAGTTGTTGTCATCTTGACGTCCTTCTCATCTTAGCCCAAGTTAACTTAAATCTTAGTTGGGGTGCCAGGGTGGTGCAGTGAGTTAAGTGACTGATTCTTGATCATGACCCTCTCAGGTCATGATCTCAGGGTTGTGTGACTGAGGCCCACGTGGGGCTCCCTGCTCAGTGTGGAGTTTGCTTGAAATTCTCTCTCCCTCTCCCCCAGCCCCTCCCACTCATTTGCTCTCTCATGCATGTTTTCTCTCTCTCTAAAATACATAAATCTTTAAAAAAAATCTTAGTAAAACCAGATCCTTCCAAGAAATAACCCCAAAGTGAAGAATGCAATAAGCTACTGAAGATACTGAAACCGTTTAAAAGATCTGGAATTACGTCAGGTGCCTGGGTGGCTCAGAGGGTTGGGCGTCTGCCTTGGGCTCGGGTCCTTTTGATCTCCAGGTCCTGGAATCAAGTCCCGTCCCGTCTGGGGCTCCCAGCTCAGCCGGGAGTCTGCTTCTCCCTCTCCCTTTGCCTGCCTCTCCCCCTGCTTGTGTGCTGACTCTCTCTCTCACTAATGAATAAGTAAAGTCTTAAAAAAATATATATCTGGAATTACAGAGAAATCTAGAAACCATTATATCCACCGTCCTCTAACTTTGCTTCTTTCCTTGATTTCATTCTTGGGTCATGTCAGGAAATCCACAAAAAGTCTCCATCTTGGCTACACTTCAGAAGCTTTTAAGAATCATAATGTCCAGACCACACTCCAGATCGAAAAAATCAGTATCTCGGGGGGGGGGGGAGGGATCCAGGTATCAGTATTTATTAATTTTTCAGCTGATTTCAAAATGCAATCAAATTTGGGAACCACTTTCCCTATTTAAAAAGGGACTTCTCAATAAAAAATAAAGTTGTGTGACCCTCCTGGCATATTGAATTTTGGGGTCAAATCATCTATGTTAATGTCTGAAGAGTCAAAAGTAAAATCAGACTTGAGAGAATCTTTTACAGATACCACAAAAAGGATTTCCCTCATGTTTGCAAGAGATTGGGGTGGTAGAATTCATTTAAAATTAAATGGGAGACAAGCATAATGAAACTAATTGGTAAATTACTTACAAACTATATATTTCTGTTAAGACAGCAACTTATTTTGTGAATTACTGGATATGGATTAAAGAACAAGTTCTTGAAAGAACATTTACAGTAACTGAGTCACCTGCTGTCAAAACAAATCAGTTTCTTACCTGAGAGACTTTCAAATTCAGGAATAGTAAATGCTTTTAAATGAATTATAACAAGCACAAGCTATAGTTAAATGACATTGGGAGTCAGTTGTTCAAGGCTAAATATCTAAAATTCTCTAAATCTAGCTCTAAGATTGACTTATGCATTGATCTTTAGGGATTTAGGTTTTCTGTGCTTTAGTCTTCCCATCTGTAAAATGGAGTATTCATTCACATCTATTTCATGGAGGAATTAAAAGAATTAACTCTTTATAATCCATGTGGAAGATAAAAGATATGTGTGATTAAATTCCATGAGAGTTCCTATGGAGGTTGCTGAAGATATGACTGAAGTTCATTGTTCTAGCTAGAAGTTAGTTTCCTTAACCATATGTTCATTTCCAATTCTTTATCCATTCATTTATTGAACAAAGAGTCAATTGTGACCTACTATGTGTCACCGCCTAGGTGGTAAAAAAAATTCCCTGTCCTCATGAAATTATAGTCTTGTATGGGAAAGAGACAACAAACACACAAACACACAAACATATACCAGGTAGTTATAAGTGCTTAGGGAATGGATAGGAGGAGATAGGTAGAGGGATAGAGAGAAGAAGCAGAGTGGTAGTGGGGATCCAATATAATGGGGGTGATTATACAGGGTCTCTAGGAAAGATTACAAGGAAAAGGGGAGAAGTTGTTCATGCAAACATCTTAGGAGATTGCTNAAAGCAAGAGGCCCTGGCATTGTATGTGCTTTTAAAAGTGCCTGCCTTCCTACTTTCCTTCCTTCCTTCCTTCCTTCCTTCCTTCCTTCCTTCCTTCCCTCCCTCCCTCCCCCCCTCCCTCCCTCGTTCCCTCCTTCCTTTCCTTCTTTTTAGGAGAGAGATTTCTAAACAGAGGGAACCATAAGTGGAATGTGTTCAGGATCTTCAAGAATAATACAAAGGCTATTGTATCTAGGTCAGAATGAGTGAGGAGGGTATTTTAAATTAATATATTAATATTAACACATGCATCATAAGACCAAAGTACCTAGATAAGATCAAAGTACCTACTGTTCCAAGTAGATGGTGATGGTTTATAGGTCAGCACAGGAATTCCAAAAAGGGAGCCTTGGGCATTCTTAGTCAAATATTTATTAGTACCCATTATAATCTAGATTTTAAAAACCTGCGAATGTTCTCTGGAAGTACATATTTTTGAGAATATATACGTAAGTTCACCCTCAGTTTCGATGAGCAAACTCGACTACATTAATATTAAGTTTGCGTTAGGGTTTAGGCAGATTCTATGGCGATCTGACACCATTTATTTCTAACCTAGCAAAGTTGCAAAGAAAACAATGACTCCTATAAAGTAATAACACTGGAATGAGACTCCAAATGAATAATCTGTATTTTCTCTGCGCTCTCAAACACGTCACTAGATTTATTGATTAAGCTGGAAGACCATTCAAAGTAACACAGTGAATTCTTTCTAGAAGCTTATTTCTTACAGATTCTAGTACTGAAAAAGGAAAACATATTAAGATATTTACAATCAAAATAGGAAGGAAAGTTTTAAAAAATATTAAATATGGAAGGCAAACCAAAAAGTACAGAAAATAATATAGTAGATAATGAGTTTTGGTAAAAAATAGAAGCTATATTTTTATTTCATTCAGCAGGTTAACAGCAATACCTGCTTAGAGCTTTGCTCTTTTCTCTTTTTAAATTTAATCAATGCATGGCCAAAATTGTTTCTTCTATGCCCAAATGATGTCATACTATTTTATCTGTAAATATTTTATTATGTATCTTTAAAAGGTATCTTTAAAAAAATACTTCCTTTATGCAGTCAAGGTTTAAATATATAAAACATAAAATTTACCATATTAATTGTTTTCAAGTGGACAGCTCAGTGGCACATTCACATTGTAGTGCAACCATCTCCAGAACTTTCTCATCTTCCCAAACAGAAATTTCATACTTATTAAACAAAAACCCCAATTCTTCCCCCTGTTCTTCCCCAGGAGTTTGACAACCCCCATTCTACTTCCTGCCTCTGTGAATGTGACTACTCTAGACGCCTCCTAGAAGTAGGACCATGCAATAGCTGTCTTTCATGACTGCTTTGTTTCACTTAGATGTCTTCCAGGTTCATCCATATTGTCGCATGTGTCAGAATTTCCTGCCTTTTGAAGGCTGAACAATATTTCATCATACGTATATACCACATTCTGTGTATTCAGTTGTCTCATATTTCGGTCTCTATTTGGAAATTCACTGAATTCTTTAGGGACAGAGCTGCACATAAAACATGTGGTAGTGATATTTTTCAAAACCCAAAGAGACAAGGAATCTAAGAATCAAATGACAGAATTTAAACCTTTGTAAGACCTTCATAAGAGGGGCGCCTGGGTGGCTCAGTCAGTTGGGCGATCTGCCTTTGGCTCAGGTCATGGTCCCAGAGTCCTGGGATTGAGCCCTGCAACATTGGACTCTCTGCTTGGTGTGGTGCCTGTTTTCTCCCTCTCTTTCTCCCTGCTGCTCCCCCTGCTGTGCTCTCTCTTTCTTTCTCTGTCAAATAAATAAATAAAATCTTAAAAAAAAAAAGTTTCATAGGAGTTCTGAAAATCCAAAGGTAACTACTTTCAAAATAAAAACAAACTGCTTTCCACAGTTTGTGCAGCCAGGCTGTTCTTTGTTTAGTGGCTATGGTTTCTGTCACATGATGAGAGCAGAGAGTCCACAACCAGCAAGGCTGGCTCTGTCTGCCCAGTTTGGCTGGTCGGGAAAGAGAACTGTGCTCTGGCATGTTGATTCAGCACCCCTGGCAAAGACAGAGCCCGTGTTCAATCCCAGACAGCATTTCCCAATACAGCTGCAAGGCAGCTTGCAGAGAAACAAGAGGCCATGCACCTGCCTCATCCTCAAGCCGCGAAGAATAGGGGAGATCAGGTAGACTGATGGGAATAGATATTTTGCATTATTGATGTCAAGCAGGAAATGAAAATCTAAAGATCTGAATTCATTAAAGTTAACTATATATTGATGGGCTTAGGGTCTTAGAAATACAGTTCTATGACTTCTCCCAACTTTTTTCCCAAGCTATCCTTTAAAAATATTACATGAAGGTTAACATCAGGATTATATAGAGATAATACAGTGTAAAATTGCTCTTAATATATATTAATTTTAAAATATTTTAATTAAACTAAATTAGCAAATTGTGTCCAACTTCACATAATTGCAAAGTTTCCATCATTGATGTGAAATAGAATTGGTTAACTGTTTTAATAAAATTTTAGCATTTTGTAGCTCTGTGTACATAAACAAACCTCTCCTATAGCAAACCTCCATATAAACAAGAGAGGAAATAATAGTATTTACTTCACATTTCAATATTATAGTTGGAAGACATAATAATATTCACCAACTTGAAGTGTGAGTAAACTCAGCATAGTGTAAAATAGAGCTCTCTAATCACTAGTTAGTTCTCTAACACCACTAAGTAAAAGTACTATCCAAAATATGCATAAATGGAGAATCATAGAATATTAATGTTGAATGGAATTTAAAGATTATATAACTCAGGGGGCCATAATCTCTTTGGATTCATGAATTGAGAATCTGAAAAAATTATGTATCTTCTTTCTCAAAAAAAAATGCATATAATTTTGCTTATAATTCCATATGTTCCTAGACCATCTGATGCCTTAATTAAGCCTCTGAGTAATTCAACTCCTTCTTTTTGTGGTTAATGGAATTGAGAGTAACTGTGGCTGTGTGGCCCACCCACAGCTACAGAGTGAGGTAAGGTAGAGTTCACTCTAGTTACAAAGTGATTTTTGCTGTCACTTGGTTATGAAATGTCTAAGCAAGAGTTCATCTAAATTTAAGTGATTGATAGGAGAGGCCCCATTGGCCTAAATGCCCCGACCTAGCCTCTGGCAGTGCCTTAGATTCTCACACGTCGGGTCTTCAGGTAGCATATTTGCATTAACGTGGACAAGACATTAAGCACTGTCCTCTGTTCAAATGCTGGCTGAAGGCAAAGCTGATATGAGTCACTAGCCCAGACTCTCTTCCTCTCAGGCTGGATTCATGCTTTGAGACTCCTGGCTTCCTTACCTGCTGTTGACCTTGAGCCTTTACACATTTGTCTACTTCTCTGCAGAACAAGGAGGAGGGGCTAGAGAATGTGGTGTCACAAAAGGGGGGGGGCCAGAAAACTTTCTTTACCAGGATTAAAGCAAAGGCAGCATTTTCAGAAATTCACATGCTTCAAATATTTTTTTGTAGCTGAAAGTGAGAGTTTTGGACACATTTTGTTTTATACTACTAGGCAACCATATTCCCGATATTGTTGAAAGGTATTTAAAAAGGCCCAGCTTTAAGAGTCGCATGCAATTAACTTGGAGAAACTGCACATGTTGGATAACGGTTGTGTTAAGGCCAAGAAGGAAGCTTGGGTTGATAATTTCAGGTCAGAGAGGGATTTCCTTGTGCACATACCTGCTCTCAAACAAATCATAAATCGAGATATGGAAATATAATATAAACCCACAAGTGCTTTTTCTGATTGCTTGAACAAAATATATGTACTTTTTTTTGCGTGACTTTCTTTTCTTTTTCTTTTTTTTTAACGATTTTATTTATTTATTTGAGAGAGAGAGAGAGAGACCAGGGTAGGGGGTGGGGAGGAGCAGCGGTAGAGGGACAACCAGACTCCCTACTGAATGGGGAGTCTGCCGGGCTGACTCCAGGACCCCTGAGATCATGACCTGAGCCAAAGTCAGATGCCTAATGGACTGGGCCACCCAGGAGCCCCTGCTTGACTTTCTTTTAAAGTATAACTCGATCTAATGCTACAGATAATAAATATAATAGAAAATTTGGAAAACAGAAGGAGGAAGAAAATAAAATTGTTTTAATTCCAGCAGGCAGAGATAACAGCTACTGACAATTTGAGGCATGTATTTTCAGGCCTGTATCTATTAATGTATATTTACACACACACGTGCATGTATGTACAGGTACGTACATATCTGTTTACATCAAAGTCAGGTCATGCTTTATATGAAGAGCTGTATCTTGATATTTTCTTTTTTTTTGTTTAAAGGTTTTATTTATTTGAGAGAGAGAGAGTGTGTGTGCGTGCAAGAGAGGGAAAGCATGAGCAGGGGGAGGGGCAGAGGAGAGAGGGAGCAGGCTCCCTGTTGAGCAGGCAGCCGGATTTGATTGATTTGATGGGGCACTCGATCCCAGGATCCTGGGATCATGACCTGAGCCGAAGGCAGACGCTTAACCCACTGAGTCACCCCAGCGCCCTGTATCTTGATATTTTCAACAAATGTAACAAAGTAGGTAATTTTTTTTTTTAGATTTTATTTATTTATTTGACAGAGAGAGACAGTGAAAGAGGGAACACAAGCAAGGGGAGTGGGAGAGGGAGAAGCAGGCTTCCCGTTGAGCAGGGAGCCCGATGTGGGGTTCGATCCCAGGACCCTGGGATCATGACCTGAGCCGAAGGCAGGCACTTAACGGCTGAGCCACCCAGGCGCCCCGAAAGTAGGTAATTTTTGAAGTTGTTACCTTTTCTTGGAAAACAATTTTTTTCTTATTTATTTTTTTAGAGAGTGCTGGAGGGAGGGGAAGAGGCAGAGGGCTAGGGAGAGAGAGAATCTTAAGCAGGCTCCACGCCCAGGGCAGAGCCCCACAGGGGGGCTTGATCTCAAGACCCTGAGATCATGACCTGAGCCAAAATCAAGAGTTAGCTGCTAAACCAATGGAGCCACCCAGGTGCCCCTTGGAAAACAATTTCTAATGGCTACATAGGTTCTATCATATAGATGTGCCAACATTTACTTAATCACTTACTCTATTATGGGAAATCCAGGGTGTTTTCAATTTTCCTCACTGAATATTGTTATATGTGGGTCTTTGGGGGCATCTCCGTTTCTTTAGAACAAGTCCTGGGAGTAGAATATTCTTTAGGATTTTGCTGCATACTATTAAACACCCTATACAAAGTTGTACCAATACACTCTGAGCCGTAATTCGACCCGAGGGTGCTCTTTTTCCTTATTCTTCTATTTATATTGTTTGTTAAATATTTTTTCTTTTATTGCTTTTTCTTTTTATTGTATTTGTATGAGATGATGGATATTAACTAAACTTACAGTGGCAATCATTTTATAATTTATGTAAATCAAACCATTATGCTGTATACTTTAAGCTTATACAGTGATGTCTGTAAATTATATCTCTAAAATATTGGGAAAAAAATAAAGTTCAGTATATATATATAAAAATCTATGGCAATTTGACAGGCTAAATATGATCTTCTGTTTTAATTTTCATTACTTTGATTACAATAGAAATTAAACCATTTCCCATATATTTGTTATCTATTTGTATTTCTTCTAATATAAGCTGTTTTCTTTGCACGTTTTATTATGATATTCATCATTTGCAAACTGATTTGTAGATTTATAGGAATTCCCGATGTATCTTGAATATAAACCTTATGTTGTATGTATTGAAAATACTTCCTGTTTTTCATTTTCTTTAGCTTATGATGGCACTTTCTTCCTCTAATGTATCATGAAATGGCACCCGTATCTCCAGATTTATTTGAGCTGAACTACTTTACAGAGGGGATAAATACTGTGTATTTATCTGAGAGGATGAATGGAGGGGACACAAGGAGGGTTTGGGGAGTTAAAGCTGAAGTTTTGGAAGTCTTCAGCACCTCTGGTTTCTCATGGATGTTTCCATTCTAATTGTGAGATTATATATTTTCTTGATAAACCCACCAATTTTAATTTCAAAAGCAGTCATTACACAGAATCTGGTTGTATTGATCCATACATCGTCTTTGTAAATGTTGTTCAGGCTGACTTTGAGCAGTCTGAGATGGCTGGCTAGTCAGAAGACCTTCTGGTTCAGAATTGTATTCTTACTCTGCTTTTCTCCAGGCAACCCTGGCCTAGAGCCTATCTCCTTCTTGCTCTCATTGCACTTCCTTGAAAGGCTGCAAGAACCAAACACACTTTAACATATTTTCCTTTGTTTCCAGGACTATTCACTTCTCACACCTTCTGCTTTGACATGACGATTTTCTTCAGTGGTCCAGATACGAATGTCTAGGCTTAGATTCTGCTGGTTTCAAAGAGAAACCAATTCAAGTTGCTCTAGCAAAAGCAGGGGATTTAGTATAAGGCTTAAGGTCAGGGAATGTAGCTAAGACTCACGAATACCAGGGAAGAAACCAAAATGTTGTTGGAAATTCAAGAAATTATGTTCTCGCTTATATCTGCTATGATTTCGTGTCTGCCTTTTTCTTTCTTGGTGGACTGGCTTTCTTCTCCTTCCAATTCCTTCCGATAGTCTAGGGATAGCTTCTCGTGGTTTCCAGTTTAACATGTGGGCCCATAAAAAGACTGGCTTTCTTACTCTCAGTCCTGAAGGGTAGCAGAATATACTGCCCCAGAATATGCCACTTGAGCACAAGGATTATTTTGAGTTGAAGGCAACTGAGAAACAGACACAAGAAAAGCTCATGTCTTCCCCCATTTGCCTAAAAAGCAGGACATAAATTTACAAAGGTATCCCTCTCTACCAGGCCAGATAAAGGTGAATCCCTGGGGACACCTTTAGACTCTCAACAAAAGAGAAGGTGCTGATTTAAATGTGCATATCAATCCCGCTGCCCCTCGCTGGCCTGCCCCCACATCTTGCTTTGTCTTCAGCTGAAGATGTTGTATAAGCCATAGTTCTAAGCCATCCCTTTGCATGACTTATTTTCCCCGTGGGTATCTCCCATTTATACAGGAGGTATAGATTTTATTGAACTTCTGTTAGTTTTTCTCTTGTCAATCTATCTTTTATTACAGAGACCTCAGCCAAGAACTCAGAAGGTTACAGGGAAAATTATTTTTCCTTCCTTACAAACTTAAACTCCTATGATAAAGCTCCTACAATTTTTCCAGTTAATCTTGAGGCATATTTTTATTTGATTTGTACATCATGTTAAACTTGTTTTTAAAAGGCTTATTTTAGAAAGCCAATGTAAAAAAAAAGAAAAAGAAAAAACAATAATACATTTAACATTCTGTGCTAGAACAAAAGCCAAACTCCTAATACATAAACTTCATACTCCTAGTTTTGAAAATGTAAATTAAATCTCAATATAATTGTAGTCAAGAACCACAAAGACCATGGAACAGTATTATCTTACAGAGGAAGGGAAAAGCTTCCTCAAATTGTTCTTTAACATCTGAAGGGCGACCGCAGTTTGGGAACAAAGGAACAAAACTTAACAGTCCCCTAGACTTCCCTCAAATCTGCTCTGAGTTTTGAAAAGGACACTAGCTTGTTAACTTATCAGAGTACTATACTTTGGAAGACTGTCTTGATCAACAGTAGACAATATTTTTCCACCTTGATGAAGACAAGAGAGACAGAAGCTTTCTTAAGTTATCTTGTATTCAGACACCTTGTAGAAAGCCTCATGGAAATATTTGTTGGGTGAATAATGAAGCCACGACCAACTGCTTGTATTTTGACACACCATGGTTCCTTGTATTTACATGGCATTATTCCAAGACATTTCACCATTTCATAGGATGAGGTAGGGTAGGTAGGGAATCAGGTTTTATTGTTCCATTTTTTCGGAAGAGGAAACAGAAACTCCTTTTTGCTACAGGAGTAATAAAATATCAGGAAGAACATAAATGGTAAGTTTGGCTTCCCTGTTTTTTAATAAATACATGGTTTTATTATAATAATAAAAGTCAAAACTGTAGTTCTTTGGGAGGACTTCCCCTTTTTGATGGTATGCTGTCTTTATGATACGTCTTCTACTGAGCCATTGTAGATGTCACCGTAGACCGTATTTATTTTAGAAATAGAATGTTTCACAAGGAGGATGCAATATTCCCATGTCATTTATTGAAAAGCTAGCAGTTCAGTAAATTTGCTTTTAAAAAATGAAAAATATTTTTCAAAACTATGCAGACAGAGGCCAAGTCTCAAACCATTTGTCTCACGGTCACCAAATCCCATGAAGAAACTTCCTGCATTTCAGACTAGTAACTGAAACTCCACTGCCAAGGCTGTGCGCACCACCCTTGGAGGGAGGGCCAGAAGCTGAAACCATCTGTCACTCACCATGCCAGGGAGCTGCTAGGTCTGCTGGAGCTGTGCCTTGTTCTGCCATTCACAAAGGCACCCTTAGGCACCTTTCACAAAGCTGCACCATGTAGTGGCTCCCTGTTCATGGCTTAACCTTCAGCACTAGGCACAAAAGGGGTGGGGGACATCCTCTCTTCTCCACATGCTCCCTATTCCCTCCTCCTGGACAAGCTTCATCTCCAAGTGCCAAGTGTGCTATAGTTAGCGCCATTTGTCAGGACTATTTCACAGATGTTTTTCATTTATCTTTTTCTGGAATGATTTTCCTTCTTTTTGTCTGAACGAGGATGTTTGCAACAGGGTTCGGATTGAGAATGATGGGGGGTGGGGTGAGGGGTTCAGGAGCACTGCTACCTATAGACCCCCAGGGCAAGTTCTAGAATTGCAGGTGACATTGTGGCCAATCCTTTGGCCTTCAGTGAAATAGTCTGGATCCTGCAGAATATCTTCAGCTGAAAGGACTTCCAACGGTTGCTAAAAATACATTGCAGTTTATTTTCCTCGGTAGGGAGCATATGTGTTCCTGTTTGACCTGGAAACACAAGACAGAGCCAATGTTAAATTGAATGCTGCCCATTCCAAGATAAATTTGTTTTCTGTAGTGCAGGGGAAAGAAAAAACAACAGACATATTGGTACAGTTTTGCCTTTGCTCTCTGGGGGAGTCAGGGTCTTGAACACATTTTTTATGCTCTGTTGGTAGTTAAGTGACCACTCAGCCTTCTTAGCCAATGCTGATATAAACTGGCTTGCGTTCCAATCAGATGGTGAGTCCAAAGATGGATAAGGAAAACTTCAGTTTTTTGGTTGGTTAATTGGTTGTGGTTTTTTTTACCTGAACAAAAGACAAAAGATGTCAGATTCTTTGTACCTAATCTTAGGTTGATAATTTAGTTTTTTTTACCATTTTCTTTTCTTTTTTTTTTTTTATGCTTAATGCTCTTCCTAAAAGACAGACTCTGAAATGCCTTCTATTTGAAGTATAGGTTCTGTGACGCTTATATTAAATCTTTTCTCTCCAAATAGACAAACAAATCAAACACAACTTATCTACAAACGGCAGAGAAATTCTGTTTCCTGCTGTAACATTTAACAACAGATGTTAAACCCATTTCTTGTAGTTTGGAGATACCATTTGTTTCAAGTGTTCAGTTGTCCAATATGACATTCTTCAATATTTTTTTTAAGATTTTATTTATTTATTTGACAGAGAGAGAGCCAGCGAGAGAGGGAACACAAGCAGGGGAAGTGGGAGAGGAAGAAGCAGGCTCCCAGCGTAGGAGCCCGACGTGGGGCTCGATCCCAGAATGCCAGGATCATGCCCTGAGCCAAAGGCAGACGCTTAACGACTGAGCCACCCAGGCACCCTGACATTCTTCAATATTGTAAGAGCAAAGTTCAATTTCTCCAGCTGGTACCACTTCTCTATAGCTTAAAATACACAGCCTGCTGACAGTGAACAAGACCCATTCCCCTCCCCAAGAAATAGCACAGTGATTAAAACATGAGCTTGGAAGTCTGGATTGCACCACTCAATATTTCCATCTTCATTTTTCTCCATCTGTAAACTGAGGAGAAAAATGGAACCCGCTGTTCAAGGCTATTGTGAAGATCAAATGAAAGCCTGCATGAAAAGCTGACAGCACAGTGCCCGAGCACACGGACAACCTTTAATACACATTAGCTCCTGCTACGGGTGATTATTCTTCGATAGCTTGGTTCGTCATGCCCGGTAGCAAAGAGACGACGTGACTTCCAAGATCCTCTGTGGCGAAACTGTTCTGTCAATTCTCAAGGCTTTATTTCTAATCTTCTTCTTCAGGACCAGCCTAAAACCTTCTTTGCTTCTTTGTTTTTCCCTTGATTTCCTCCACTTCTATCTCCAACAAAACCAAGTGAAGAGGAATATGGCGTGATTAAAATCATGGAGATGAGATTTTTTCTTACTTAGTTTATCCAGGCACAAAGGTGCATTTTTGTTGTTATTGGTTTTTTAAAGCAAAACATTAGCTGGATCTAAAATTATAAGAAGGGGGAATGTGGGAAGCCCTTCCCTCTTTTCAGGATAAAGGCAGTGTATACTGGGCTGTCCAGACTTCAAGGAGAGAACGAAGTAAATGCTGTAACCTACTGTTCTAGGTCTCATTTGTGTGGAAGCTTAAGGGAGCACCAAATTTCAAGACTAGACAGGTAGTTTCCAGACTCCAAAGTTAGTTAGAACCTCAAGCTCATGACCGTCCTCTCCGATAAGTTAGTAAGCATTTATTTACTAAGTAAATCAGAACTGTTTTGAAAGCTAAAGCCTCTGAAGCAAGTAAAATTCTGCATTTCTGGAAAGCTGTGCTTTTAAACTCCTGAAAGTTAAAGAGAAAGCAAGAAGGACTCTTGAAAGACCAAGTAGTTAACTAATTGTGCTAGTTTCCTAGGATTGTCCTGGATTTAGGTGCAGAATGTCTCCTACCCTTGGAAACCCCTCAGTCTTGGACACACTGAGACATTTGTTTACCCTAAAGACTTGATTAAGCTGTGGTCAATAAAACTAAAATTCAGTGGAGAAGAGTACTTACATGTTTTTCCAAATTAAGCATTTTTATTGTAATCATATAAATACAAACAGGAAGAGCATCATGAGTAAATGTTTTCATAAGAAGCTGTCCATGTCTCGGCAAGTCCTAGCAGGTTTGTCCACGGAGTTGTCGCAATGGTTCATTTCATAGCATTTATTCTAATTGCAAACTTGATTCCTACTAGGAAATGATTAGCCTTTATAAGGCTCTTTTTGAAAACCCCAAACTTAAGGTGACACCAAATGTCCTATGGGCCAAGAAGGGAGAAAGTTTCCAAAGGGAGGTGCTCACCATTTTTCACAAGGTCAAGGAAGGAGAAACGGTGAATTCACCTTTAGGGGGCAATGCTGCGGGTGCTCTGGGGATGGAAGCCAGATTATGGGGCCCAAGGAGGGAACCAGTGGAGAGGAGCCTGACCACTGGCTCCAGACCGCTTATGTAAGATATTTGACAGGGCAAAGAAATAAAGCAATGAGACAATAGCTAGGGGGTTAGCAAGGGCAACAGAAAAATCCATCAAGATGGAGGTAAGTTGAGTATGTTGAAGACAGAATGAAAGAAACCAGAATTTACTTGGAGCTTGTTGCTAGGCTTAGCAGGGGGAAGAATGGGGTATCACTGCCCCCAGGGCCCTTTAGACCATTATTGATGGATATTTAAGTAGAAGACTCTTGCTTGAGTGCCCAGGATGCTCTCCTCTAGCCAGCCACCTCTTTAAGGCCTCGCATAAGACCCAGACTCCTCAAGTGTGCTTGCCCGTTCCCCGAAATGACTGAAATGACTGGCGCCCAAGCAGAGTCTACACTCTGGGAGGAAGCCCATCTGCATGGAATGTTATTACAATCACAGCAACAGTGAAAATGAAAACAATCTCAGAGTAAGAAAAATGGGTCAATGAAAAGATTCGCAGTTTATAGACTAGGTCCATGACATTAAACATCGAAGGCAGGAAAATTTTGAATAATCAGAATCCCTCTTCTCCAAACTGAGATGATTGCCTTTTGCTTTTAGGAAAACCCTAAGGTGCAGGGCCATCCCTAACTTTTGCAGAGCCTGGGGCAAGCGGTCCATATAACATATGCCCAAATATCTACATATGCTACATTAGGCTCACAAGTATGGCACACCCACGCCGCCTCTCATCCTAACCTGGGCCCCATCCAGCACAGGGAGGAGACTGTGGCATACAGGGATGGCCATCCACACTCCAGAGGCTGGGGACGTACAGGTCAGCAACTCCTGAATGACTATGAAAGACTGCCCCCGTCTTCCCCAGAAGGCTTGAGGCTGTTTGCACCAGGAATTTAGGGTCCTTTGTAAAAAGTATTCTAGAAGGTTGAGGGGGCATGTCCATCATTCTCCTTGACCCATAAGGAACTTTTCCACAAGGGGTGGGGTGTGACAAGAGGAGGACCAGATGTAGCAAGGTGGGATGCCCAGAGCAGGAGTTTTCTTGCCTGGATTTAAGAACCATACTGGACACAATTTATTTTCCTGGAGTTTTATTTTATCATTGCATTTTCCTGACTTGACTTTCTAGTTTTTAGCATACTGACTTTCAAAGAACTCTTGGACCAGACTTTTTACAAGGCTTCCTACATTACTGACTGCAACAACACATAGCAGGCAGAGGGGCTCAGAAAGAAGTGTTCCTGTTCACACCAGGCTCTAGTGTTCCAGTGAGGGCTGAGAGGTCCTGAATGGGGCACTCTCTAGTTCTGTCCAGTTCCTGTGTTTTGTTTTTGTTTGTTTGTTTTTAAAGATTTTATTTATTATTTGACAGAGAGAGAGAGAGAGAGAGAGCACAAGCAGGGGTAGCAGCAGGTAGAGGGAGAAGCAGACTCCCTGCTGAGCAAGGAGCCTGACATGGGGCTTGATCCCAGGACTCTGGGATTATGACCTGAGTCAAAGGCAGATATTTAACCAACTGAGCCAGTCACCACCCCCCCCAACCAGCTCTTGTTATCAGATAAAGAAAATCACAGATTATCTCCTGACAAAGGAAGAGCACAGTTTTCAAAGACATTTAAAATGAAAGTATAATTTTCTTTCTTTCTCTCTCTTTCTTTCCCTTTCTTTCTTTCCCTCCCTCCCTCTTTCTTTCTTTCTTTCTTTCTTTCTTTCTTTCTTTCTTTCTTTCTTTCTTTCCCTCCCTCTCTCTCTTTCCCTTTCTTTTTCTTTTTCTTTCTTTCTTTCTTTCTCTTTCTTTCTTCTTCTTTCCCTTCCATCCTTTTTTAAGAGAGAGAGCACGTGCTTGCCAGCTGGTGGGAAGGGTGGAGGAGGGCCAGAGGTCAAGGGAGAGAGAGAATCTCAAGCAGACTCCCTGCTGAGTGCGGAGCCCCATGTAGGGCTCTATCTGAGGATCCTGAGATCATAACCTGAGCTGAAATCAAGAATCAGTTGTCAGATACTCAACTGACTGAGCCACCAAGGCACCCCTGGAAGTATAATTTTCTGATAACTTCTAAAGGGGACCAGTTTAGCATAGGCCATTTAGATCTAATCCAAACCACTTTAGGACTTCAGTTTAGCCACTGAAAGTGGGGGAGGGAGCTGACACCTTCTCCAGTCTCGTTCCTCAGGCTGAGGTTCACATTTGGGTTGGAAGGAGCTAAAGGTGGAAAATTTAGGGTCTGACTTGAGAACATCATGAAGGTGAAGCACTCAGAGGAATAACCCACATGGGAAGTTAGCATACCTGGGTCTGCCCTTCACCTGGCTGGCTGGCTGAAAAGTTGCTTATTTGGGGCCTGTTTACTCTGCAAAAACAAAAAGTCAGCATCAGTAATCTAGAACTTTTCTTGGGGTGGGAGGCTGGGGGAATCCTTGAGCAATCTGATCTCCCAAGAAGTTCCTTCAGGACACAGCTCAGCTCTCCCTGTTATCTACCCACATTTCACCTGTGGTGTGAGAGCTTCTGGGACCAGCCTGGCCCCGGGAGCATCCTCCAGTTACAAGGTGTAGGATCAAGGCTTGATAACCATCCCTGGAGCAGATTTCCAGACCGAGATGTCCAGTAGCTCTCTTTGAAGAGACAAACTATTACTACTGAAACAACTGCACCAAATATGGGTCCCCGAATGACAACAACCTCACCTGAAGGGAGAGCAGTAGTGTGCCCTGTGGTGCATGTAACCAATCACATTTAGTCTTGTGTCTCTGAAAAGTATTTGCTTCATTATTAGCCAATTTAGAAGCAGTGATAGAGGTGACATCCAGACACCTAATAGGTTTCCAGGTTCTGGTAAATTCTGAAGAAATTATTTAGTATAGATGTGATCTCAAGGAAACATCCTCACAGAGGAAAAAGAAACCTTAAAATTGAGCACTGGACTGTGAATTTTGCCTGAAACAACTACCAGTTTCTTGAACTAAGAACTGTACAATGGGGATATGGGATTTGTTTCACGGGGTTATTGTGAAGATAAATGGGATACCCCACATCAAAAGCCCTTGCAGTGCGTGACCTCCACTCCCAACCCCCACAGTGAAGGCTCCAAGAAGCCAGCTCAAAGCCTTCCCCAGGGGAGCTGAGAACACCTGTCTTGGCGTTGCCAGTTGGTGTGGCACAAAATAGGGCCTCAATAAATATTTACCGAATGAATGAATGGTTGCCTGCTTTAGTTCCTCTTTTGTTGAGTCACACTCTCGTCCTAAGCTCCTGCAATGAAAGCCAGGCCCCCGAAATTCTGCCCGTTCCATTACGGCGTGGATGTAGGGTCCGTGGAACCAGAAGGGCCCTAAAGAAGGAGGAGGGGAAGCCCGCGGATCCGACCCAGGAGGGAAGAAAAAGAAATCCTTAGAGGCGGAGGACCAACAAAGAGCCAGATGCAGGCGAACGCCACCGGGAGCACGCCAGAGCTCCGCTCAGCAGCCGCCACCGGCTGCCCGCACGCGTCCCGCCAAGCGCAGT